>NC_073266.2:37360149-37672441 GCF_029289425.2 Pan paniscus
ATCACTGTGACTACACAAACAAAATAATCTTCACTCCCATATTGTTTTTTAAAAATTTTTTATTTCCATAGGATTTTGGGAAAGAGGTGGTATTTGGTTACATGAGTAGGTTCTTTAGTGGTTATTCGTGAGATTTTCTTCCTAACATACAGACTGGTTATTATCTAAGAGTCAGTCAGGACAGAACAATGTTTCCTTTTGAGTTAACATATAGAGATGTTTAAAGCCAAAGCAAGATGCACAGTTGCAGCAACAAAGAAGGAAATATGAAAAGGGCTGGGGTGAAGGGAAACACACTAAAACATGATTTCGGGGACATGGTGCCTTTAACTCTACACATCAGCTTGTTTCTTTTAAATTAATCTCAAACTAAAAAAATCAGACCACACTTTGAAAATTCAAAAGTGACACAGGGAACCAATTTGTGTTAATTATATTCTTTAGAAAACAAAGGATTATCACCTTAGAAGTCTCAAAATATAAAATTTGGGGGACCTCAGGTGCATGCATATTCTTCCTTAGGAATATTTTTACATTTATGTTCATTTTTATTTTGAGAAATTTTTCCCCAGAATTGGAAGTAATTTATTCTTCAGGTATCAGTAGCCAAGTGTTCTCTCTCTGGGTCTCAGGCATTTGGGTTGAGAAGCACAGGTTCTTTCAAAATTCCACTAAGCCAGCTGCTAATGGGCTAATAAGTCACTTCAGAGTGTACGCACCAGAGTGATGGACACCAGAACAGCTGCTCTCTACCTGACTTGGATAAGCTCTGAAGTTCACTTATTCAGCTGGTGAGAAAAGCAGCAAAATTGGGTCACAATCAGAATTTTCAACAGAAGAATTTATGGAGTGCTTCCCAATTTATTTTAAGATAGACTTCTTTAAAATCTACCTTCCTGGGAATAGAATACCTGACAATACAACACGAAATGATGGTTTTCTCAATTCAGTTCTGAAGTATGAGTCATTCTTTCCTCTCTCGGCCCCAAAAGATATAGTGAATGAGAAAATCAATAAATGAATTTAAAGTAAAAAAATCTGATTTTAAATGAAAACTGAAACTCATTGACTACCTAGCACTGGAAAGATTATTGAACTTTGAACATGATATGTTTCCTTACCTATGAAATGGGGATAAAAAGACCTCATATCTCAAAGGACTTCTAATGGGAAAAGTAAATAGTATCTTAAAATCCTAGGGATGATTTCACTTGCAGTTTGGATGCAGAAAATGACAAGATACTGTTACTCGCATCTGAATGATGTAACAAGCCACACAGGCTACAAAATCATGGATATTTTAGAAACACATCAGAGACCTAAGGAACCAAGATAACTCAAATGACTCAAACTCCAAAAAATGAAGAACCTTCAGAAGAGAGAAAAGACTGTTCCTATCCCTGCAGAAGAGGAGGAGATAGGGAGAAAAACAATGAATTTCTAATTGGTGCATGTGTAGTAGTATGAAAGGCTAGAATCCTTAGGAGTTCCAGACACAAAGCATGTCTCCAACTACCTGCCAACTCTTCCTCACAAGCCATCAGTTAGTGCTTCAATGTCATATGGCAAAAGTGGAGTGGGAGAGACAGAGAAAGGATGTCACCCATAGGTACTTGGGATTTTCATTCAACGAAGAGGCCAGGCAAGAGAGTTAAAAATGTTCCAAGCCACCCACACTTTCAAATGCCAAAGACTGGAGGAGAAGCCAGCTGAGAGTGCCCACACCAAGGCATCATTAGCCTTCACAGAGGGTAGAGTTTCCACCTTCCAAATATCTGAGGGCAGAAAAGCAGCACTAAAAAGTGATCTCTGGTAGTTCAGAAAGCAGGGTGAGATTGAATGCAGTAACCCAAAAAACAGAGAGCAAAGTTGTAAAGCAAGAAGAGATCTCTCAACTTGCCTGTGAATCAAAGGTAGATCTCTGAAATACTGCCAACACTTAAGTCCCAGGCCTGGTAAACCAAAGTTCTCATTCCATACTTGCTTTCAATATTTGAAAAAAGTAGTGAAATGAATCAGATAAAGCCCAGACTCAGGTAAAAAACTAGATTGACTCATTCCACACAACAGTGGCCTGACCTAAGAAAAAATATGCTCCTTTTACAAGGTAAATATCATTTACCTCCCTCTGTAGTATTATTTTATACAAAGTGACTAACACAAAAATTATGAAGAACTGAAAATTAAATGTTACAATATTAATTTACATATTCAAATCACTCAATACATTTTGGTAGAATAAACTCAAAGGGACCTACATTTAAATGCACTATAGTCAAATTGACAGTGATTGATAGTGATAAATGCACCATAGTCAAAAACAGAAAACAGGAAAGAAAAACAATTTATCACATTTAAGGGATCTTCAATAACATTTGTAGTTGACTTCTCATCAGAAACCATGTATGCCAGAAGACAGCAGAATGACATCTTTAAAGTATTAAAATAAAAAGATTGTCATTGAGGTGATAGATAACACAATTACCTTGATTTGGTCATTACACATGGCATACAAGTATCAAAATATCACATTTATCCCAAAAATATATATAATTATTATATATCAATAAATAAAATAAAATTTAACAAGACTGTCAACCGAGGATTCTATATACATCTAAACAATCTCCTTAAAAAATGAAGAAACTGCATGATCCGAGATAAATACAAACACATAATTTGTTGTTAGCACACCTACACTACAAGAAATACTGAAGGCAGTCCTTTAGGCTGACATGAAAAGACACCAGACAATAACTTGAATTTACACAAAGAAATTCCCACAAAGCAACAATAAAGATAAAAATGTAGGTATTCTGAAATATGATATAAATGCACTTTTGTATATAACTCTTCTCTAATGTATTTTAAAAGATACCTGCATAAAGCAATAATTATACTACACTGTTGATGCTATTATTATTTATACAGATGTAGCTTGTATGACAATAAGACTACAAATGACAGGAGAGAAAACTGTGGTAAATTAGAACAAAGTGTTGGTATGCCACTGAAACTAAGTTACTGTTAATTCAAACTAAATTATTTAAATTATGATACTGTCATCTCAGGGCAACTACTAAGAGAATAACTGAAAATATATAGGAAGAGAAACAAAAAATAATAATTTAAAATATCCACTAGAAAATATCTATTTGTACAATAGAGGGAACAAATAGAGAAATAGAAATAAAACATGTAGGAAACACAGTAAAATGACAGTCATAAAACCTATTTTATCAGTACATATATTAAATATAAACAGAGCTAATCAGATAAATATAAACATTTAATCAGAAGGCAGAGATTGGTAAAATTGATTTTTTTAATAATCTAATTATTTGTTGCCTACAAAACATACACTTTAGATTCAAAGACATATCATGTTGAAGTATAAAAAATATATATAACATACAAGCAGTTAAAAAAAATTGCTGGAATAGTTTTAATAATACTGGACAAAATAGTCAAAATAATAATAGTAGTTAGAGAAAAAGAAAGATATTTTAATGACAACAAGGTAAATCCATCAGAAAAATAATAATTATTATTACAATGTAATCACCTAATAACAGAGACCCAAAAACTAATAGAATTGAAGAGAAACAGAGATAATTCAACAATACTAGTTGGAGACTTCAATAACCCACTTTCAACAATAAATAAAACTAAGCAGAAGATCAATATATAAATAGAAAATGTTAAAAATTGGATCTAAGAGACATCTATAGAGCACTGCACAAAACAAAACATGCATTCTCATCAAGCACACATGAAACATTCTCCAGGATAGACCACATAGAGGGCATAAAACAAACCTCAATAAATTGCACATGATTGAATCACACAAAGTATGTTCTCCAACTACAATGGGATGAAGTAAAAATTCAACAAAAAATTGAGGAGAAAATAACAAGGAAATTGTTTAAAACTATGAAAAACTGAAAATGAAAACCCAAAATATTAAAACTTATTGGATTCAATGAATGCAGGTACTTAAAGGAAATGTTACAGCTGCGAACGCTTACTCAAAGATCTTAAAAAAATAACCTAACCTTACACCTTAACAAATTAGAAAAAGAGGAACAAACCATATCCAAAGTAAGGAGATTGAAAGAAATAATAAAGATTAGATCAAGAATAAAGAGAACAGAAAAACAACAGACAAAACTGAAAGTTGAAGCTTTGAAAAGATCAACAATTTGACAAAACTTTAGCAAGACTGATGAAGGAAAACAGAAAGAAGACTCAAATTATAAAATCAGGAATGAAAAATGAGACATTACTACAGACATTACAGAAATAGGAAGGATGATAAGGGAATCCTATTTTTAAAAAAACTGTATGCAACAAATTAGACAATCTAGATGAAATGGACAAATAGTTAGAAAGTCACATATTACAGAAACTGTTTCAAGAAGAAATAGAAAATTCGAATAGAAAAAGTCCTGACCCAGTAGGACTTATCCCAGAAATACAAAGTTGGTTTAAGATTTCAAAATCAATTAATGTAATAAATGCCATTAATAGAATAACAGACAAAACCACATGATTATTACAATAGACAGAGGCAACATTTGACAAAATTCCATACTGTTTCATGACTTTTTAAAAAAGTAAATACACTAGGAATAGAACGAAATGCCCTCAACTTGATAAAAGACATCTACAAAAAAATGCATAACATACAGCTTAATGGTGAAAGCCTGGATACTTCGCTTCTAAGATCAGAAGAAATACAAGCATATCTGCTCTCAACACTTCTGGTCAATAGAGCGTTTGTGTGTGTATATATATACACACACACATATATACATATATATAATTTTTATACATATACATATATGTGTATATGTGTGTATATACATATAAATGTGCATATATATGTGTGTGTGTATCCATTTATATAATTTGGGTATTGTTATGTAATATATATAGTCAGAACAAATGCAAATATAGTTTTACATATTCCCAAGGAATCCACTAACAATCCATTAGAATTAAGAAAAAAAATTAGCAAATGTTATGATCTGAATGTCCCCCCAAATTTGTGTACTGAAATGTGAAATTGTCAATGTGATAGTATTAAGAGGTGGGACCCTTTGAAGGTGATTAAGTCCTGCAGGAAGAGCTTATAAGCACTGGAGGGAACTAGTGGTCATCCCTTTCTGCTCTTCCACCATGTAAGAAAACAGTGTTTGTTCTCTTTTGCCTTTCTGTCCCTTTCACCATGTGAGGACACAGCATTCAAGACACAATTTTGGAAGCAGAGATTAAGCCCTCACCAGATACTAGAACTGCCAGTATCTTGATCTTGGACTTCCCAGCCTCAAGAACTGTAAGAAATAAATTTATGTTTTTTATAAATTGCCCAGTCTCAGATTTTTTGTAACAGCACAAACAGACTAAGATAGAAAGATTGCAGGAAGGAAGATCAATGTACAATGACTAATTGTATTTCTAAATGGTAACATTTAATGAAATGAAGAAACAATTTTATTTGTAATAGCATCAAAAAGAATAACATCCTTATGAACAAATTTAAAAGAAGTGTATAACTTATACTCTGAAAACTACAAAGCACTGTTGAAGGTAATTAAAGAAGACCTAAATAAATGGAAAGACTTCCTATGTGCAAGGATTAGAAGATTTAATATTGCTAAGATAGCATTACTTCCCAAATAAATCTACAGATTCAACACAATCTCTATCAATATCCCAGTAGCTGACTTTGTTGCAGAAGTTGACAAGCTTATCCAAATAAATAAAATTGATTTGGAAATTCAAGGAGCCCATAATAACAAAACAATCTTGAAAAAGAACAAAGTTGGAAGATTCATACTAACTGATTTCAGTATTTTCTACAAAGCCACAGTAATTGAGACAATATAGTACTTGAATGAGAATAGACATGTGAGACAGTGGAATAGAATTGAAAGTCTAGAAATAAATCCTCATATTTATGATGAATTTATTTTTGACAAGGATTGCAAGACAATTCAATGGTAAAAAGAAAGCTAATTCAACAAATGGCACTGGGACAATTGGATGCAAAAGAATGAAGTTGAAACCTTACCTAACAACATATATTTTAAAAAAAAATTCAAAACGGATCAAAGTCCTGAATGTAAGGGCTAAAACTATGTAACTGTTGGGAAAAAAAATAGAGGCATAAATACTCATGGCCCTGGATTAGGCAATGGTTTCTTATATATGACACCAAAAGCACAAGCAATCAAAGAAAGGTGGTAAATTGGATTTCATCAAAATGGAAAACTTTTGTGCTTCAGAGACACCATCAGGAAAGTGAAAAGACAACCTGAAGTATACCAAAAAAGTTTTGCAAATAATATATCAAATATGGACTTTTAACTAGAAAATATAAATAACTATTATAAATTAGTAATGAAAAGACAAGCCAGCTAAAAATGGGCAAAAGATCTGAGCAGACACTTCCCAAAATATATGTGTTCACACATATATACAAAAGACCAATCAATATGCACATGAAAAAAGTCTCAATATCCTTAACCATCAGGCAAATGCAATCACAATAAGATATCACTGTATACACACTAGGGTAGCTATAATAAAAAGATAATAGTAAGTGTTGTCAATGATATGGAGAAATTAGAATCTTTACACCTTGTTGTAGGAAATTTAAAATGGTTAACCACTTTGGAAAAGGGTCTGGCATTTCCTCAGAAGTCTAAATATAGGGTTATGATATGATCCAGCAATTCCACTCCTAGGTATATATGCAAGAGAAATGGAACATATGTCCATACAATAATATATACACAAATGTTCATAGCAGCATTATTCATAATAATCAAAAATGAAAAAGATCCAAATGTATATCAATGAATGAATGAATAGAATGTGGTATATACATAAAATTGAATATTATTTGGCAATAAAAAAGAATGAAGTACTGAAGCATGTTATAACATGCACGAACCCTGAGAATATGATGTTAAGTGAAAGAAGCCATCAGAAAGGATCGCATAGTGTCTGATTCCTCCTATATTAAATAGCCAGAACAGGTAAATCTGGAGATAAAAAGCAGATTAGTGGTTTCCTAGAGCTGGAGGGCAATAGTGACACAGAATTGGGGCTTTGGGACTGTTGCCTCTTGGGGTAATGAAAATGTTCTAAAATTGATTGTGTTGATGGTTATACAACTTTTTATTATACTTTGAATTTTTATTATGCTTGTTATTATACTTTGAATATGAATTTTATACTTTAAATGGGTGAATTGTATGGTTTGTGAATTATATCTCAATAAATCTTTTAAAAGGTAAATTGTATTTCTAATTCTAACAACGAACAATTGGAAAATGGAATTTTTAAAAACAGTACCACCTAAAAGAAGACGGACAGTATCAAGTGACAGTGAAGATATAAAGTAGTTAAAAACCTCATATATTACCAGTAAGGGTATATATTGGTGAAATCACCTTCAAAAACCATTTGACAGAATCTACCAAAACTTAGTAAATGCTTAGTCTATGAGCCAACAATTCCACTTCTGTGTATATGCCCCAAGAAAATGAGTGCTATGTCTACCAAAAGCCATGTACAAGACTGTTCACATCAGCTTTATTAGTAATAGCAAAAACTGAAAATAAACCATACATCTATCAAGAGTAGAATGAATAAGTAATCTGTGACTTACTCAGATCTTGAATACTACTCAGCAAATTTTTAAAAATAAACTACATATAGATGTTTGTATAAATCTACTAGACATAATATTGAGTAAACAAAACCAGATACAAAAGGAGACAAGTACATGATTCTATGTACAGAGTATTCAAAATTAGTTTAAGCTTAGTCTGTGGTGATAGAAGTCAGAATGGGGGCACCTGTGAGTGGGGTTAAGCATAAGACTGTCAAGAAGCACAAGGGAGCCTTCTGGAATGCTGCAAATATTTTATAACTTGATATGAGTAGTGTGTAAATACGTAAAAATTCATCAAAATTAAATCTTTGCACTTGTACTTCGAGTTTAAAATGTTTAAAGGAAAGGCCATAAGAGTTAGCACTTAAATAATTGTTCACCTTCGTGAAAGGAGTTTTTACAATGGTAGAGGCAAAAGCCAGGTGGTAGTGAGTTGGGGAGTGGATGGAGAGGTAAAGAAGCGGAGTCTGTGTGTAAAGACTAATTGTTCAAGATATTGAACAATGAAAGGAAGGAAAAACATGGGCTTGAGAAGTAGGATCTAGAAAATAAATCTCTACTATTGGTTTAAAGAAGGAGACACTGGAACATGTTTAAAAGTTAGGAGAAAGAACGCGACAGATGATGAAAGCACTAGAACTGATTGTTTAGCACTAATGGATAGAAGCTCAGGCCTTTGAGTCAGTCTTGGGTTCAAGTCCTAACTCATTTACTCCCAATAAGACTTTGTACATGTTCTTTAAGCTCTTCAGCATCAGTTCCTTGTCCCTAAAATGGAAGGAGATTATTTTAACATTTTTAATGCTGCTGTGAGCATTTCCTGAATCTGAGCTCAATAAATATCTATTACACCAATTGACGGAGATTAGAGAAAATAGAATTTTAAAAACAGGTAGAGGAATTGAACTTCTGAAATATCAGAAAAGAAGAAAATTCTACATTTCAAATTGTTGGCATGTGGTAGAAAAAGTAAGTTAACAGCAGATTCTTTACTTTTTCACAGTGAAAACTGTCTTACTAAAATAGAGCCAACATAAGGCTTGTGACTTACATAACAGGTTCTCAACCCCTTTATAAGACTGAAGGAAACTGAGGTTTTGACTTTCAAGTAACATAACACTAGAGTAGAAAGTCTGGTTTTTGCTGGTTCTTATTTCCACTACAGCCCTTTCCACATATGGAAAGTGAAAGGGCTACAATTTGTATTGTCTTAAAAACAAGAAATATGAGAATGTTCATGTCAGTCTGGAATAAAACTATTCTATACAATGGCTATTTTAAAATATTGGAATTAGAAATATTTAGTGGTCTAATGTTTTCAAGCATAAAGAAACTGCATTGCTTACCTTTACATGTGGAAACAAGAAATTTTCCATTAAAAAGGAGAGACTAATGAGATGAGCGTGTATCAAAGAGTTGACTGTTTTTAAAACTTGGATGTTTCCATACGTTGCAATCAAAACAGTTTCAATGTTTTTAAGTGAATAAATTCACCTTTACTTGAGGGAAGATCCACATTCTTTTACAGGGTGCAAGAAGGAAACAAACCTGGAGATGTCTTCTTTCAACAAGGCTTTTCTTTCCCAGTTATTTCCAGACCCTAAAAGAGAGGGGGAGTGTGACAAGCTGAGAAATGCAGTTGCAAGTAATTGACTAGGCCAGTGTTCTATTGTCATAGAAGCAAAGCACATCAAATTAATGAGGCCCATAGAGACCTGGAAGGCTGGGACCAATCAGAAGCCTTCCTTGGCATGCTTCAGCATGTGCTTTGGGCGACCTGGCAGCCCTTTTGTTTGTATCCCAGACAACCTGAAATTTCCAGGAAAGAGAAATCATCTTTATATTCTTACTGTGCGTGCCAAGTTAGGTTTCCAAAGAGCAAATGTTTAAAGCCCAAAAGTCACTATTTGAGCTCTGTGCCAGGTGTGGGGAAAAAATAATTTAAATAACTTGTTTAGCCTTATTTGCTGATGTTTATTAGTATAAAGCATGCTGTTAAAAATGCAAGGAAAAGTCAAGCGTGGTGGTGCAGGCCTGTAGTCCCACCTGCTCAGGAGGCTGAGGCAGGAGGATCATTTAAGCCCAGGAGTTTGAGGCCAGCCAAGGGAACATAGTGAGACTTAAGAAAGCACCTAGAAGTCAGAAAAATCCTCATAATTCTGCCATTGGCCACTTTTCCCTTTAGGCAGCTCAGGTAACTTATCTGGGCCCCTGTTTTCTCTTTTGTAAAAATAAATATTAAATAGATGGTCTTTTCCTTCCAGATCCAAAATTCTACCAACTACAAAAATGAAATTTTGAAATATTATCTAAACTTTGAAAAGTAAATTTTTTTAAAGATGAGCAACAAGTTTTTTACATCTCCACTTCTAGCCTGAAAAGCCTAAGGATCTAAAATGAATGGTATGACATTTAAAAACCACAGAGTTTTTTAAAAATTGAGATTTCCATAATATAAGAATTATTTGCAAATGGACAAGAATAATACAATAATACACAAAAGCGGAAATAATTTTTACAATGATGGAATATAGGTATGTGTGTGGGTTTTTTCCTTTTAAATAAACTTATTGAAAACACTCTTACATCTTTGACTATTGGATATACAATGGTGGATTTGGGACCCAGATCCCAATCTTCACTGGGCATCTTCCTCTATTGGCTCCAGTACACTCCTCCGTAGAGGCTAATGCTCCAGCATATTGAAATACTGCTGCTGCGGGTGCAGATCCTGGCTCACCTTGAGCTCTCAGCTTTGAGTAGCCAAGGCAGCACCCCCAGGATAACCAGAGAGACCAGCCACCACTTCCCAAGGCAAGAAAAATAATAATTATATGAAGGAAGAAATTTTTTGGATGTCTTTTTCAAAATGGAAAGATAAAATACCCAAGTGAATAAAGACATTAAAAATAGAGTTTATCTTCTTGAGATTTAAAGTGGCAGTAGAATGGCCCAGTGGATAGATTTTGTGCTTCTTGGAGCAAATTAGAACATGTCATGATCTTGGTGACATGAGTACTGTGATCTGAACACATTCATAAATAGGTCCCAAGTAAGAACATCTAGTTTGAGATTTTGAAAGGCCAGTTCTTAGTAGAGGTGAAATGAGCTAATTAGCTGAAAAATTATTCAATAAGCAAAAATTGCTTTAAAATATATGGCAGGGTTTTATAATTACATAATTTAATTGTGAGAAGCAGGATTTCTGAGATGATGTTGTGAATAGTTCAGTAAAACTTCTCCACTAGAGCGATATCAAGTATGCGGGTCAAAATTAGCAAAAACAATTATTTAAAGTCTCTAAAGACTAATCAAAGAGCTTACAACAAATTGAAAAGCCCTTACTCAAAAAAATCTCTGGAAACTCAGTAAGAACTGTGGAGGCTGCAACATTCAAACTACAGACTGCACCCATCCACCAACACCTCTCCCTTGCAGAAGAGTTTCAGTGGGCCCAGTGGGTTTGGTACCCAACTGGAAGTTCCTATCCTCCTCAGCTCTGTGGGATGGAATTACTATTCTGGGTGGTTTCAGCCGCCCGTGAATATCAGCAGATCCCACTTTCTACATATCTGTATTCAGAGGACCTCTATCAAGCAGTTGGCAACAGCTGGGGGGCAACTTTTGTCACATCAACCCCTGCATTTTGGGTAGGACCCAGGCAGGACAGCTGTTGAAGAATGCAGTCCCCCTTTCCTACACAGTTCTGAGTTGCTCCAGTGGGTGTGGCACCCAAGTGTCAGCTCCCACCTCCACCAGCTTCCTAAGGCAAAGACCATGTGGCAGATGATGAATGTCAGCAGTTTCCACCCTCTCTGGCACTGGGTTACAGAAGATCCATGCTAGCTGGTGGCCAAAACCAAGAGGTGATACCAACCCTTACCTCCCTCCATCCTCCTACACACACAGACCCATCTTTCCAGGGAGGATACAGGTGGGATAGCCAATGAAAATCTAGTTCACCTCTCAGCTCTTACTCTGTTGCATAGAGGTTCTATTCAGGAGAGGATCCCAACCAGCCTCAAAGACTGGCAACAACCTGCCCCTTTCAAGGGGCTGAATTTTAATTGTATCAAACTATGGAACAATTAATGCCATACATAGCGTGTTGTCCAAAAAAATACAGCAATCAGCTAGCAATTAGTGGAGCCTACAGAGGAATGTGATATGAATAGAGAAAGACCAGAAGCTGAAATGGAAAAGAAATAGTCAAAAAGAGCCTGATTAAAACCACAGTCACCTCTGGTGATCAGGATTAAAGACTGTGGGCCCATGGCAGTGCCCTCTCAGAAGGGACATCATAGGCTGCACATTACGGGGAATAGATCTCATTAAAGCAGTCCAGCCAAGTTATTAAACAAATAAGGAAGCAAACAATAAGCTCCAAGCAGTGAGAGATCAGTATCCAGAGTTGCTACAATGTATTAATTTAAATGTCTAGTTATCAAAAAAACAGTAAGGAAACAAGAATGTGTGATCCATATACAGTGAGGAGAATGCAGGCAATAGGAAGGACCTTATTTAAGGGGCCTAGATGTTGGACTTATCAGACAAAGACTTCAAGACAACTATTATTAGTATGTTCAAAGAGCTAAAGGAACCCATGCTTAAAGAGTTAAAGGAATTTATGATGACAGTGTCTCATCAAGTAGATAGTATCAGTAAAGAGATAGAAATTATAAAAATGACAAAGAGATAAAAATTATAAAAACAAAAATTTTGTAGTTGAAAGTGAAATTACCAAACATAAAAAACTTAGAGGGGCTTAACAGTGATTTGAGCTCTCAGAAGAAAAAACTGGCAAAGATAGATCAATAGAGACTATGCAGTCTCAAAAACAGAAAGAAAAAAATAGAAACATGAACAGGACCTCAGAAAAAGGTGGGACATCATTAACACACCAACATATGCATAGTGGGAGTTCCAGGAAAAAAAAGGGGAAAGAAAAAAGATCAAAAATGTATTTGAAGAAATCGTGTCTGAAAATTTTCTAAATTTGATGAAAATCATTAATCCACACATCCAAGAAGCTCAACAAACTTCATATAGAATAAATACAAAGAGCTGTTATCCTCACGTCATAGTCAAAATATTGATATACAAAGAGGAAATCTTGAAAGCAGCAAGGGAAAAAAAGATACATCATGTTAAGGGGACCTGAACAAGGTTAACACCTGGCTTCTCATCAGAAACTTTAAAAGCCAGAGGGCAACGAAACGACATATTTGAAGCCACAACTAGAGTCACACCACTTCATACCCATTAGGATGGCTATATTCAAAAAGGAGGAAATAACACATTTTGGAAAGGATGTGAAGAAATTGGAAGCAATACATTGTTAGTGGGAATGTAAAATGGTGCAGCTATTACAGAAACTACTTCGGCAGTTCCTCAAAAAGTTAAACGTTGAGTTACTATATGACCCAGCAATTCCACTCCTAGGTACATACACAAGAGAACTGAAAACATATCTACATGAAACTTCTGTGTACATATTTATAGCAGCATTAATCAAAATACCCAAAAAGTGGAAACAACTCAAATGTCCAAAAACTGATGAATAGGTAAATAAAATGATATATTCATAGATAGAATATTTAGCCATAAAAAGAAATGAAATACTGACGCATAATACAACACGAGTGAACCTTAAAACATTATGCTAAGTAAAAGTAGACTGACAAAAATCCACACATTATATGATTCTATTTATATGAAATGCCCAGAATAAGCAAATGCATTGAAACAGAAAATGGATGCCAAAGACTAGGGGGTGGGAGGAATGAATAATGATTGCTAATGGATGTAGGGTTTCTTTGTGAGGTAATTAAAATGTTCTGAAGTTAGATAGTGATGATGGTTACACAACTTTGTGGATTTAGTAAAAACCACATAACACGCTTTAAAGGAGAGAATTTTATAGCTTCTAAATTATACCTCAATTTTTTCAAATGAAGGCAAAATAAATACACTTCCATATACACAAAAACTGAGACAGTCTGTTGTTCACGGACCCACCTTAGAAGAAATACAAAGGAAAGTTTTCAGGCTGAAGAAAACAGATAAGCAATAATTTGAATCCACACATATAAAACAGAAAGAATGCCGAGAAAGGTATTTCTGTAGATGATTCTAAAAGACAATATAATTGCACATTTCTTCTCTTTTCTTCTCTTAACTAACTTAAAAAGCAATTCCACAAAACAATATGTATGTGATTGCATTGTGGGGTCTGTAACACATAGAAATGAAACATATTTGACAATACCAGCACAAAATAGACAGGAAAGAAGAAAATTGTATTGGGATAAGAAAACGACACAGTACAAAAACTCAAAGCCATAAGAAGAAAGGAAGAGACCCAGAAATGGTAAATAAGAAGGTTAATATAGCAAGCTTTATAAATACATATTTGTCTTACTTTCTTCTCTCAGCTTTTTTAATGTAGTTGTTGTTCTCCTTAACAACATAAGAACAAAGGTATTCCAATATATTCCTGGAATTGTCATGACCATGCTACCTGCTACACCTGAGAAAACTTACCATTTGCATAAGGTCTTATAAAATATATTCACAGAAAAGTGTACAACATAGATATTATGTCTTGCCCCACATTATTTACCCAATTCTTAATTAGCAAGAGTAATCAAATAAAAAATCCAGGTAATTACCCATATAAATAGCCTTAGAATGATAGTGATTTGGTAAGCATTAAAGCAAAACCCAACCAGTTTGGGGTACAAATATGCCCCATTTCTCAAAAAAAAAAATTCTTCTGGTATTTTCCCACACATGTATATCATTTAAGGATATAAGAAGCTCTCCAGTGGAGCAAATGAGCTTTCTCAATGGAAAACTGGAGAATGCCATTACTATCACCAAGCAGATATTCTTCCAAGATCTGGTTTTTGTAACAGTGCACTACATACTCCCTATTATCAAAATCTGCCACATTGTGTCTTGAATAATTTTGACTTTCTTAGCTTTCTCTTGACATTATAGCATATCAATGACAGTTTACACTATTCATGGTTTAATAAATAGCTAAAATATAAACTCTCCAGACTTCCAAAAGTGAGAAAAAAATAACACTGCTTAAATTAAAATTCCTCACCTCTCAAGCCAAATATCATTACTGATGAGGATTATACAAACATACATTTGTTAATCCAGTATTTCACAGTACAATATGTTGAGAAATTTGTATGCACATTTCACTAATCAGGATTTATCACTATGATTTAAAATGAGTCCTCGTACAAGTTGCATGACCAGCCAAGATTAACAAGAAATGGTACTGTGGAAAGCAGCATAATTGTCATCCATTAATTATTTGCAAACTAGAGATTCACAGTGATCCATACACTAAAACAAGAGTGAGAAAACTTGAAAATGTTGGTTTTAGATGTGTCTCAAACTGTTTATTGTGAGGCCTGTTTATTTTGGGGCCTAGCACCCAAAAGAGAGAATAGCTTTGGTGATTAATTCCTTGAGATGCATGTAAGACATTTGTTAAATTATCATCAAGGAGATTTAGAAGATTCCTAACTTAGAGTATTAAGGTTGTGTACTGCCATATTGTAAAAATCTATCACCAATATTAGCCATAGGGACCTGCTCTTTGATAGGCTCATCAGACTTCAATCTCACCTTTTCAGAAAAGAATTACGACAGAGCCTACATGTGCTGACAGTAACAGCACAAAGGAGGTGGATAAGAACAAAGCTTCACTGGAGTAATAACATGACACCAGATGGCTGATTGTCTCTTCCAGAGTGTTTTACCCTCTAAGTCCATCCTGTGAGAAGCAATGTGCTCCTTGCTTCTTTGCGCTGGTACTGATTGGCATAAGTCACCTTGAGTCTTCTAAATCAAAGATTTAGAAAACTATTTAACGTCCCCTGAGTGGAAATAATCAAGTTTAATCATTTCCCCTTTCTCATACATTTTTTAATCTATAATACCTTAAAATGGCCCAATCAAAGAGAAAGATAAGAATAAGAATAACTGCACATGTACTAACACTTTTTCTCAAGCCCCTTAAGTGCTTTACTTATACTGCATATATTACATGTATTACCTTTGTTAATATTCAAAACAATCATCAGGGATAAGTACTCCTATTTTCTTTCTTTCTTTTTTTTTTTTCTATGAAGAAAGGCCAAGTGACTTGTCAAAAGCCGTGTAGCTAGTAAGTGGTAGAACCAAGATTCTCAAACTCAGGCCACCTGGCTCCACTGTCTTCACTCTGCCTTTTCTGCTATTCTGTCCCCAGAATATATTATCATCATGCATTTAACTGATACACAGCATGTCTAAAGAAAACAAATACAAACACAAAGATACATAAAATAAAACATATTAAATAGTAAAAGTAGAAGAGTAAACACGAGTATGAGAAATAAATTTTAGAAATGCATACTATAAAGAATTACAGCAATAAATATATGTAAAATTATATATTTATATAAAATGAATGCTATTTAATGTTAAAAGAGTTCAAAGAACAAACGTTCAAATTAATATCACTGTGTTTCTTAAACTGAATTGCTATGTTCACTTTTTATGTCCCTCTACTCAACAAATATTTCATAATGTGCAATATACAGTGCTTGGAAATGGGGACCCATCGCACTTCGTCCTCATGAAGCTTACCACCAGTGTGGAAGTCAATCAAACAGCTATACTAAGGTGGAGTGTGGATGACTGAGGAAGTACTGGAGACTCCTGGAACAAAGCAGGCTCCTAACATCCATTCCACGTGGTCAGGGAAAGCTTCCCAGAGGAAGCAAAGCACAAGCAAGATCTGAGGATGAAGATGAGTTGGTCAAGCGCGGAGGAGTTCAGGAAAAAAGATGCAGCCTTTGCAAAGGGTCAGAGGCAAAAGAGTAACTAACATACATCCACCAAGGAACTAGAAAAAGTTCTTCATGGTCACTTGACACACATGTACTTTTCTATCCTCATCTTGACTATTTTCCATCTTCAAAGGAGCATAATGTGAGGAAAGAGCCCCAGATTTGGAGCCAGACAGGTTCAAATTAACATTTTTGTTCTGCCACTTGCAGTCTTAGACAAGTTGCCCATCCTCCCTAAGCTTCAGGCTCATTTTCAGCAATATAATAATAACATCTAAATTGAGCCGTTCTCATTAAGATGTCTACGATTTGGCCAGGCATGATGGCTCATGCCTGTAATCCCAACATTTTGGGAGGCTGAGACAGGCAGATCACTTGAGGTCAGGAATTCGAGACCAGCCTGGCCAACATGGCAAAACCCCATCTCTACTAAAAATACAAAAATTAGCCTGGCATCATGATGCGCACCTGTAATCTCAGCCATTTGGGAGGCTGAAGCAGGAGAATTGCTTGAACCTGGGAGGTAGATGTTGCAGTGAACTGAGATCGCGCCACTGCACTCCAGCCTGGGCAACAGGGCGAGACTCCATCTCAAAAAAATAAAATAAAATAAAATGTCGATTATTTCATTTACAAAAATGGCTTGTACAGAGAGACTCAATAACTGATGGTTTGTCTTCCTGGTAAATAAGTATATACATATGACCTCTGCCCCAAGCATTTTGTAAAAATTTGAAGTGTTTCTTGTGTTCATGATTTTATGGATTCATGGAATCTGCTTTTTATTTAACCTAATATTGTTTTTACCAACTGTGTAATTTGAATGCAGAACTGGAAGAGATTGCAGAGAATCATCTGCAGCTTCCCCAAGGTGGGGTCTTGATGACTGTCATTTGAGGAAGGAAAATTCTTCACTGGGCAAGATCATCTTGTGCATTGTGGGATGTTTTCTAACCCAGACTGGCAACCAGTGAATGTCAGGAATATCCCAAGTGAATGTGACAAATAAAAATGCCCCTACCGTTTTCCAAACACTCCCTTGGAGGTCAGTATCACCTTATTTGAGAACCCAGAGATTACCCTTTTCACACATACACATATATACACACCTCTTCTACCAATGAAAAACCTGAGAAAAAAAGCTAATGTGTTTTGCCCAAGGTCAAAAATTAGCAGGACTTGATTGTATGTCTCTTGATTTTTAGTTCAGCTTTCTTCTGATTATAATTAGTCCCACACTGCAACATTCCACTAACTAAATTCATTCACCAAACTGTGCATATATGTTTCACTTAACAAATGCTTCATAAAATGATTTCTAAATTAGGGAAAAGGCAAGAAAAATGGGCCCTTTTGTCACTCCATCAAAAGGAGTTTAACAACTCTGGTCCATTTTCCTTTTGGTGCATTTCCATTATTACAAAAGAGTTCTATTGAAACATACAAAGAGTCTGGGAATGTTTAGAGTTACTTTGTCATCAAGAAGTAGTATTATACATAATACGTTCATTATCTTGCCCGAGCCATTATTGGAAATAAGACTCAATCCAGTGGTGCATCACAGTCTACATGCTTAAAAAATCACTACAAATAACATCACTCCTTGGCTATTTTTCAGACAAGCTTTACACACCATAGTTGTATTAACTTTAAACTATTTTACATCCTGAAGATGTGACACTTTCAGCTCTCTCTACATGCCGCAAAGAATGCATTGTTCTTGTTTTTTGTTTTAAGACTTATTTTTTATGTGGCATACATTTTCAGGAAATATATCTTCAGGCCTGTACTCTGGATGGAAAAGCTGCAATTGGTATCAACAGAGCTTTTGTAAAGACAAATATCTGAATATTATGTGCATGCCTTTATTCCACTGAATATTTGAATATTACGTGCATGCATTTACTTCTAATCAGAGAACCAGGGAACTGCTGCTTTTCTCCAAATCTCAAAGTCCTGAAGGGCATGAGTATTCATGAGGGTCAGTGAACTACAGAATCTGTGGAGACTTTAAGAAAACTGAAGGTCAGTGGTAACTTCATGAATTTAGAAAAGAATCTCAAGCTATTTCCATTTCCCCTGAAGGCTGCAAAAGAGAGGAAGACTTGAGTACCAGAATGCTAGGCATGAGAGCTGCCCACATTTGACTCATTGCACACAGGAAAATGCTACTAAGCACCATGTCTTAAAAGTTTTTGCTTTATCCTAAGAGATATCCTGTCTCCTAAGAGAATTCCCAAGGCAATGACACTAGAAAATGGGTGATAGTTGAGATACTTTATGGTTCTCTTCCCCATCTACAATGTCCCAAAACTATCTTCAAGAGAAAGGGACACCCCTTTGTCAGATGGATAGATTGCAAAAATTTTCTCCCATTCTGTAGGTTGCCTGTTCACTCTGATGATAGTTTCTTTTGCTGTGCAGAAGCTCTTTAGTTTTATTAGATCCCATTTGTCAATTTTGGCTTTTGTTGCCATTGCTTTTGGTGTTTTAGTCATGAAGTCTTTGCCCATGCCTATGTCCTGAATGGTATTGCCTAGGTTTTCTTCCAGGGTTTTTATGGTTTTCGTTCTTACATTTAAGTCTTTCATGACAGTTAGAATGGCGATCATTAAAACGTCAGGAAACAACAGATGCTGGAGAGGATGTGGAGAAATAGGAAGGCTTTTACACTGTTGGTGGGAGTATAAATTAGTTCAACCATTGTGGAAGACAGTGTGGTGATTCCTCAAGGATCTAGAATTAGAAATACCATTAGACCCAGCAATACCATTACTGGGTATATACCCAAAGGATTATAAATCATTCTACTATAAAGACACATGCACATGTAGTTTATTGCAGCACTATTCACAAAGACTTGGAACCAACCCAAATGCCCACCAATGATAGACTGGATAAAGAAAATGTGGCACATATACACCGTGGAATACTAGGCAGCCATAAAAAAGAATGAGTTCATGTCCTTTGCAGGGACATGGTTGAAGCTGGAAACCATCATTCTCAGCAAACTAACACAGAAACAGAAAACCAAACACTGCAGGTTCTCACTCATAAGTGGGAGTTGAAAAATGAGAACACATGGACACAGGGGAAGGGAACATCACACACCAGGGCATGTCGGGGGGTGGGGGCTAGGGGAGGGATAGCATTAGGAGAAATATCTAATGTAGATGAAGGGTTGATGGGTGCAGTAAACCACTATGGCATGTGTATACCTATGTAACAAACCTGCATACTCTGCACATGGATCCCAGAAGTTAGAGTATAATAATAATAATAATAATAATAAATATTCAGTTGAAAAAAAGAGAGAGAGAGAGAAAGACACCACAGACTATGTCTGGTTTCTGAAGACATAAGACCTTGGTAACATTAGGGTAACATGGCCTGTTTTTAATACATATGCAGATAAAAGATCTTTCAGATTCCTTCAATAAGAGGTAAATTTAAGGTAAATAACTTTAATCTCTATAAGATTTCTCTCTAATTTGGCCTCTGTTCACTCAATCCCATAGACAACGAAAGTGGAGGCTGGGATGCAATTAGTCTCACAATTACATCGTTTTCCTTGCAAGTGCCCTTCTTACTTAATATGCCCAAATCTGAATAATTATTGAGAAAGCATAGCTCATATCATTCCACTAGTGCAATTAGCAGAAAATGGGATATTAAAAATATATATATCGTGTTTATATTTATATTTCACAGGCTTAGGCTTAAAATATGAAATGTCAAGAACAATTATGATAACATGCTATGCAGCCATATTTAGGTAAAGTAAAATAGATTGTGAGCAACAAAATGCTGAGATTCATTGGTCCACATAGCATGCTAAAAACCTTTCTGAAGATATATAACCAAAATTGCTAGGTACATAATTTTTTTTAGAATACACACACATTTTTTTGCCTCACTAAAAACAGCCATGAGAATCAGTAGCAGATAAAGGAAACCTCAGCTGAATTATGTTTCTAAGGTATAAAAAGGACATTTTATAATGACAACCATAGGCCCAAAGTAAAGGGTTGGAGAAAGTCTATCACACAACTGGAACACAAAAAAAGACAAGGGTTACTATTCTTATATCAGATCAAACAGACTTTAAACCAACAACAGTAGAAAAAGGACAAAGAAGGGTATTACATAATGATAAAGAGTTCAATTCAACAAGAAGACTTAACTATCCTAAATATATAGCACCCAATATTGGAGCACCCAAAATCATAAAACAAGTACTTCTAGACCTATAAAAAGAATTAGTCACATAATAATAGTGGGGGACTTCAACATCTGACTGACAGCATTAGATCATCAAGGCAGAAAACTAAAAGAAGAAATGCTTGACTTAAATTTGATACTTGACCAATTTGACCTAATGGACATCTACAGATTATTCCACCCATCAATCACAGAATATACATTCTTCTGATCTGCACACAGAACATACTCTAAGATTGACCACATGCTCAACCATAAAGCAAGTCTCAGTAGAGTCAAAAAATTGAAATTACACCAATCATATTCTCAGACCACAGTGCAATAAAAATAGAAATCAGTACCAGGAAAACCTCTCAAAACCATAAAATTACATAGAAATTAAACAATTTGCTTCTGAATGACTTTTGGGTAAACAATGAAATTAAGGCAGAAATCAAAAAAGTTATTTGAAATAAGTGAAAACAGAGACACAACATACCAAAATTTCCAGGATGCAACAAAGACAGTGTTAAGAGGAAAGTTAATAGCGCTAAACACCTACCTCAAAAAGTTAGAAAGAGCTCAAATTAACAATTTAACATCACACATAGAAGAACAACAACAAAAAAAGTACAAACTAACCCCAAAGCTAGCAGAAAAAAAGAAATAACTAAAATTAGAGCAGAACTGAATGCAATTAAGACCCAAAAAATCCATACAAAGAATGAACAACATCAAAAGTTGATTCTTCGATGGGATAAACAAGATCAATAGACTGCTAACTAGATTAACAAAGAAAAACAGAGAGAAGATCCAAATAAGCACAATCAGAAATGACAAAGGAGACATTACAACCAATCCCACAGAAATACAAAACATCCTCAGAAACTATTACAAACACTTCTATTAATACAAACTAGAAAATCTACAGGAGCTGGATAAACTCCTAGAAACACAATCTCCCAAGATTGAATCAGGGAGAAATTGAAACCCTGAATAGCACCAGACCATATGGATTCACAGCCAAATTCTACCAAATGTAAAAAGAGCTGGTACTCATTCTGCTAAAACTGCTACCTGGTGTAATACCTACATGACATAGCTGAATTTCTTCCCTGTCCTAATTCTGCTTATCTTTAAGAAACAGGACGCCTGTGATTTTAAAAAAAGTTCCCTTTGTAACCAGATCAGCTGAGACTGGTTAGAACCAAGACAGCCAACCAAATGACTTCAGAAAGACTTCAGGCTTCATTATAATCTCATTCCCATGCTAAATGACACTCCTACCAGCACCATGACAGTTGACAATCACCATGACAATGACCAGAAGAAACCATAAAAGGACAAAAGGGAAGGCAGCACTCTGCTTCTGGAAACTTCACTGCCCAATTCCATAAAAGACACAAATATTTTTCCTTTTGCTTTTAATGTTCAACCCTTTCATTAGAGAAACCCTATATGTTAACTTGTTCACCCCTCATTGTCAAGAAGTTAATTTGTGAGCCACAGTCTTGCTTTTCAATTTCATGGCCATCAAATAATGCCTGTACTACTTGACACTCACTTTCAGTTTTGTGTATTGGCTTTGTGACACCAAACAGGGAAAAATCCCCTCTTTGGGGAGACCAGCTTTGTCAGTAACAACACTGTCCCAATAAATTAAGGATGAGAGACTTTTCCCTAACTCATTCTACTAAGGCAGCATCACAGTGATACCAAAACCTGGAAAAGATTCAACAACAAAAAAGAAAACTACAGGCCAATATCCCTCATGAACACAGATGCCAAAAATCATTTTTAAAAAATACTAGCAAACCTAATTCAGCAACACATCAAGAAATTAATTAACCATGATCAAGCAGACTTCATTCCCAGGAGGCAAGGTTGGTTCAACATATGCAAATTAATAAGTGTGATTCAACATATAAACAGAATTAAAAACAAAAAACATATGGTTATCTCAATAGACACAGAAAAAGCTTTTGAAAAAAATCCAATATCTCTTCAAAATAAAAACCCTCAAGGAGTAGGCATCAAAGGACTATAACTCAAAATAATAAAAGCCATCTCTGACAAACCCACAGTCAATGTCGCACTGAATGGGCAAAACCTGGAAGCATTCCCCTTGATAACCAGAACAAGACAAGGATGCCCACTCTCACCACTCCTTTTCTTTTTTTTTTTTTTTTTTTTTTGAGACGGAGTCTCGCTCTGTCGCCCAGGCTGGAGTGCAGTGGCGCGATCTCGGCTCACTGCAAGCTCCGCCTCCCGGGTTCACGCCATTCTCCTGCCTCAGCCTCCCGAGTAGCTGGGACTACAGGCGCCCGCTACCACGCCCGGCTAATTTTTTGTATTTTTAGTAGAGACGGGGTTTCACCGTGTTAGCCAGGATGGTCTCGATCTCCTGACCTCGTGATCCGCCCGCCTCGGCCTCCCAAAGTGCTGGGATTACAGGCGTGAGCCACCGCGCCCGGCCTCTCCTTTTCAATATAGTACTGGAAGTCCTAGCCAAATCAATCAGGCAAGAGAAATAAATAAAAGGCATCCCAATAGGAAGAAAAGAAGCAAAACTATCTCTCTTCACAGACAATATGGTTCTATACCTAGAAAATCCTAAATACTCTGCCAAAACGCTCCTGGAAATGATAAACAACTTCAGTAAAGTTTCAAGATACAAAATAAATGTACAAAAATCAGTAGCATTTCTATACACCAATAACATTGAAGCTGAGAGCCAAGTAAAGAATGTAGTCTCATAACAGCCACAAAAAAATAAAATATTTACAAATATATCTAACTAAGGAGGTGAAAGAGCTCTACAAGGTGAGCTACAAAACACTGCTGAAAGAAATGAGATGACACACACAAAAAAAGAAAAACATTCCATGCTTATGGGTTAGAATAATTTGTATTGTTAAAAATGGCCATACTGCCCAAAGCAATCTACAGAATCAATGCTATTCCTGTCAAACTACCAATATTTTTCATAGAACTAGAAAAAAACACTCTAAAATTCATATGGATCCAGAAAGGTGCCCAAATAGTCAAAACAGTCCTAAGCAGAAAGAACAAAACCTGGCCAGGCACAGTGGCTCACACCTGTAATCCCAACATTTTGGGAGGCTGAGGTCGGTGGATCACTTGAGGCCAGGAGTTCGGGACCAGCCTGGGCAACATGGAGAAACCCCATCTCTACTAAAAATACAAAAATTAGCCAGTTGTGGTGGCACACACCTGTAGTCCCAGCTCCTTGGGAGGCTCAGGCACAAGAATCACTGGAACCCAGGAGGCGGAGGCTGCAGCAAGCTGAGATTGTGCCACTGCATTCCAGCCTGGGTGACATAGCAAGACTCTGCCTCAAAAAAAAAAAAAAAAAAAAAGGAAAGGAAAAAGAACAAAGTCAGACACCACATTCCTTGACTTCAAATTATATCATAAGGCTACTGTAACCAAAACAGCATGGTACTGGTACAAAAACAGACACGTAGATCAATGGAATAGACTAGAGAACCCGGAAATAAAGCAGCACACCTGCATAAATCTGATCTTTGGCAAAGTCGACAAAAACAAACAATGTGGAAAAGACTCCCTATTCAATAAACAGTGCTTGGATAGCTAGCTCACTACATACAGAAGAATGAAACTGGACTCCTACCTTTCACCATATACAAAAATTAACTTAAGATGAATTAAATATTTAAATGTAAGATCTCAAACTAAAATGGTCCTAATAGAAAACCTGGGAAACAACATTGTGGACAATGACCTTGGGAAAAAATTTATAAGTCCTCAAAAGCAACTGCAACAAAAACAAATGTTGATAAATCGTACCTAATTAAACTAAAGAGTTTAGTTTCTCTGCATAGCAAAAATAACTATCAACAGAGTAAACAGACAACCTACAGAATGGGAGAAAACATTTGCAAACTGTGTATCTGGCAAAGGTCTAATATCCAGACTCTATAAAGAACTAAAACAATTGAACAAGCCAAAAACAAATAACCCTATTTTAAAATGGGCAAAAGATATCAATGGACAAAGACATACAAGTTGCCAACAAATATATGAATAAATGCTCCATATCACTAATCATCAGAGAAATGCAAATCAAAACCACAATAAGATACCATCTCACGTAAGTCAGAATGGCTATTATTAAGAAATCAAAAAGCAGGTGCTGGCAAGGCTGAAGATAAAAGAGAACACTTATACACTTTCGGTGGGGATGTAAATTAGTTCTGCTACTGTGGAAAGCAGTTTGGAGATTTCTCAAAGAAGTTAGAACTACCATCCAACCCAACAATACCATTACTGGGTATACATCCAAAAGAAAACAAATCGTTCTACCATAAACACACATGCACTTGCATGTTCATTGCAGCACCACTCATAAAAGCAAAGAAATGAAATCAACCTAGGTGCCCATGCCCATCAGTGGTAGCTTGGATAAAGAAAATGTGATATAATATACACCAGGGAATAATACCCAGCAATTAAAAAAAAAAGAACAAAATCTTGTCCTTTGTAGCAGCATGGATGCAGCTGGAGGTCATTATCCTAAGCAAATTAACACAGGAACAGAAAACCAAATATTGCATGTTCTCACTTATAAGTGGGAACTAAATAATGGGTACTCATGGATATACAGATGCCAACAACGGACACTGGGGACTACTAGATGGGGGAGGGAGAGATGGAGTGGGGTAAGGGATGAAAGACTGACTGTTGGGTACTATGCTCATTATCTGGTGACAAGATCATTTGTACCCCAAACCAGAGTATCACGCAACGTATTCTGGTTACAAATCTGTGCGTGTATCCCTTGAATCTAAAATAAAAGTTTAAATTATTTTAAAAATTAATTTCTTTTTTTTTAAAAAAGGACATTTTACCAAACAAGTTTTTCCAATAACTTGTAGCACTTCTGAAAACTATTAAAATCCATGAAGTTTTCCGTATCCCACGTTCAGGTAAAACTTATTTAAAATCATCTCTCTATCTTATTAGAACATTTTACAGTAATTAACACATTACCAGAGAAAATGGCAGATAGGGGCAGGACTAACTTGCAGCTCCCACGTGGATGGACAGAGCAATGTGTACAAACTCACATCATGAACTTTTGCTCCAAGAACTCCTGTGGGAACATACAGGAAAGCTGAGAGAATGCACAGACCGTTTGAAGGAAGCAGATTGCTGTTGCAAGCTCCCAGACACAGCTGAAAAACTGTGTACTCAAAGTGTGAAAGTGCGAAAGGGGATCCTCTCCCCCTGAACACACATCCTCACTGGGGAATCTGAAGGTCCAGATCACTGGAGGATTTGACCTTACCTGGAGCTCAGATAAATTTATAGAGCCGAGCAAAATATAGGGGCAGAAAAAGTAGCAGAAAGAGCCCTGTGGGCACTCTCAGTCCCCAGGGAAGCCACTCCTGACTTTGTCTCACAGGGATCCTTGGGGAGGGCTGCCAGTAGAATTGAGAAAAGGCCACAGGGAGAAGAAAACTTCCAGCTGAACTTTGTAACAACTTCAACCTAACGCGAAGTTTCTGGGACAGAACCCGGAGGAGGGATGAACCAGGAGTGCAGACACAAGACAGAAGCTGTGGCAGGCAAGGAGGCAGGAAACCTGAAAGCCCTGCTTGCTTTCTCAGTGGGGAGGCTTATAGCCTGGGGCAAGTTCTCAGCCCTGCTCATTGGCAGCCTGGAAATAAACTCGGGGCTGTTGGGGGGGCATGGTAGGAGTGAGACTGGCCTTTTGGGCTGCATGGGTGCTGGATGAGGCCTGTAACTGCCAGCTTTCCCCAGTTTCCCTGATGACCTGTATGACACAGCAGAGGCAGCCATAATTCCCCTGGGAACATAACTCCATTGACTGGAGAACAACCTCCTCATCCCTCACAGTAGCCACAGCAAGCCCTGTCCAAGGACAGTCTGAGCTCAGACACACCAAACCCTCCCCAAACCTGATGGTCTGTCTCTACCTGCTTGGGTAGCTGAAGACAAAGTGAGAGGTGAAGCCAGCTGGGCTTCTGGGTGGGGTGGGGGGACTTGGAGAACTTTTCTGTCTACCTAAAGGATTGTAAACACACCAATCAGCACTCTGTGTCTAGCTAAAGCTTTGTAAATGCACCAATCAGCACTTTGTAAAAACGGACCAATCAGCACTCTGTAAAATGGACCAATCAGCGCTCTGTAAAATGGACCAATCAGCAGGATGTGGGTGGGGCCAAATAAGGGAATAAAAGCTGGCCACCCGAGCCACCAGCAGCAACCTGCTCGGGTCCCCTTCCACACTGTGGAAGCTTTGTTCTTCAGCTCTTCACAATAAATCTTGCTGCTGCTCACTCTTTGGGTCAACACTACCCTTATGAGCTGTAAAACTCACCACGAGGGTCTGTGGCTTCATTCCTGAAGTCAGCGAGACCACAAACCCACTGGAAGGAAGAAACTCCGGACACATCTGGACATCCAAAGGAATAAACGCTGGACACAGCATCTTAAGAACTGTAACACTCACCGCGAGGGTCCATGGCTTCATGCTTGAAGTCAGAGAGACCAAGAACCCACTAGAAGGAACCAATTCCGGACACAAAAGGACATAATCTCTTGGTAGCTCTATGTCCTTGCCCACCTCCTGAGAAACCCAAATACTTATCCAGGAGACCCTAGGGCAAGCTTGTATCCTCCTACACTACTGAAGCTGATGCTCTCTTGAAGGCATCACCTCCTGGCTGGAGGGCAACCAACCCAAAACTAGCTCACTAAACAAAAATGCCAAGGACGCTCACAGAATCCACTTCACTCCCCTGCTACCTCCACCACAGCAGGTGCTAGTATCCATGGCTGAGAGATCTGAAGACAAATTGCATCACAGGACTCTTTGCAGACACTCCCCAGTACTAGCCCAGAACCCAGTAGCTCCACTGGGTGGCTAAATCCAGAAGAGAAATAACAATCACTGCAGTTCAGCTCTCAGGAAGCCCCAACCCTGGGGGAAATGGGAGAGCACCACATCAAGGGAGCACCTCATAGGACAAAAGATTCTAAACAGCAGCTCCTGAACCCCAGATCTTCCCTCTGACATACTCTAACAAAATGAGATGGAACCAGAAAAACAATTCTGTTAATATGACAAAAAAAGGTTCTTTAACATCCCCAAAAGATCATACTAGCTCATCAGCAATGGATCCAAATCAGGAAGAAATTTCTGAATTGCCAGAAAAAGAATTCAGAAGATGACTATTAAGCTACCCAAGGAAGCACCAGAAAATATTGAAGTCCAACTTAAATAAAAAAAGTATTACAGGATATGAATGGAAAAATCTCTGGAGAAATAGATAGCTTAAATAAAAAACAATCACAACTTCTGGAAATAAAGGACAAACTTAAATAAATGCAAAATACACTGAAGAGTCTCAGCAATAGAACCAAACAAGTAGAAGAAAGAACTTCAGAGCTTGAAGACAAGACTTTCAAATTAACCTAATCCAACAAAGACAAAGAAAAAAAGAATTAAAATAAATGAACAAAGCTTCCAAGAAGTTTGGGATTATGTTAAATGACCAAATCTAAGAATAATTGGTGTTCCTGAGGAAGAAGAGTAATGTAAAAGTTTGGAAAACAGACTTGAGGGATTAATCAAGGAAAACTTCCCTGGCCTTGCTAGAGACCTAGACATCCAAATACAAGAAGCTCAAAGAACACCTGAGAAATTCATTGCAAAAAGATTATCGCTTAGGCACATTGTCATCAGGTTATCTAAAGTCAAGATGAAGGAAAAAAGTCTTAAGAGCTGTGAGGCAAAAGCATCAGGTAACCTATGAAAGAAAACCTATCATATTAACATCAGATTTCTCAGCAGGAACCCCACAAGCTAAAAGGGACTGGCATCTTATCTTTAGCCTCCTTAAACAAAACAATTATCAACCAAGAATTTTGTATCCAGTGAAACTAAGCTTCATAAATAAAGGAAAGATACAGTCTTTTTCAGATAAACAAATGCTGACAGAATTCAACACTACGAAGCCAGCACTACAAGAACTACTAAAAGGAGCTCTAAATCTTGAAACAAATCCTTGAAATATACCAAAATAGAACCTCCTTAAAGCATAAATCTCACAGAACCTATAAAACAATAACACAATAAAAACCAAGGTATTCAGGCAACAAATAGCATGATGAATAGAATAGTTCCTGACATCTGAATACTAATGTTGAATGTAAATTGGAGAAATGTTCCACTAAAAAGACACAGAATGGCAGAATGGATAAGAATTCACCAACTAAGTCTCTGCTGTCTTCAAGAGACTAACCTAACACATAAGGACTCTCACAAACTTAAGGTAAAGGGATAGAAAAAGATATTCCATGCAAATGGACGCCAAAAGTGAGCAGAAGTAGCTATTCTTATATCAGACAAAACAAACTTTAAAGCAATAGCAGTTAAAAAAAAGACAAAGAGGGACATTATTTAATGAAAAAAGGCCTTGTCCAACAGGAAAATATCACAATCCTAAATATACATGAAACTAACACTGCAGCTCCCAAATGTATAAAGCAATTACTTTTAGATCTAAGAAATGAGATAGACAGAAACAAAATAATAGTGGGGGACTTCAATAGTCCACTGACAGTACTAGACACGTTATCAAGACAGAAAGCCAACAAAGAAACAATGGACTTAAACTATACTACAGAACAAATAAACTGGTAAGATATTTACAGAACACTGTACCCAACAACTGCAGAATATACATTCTATTCATCAGTGCATGGAACATTCTCCAAGATAGATCATATATGATAGGCCATAAAATAAGTCTCAACAAATTTAAGAAGATCTAAATTATATCAAGTACTCTCTCAGACCACAGTGGAATAAAATTGAAAATCAACTCCAAAGGAACCTCCAAAACCATGCAAATACATAGACATTAAGTAACCTGTTCCTAAGTGGTCATTGGGTCAACAATAAAATCAAAATGGAAATTAAAAAATTCTTTGAACTGAGTGATAATAGTGACACAACCTAGCAAAACCTCTGGATACAGCAAAAGCGGTGCTAAGAGGAAGCTTCAAAACATTAAATGCCTGCATCAAAAAGTCTGGAAGACCACAAATAGACAATTTAAGGTCACACCTCAAGGAACTAGAGAAACAAGAAAAAATCAAACCCAAACACAGCAGAAAAAAAGAAATAAAAAAAGATCAGAGCAGAATTAAATGAAATGGAAACAAAAAAAATACAAAAGATAAATGAAACAAAAAGTTGGTTCTTTGAAAAGATAAATAATGCCGGGAGCAGTGGCTCATGCCTGTAATCCCAGCACTTTGGAAGACTGAAGCAGGTCTTGAGGCCAGGAGTTCAAGAACAGTATTCCCACCCACAGCTAAACCCCGTCTCTACTAAAAATACAAAAATTAGCCAGGTGTGGTGGTCATACCTGTAATCCCAGCTACTTGGGAGGCTGAGGAATGAGAATTTCTTGAACCTGGGAAGTGGAAGTTACGGTGAGTGCAGATCACACCACCGCACTCTAGCCTAGGTGACAACACAGTGAGACTGTCTCAAAAAATAAATAAAATAAAATAAAATAAATACATATATATATAAATTGACAGACCATTAGTGAGATTAACCAAGAAAAGAAGAGAGAAGATCCAAATAAGCTTAATTAGAAATGAAATGGGAGATATTACAACCAACACCACAGGAATACAAACGATCATTCAAGGCCACTATGAACACCTTTACACACATAAACTAGAAAACCTAGAGAAGATGGATACATTCCTGGAAAGACACAACCCTCCTAGCTTAAATCAGGAAGAATTAGATACCCTGAACAGACGAATAACAAGTAGTGAGATTGAAATGGTAATTTAAAAATTAACAAAAAAAAAAAGTCCAGGACCAGACAGATTCACAGCTGAATTCTATCAGACATTCGAAGAAGAATAGGTACCAATCCTATTGACATTATTCCACAAGATAAAGAGGGAATATTCCCTAAATCATTCTGTGAAGCAAGTATCACCCTAATACCAAAACCAGGAAAGGACACAACAAAAAAAGAAAACTACAGACCAATATCCCTAACGAACATAGACGCAAAAATCCTCAAAAAAAATACTAGCAATGAAATCCAACAACATATCAAAAAGGTAATCCACCATGTGCAAGTGGGTTTCATACCAGGGATGAAGGGACAGTTTAACATATGCAAGTTAATAAATGTGATACACCACATAGAATTAAAAATAAAAATCACATTATCACCTTAATAGATACAGAAAAAGCATTTGACAAAATCCAGCATCCTTTTATGATTAAAACCCTCAGCAAAATCAGCATAGCAGGGACATACCTTAACATAATAAAAGCCATCTATGACAAACCCACAGGCAACATTATACTGAATGGGGAAAAGTTGAAAACATTCCCCCTGAGAACTGGAATAAGACAAGGATGGCCTCACTCACCACTTCCATTCAACATAGTACTGGAAGTCCTAGCCAGAGCAATAAGACAAGAGAAATAAATAATAAATAAATAAAAATAAAAATAAATAATTTATATTATGATATTGGCCAGGTGCAGTGGCTCACACCTGCAATCCCAGTACTTTGGGAGACCAAGGCAGCAGATCATTTGAGGTCATGAATTCGAGACCGGCCTGGCCAACATGGTGAAACAAGTCAAAAGAGCTAATGTACAATGTGAGGATTATAGTTATGAATAGTGTATTTTATTCAGGATTTTTGCTAAATGAGTAGATTATAGCTGCTCTTGCCACAGACAGGAAAAAGTGGGTAACTATGTGAGATGATGTGTACCTTTATTTGTTTCACTAATCATTTTACTGTAATATATCTTAGAACATCATGTTGTATGCTTTAGATATACAAAGTAAAACTTATGTTCAAAAAATTTGCACAGACAGTGGCCAGAGAAAACAGCTTAAAACTGGCAGCTTTCATTCAGTACTCTCCTCCCACAACAAGCTTATCAACAACCTCAGATAAAATAAAAATTTCCAATATTCATTAGGCATATTTCTATTGGCCCTGATCTAAATGCTTCACACTTAGTGACTCCTTGTATTTCTATTGGCCCTGATCTAAATGCTTCACACTTAGTGACTCCTTGTATTTCTATAACATTTGCACAAAATAAATGCTACTATTGCCTCCATTATGAAAAAACTGAGGCAAAGAGAACTTAAAAATTTCGCCAAAGGTCAAACTTCTAGGATAAAATAGAACTGGGATTTGAACAGACATAACGTGGCACTAGAAACCACGTTAACAACTCTGCTATACTGACAATTCATTTTTCAAAAAAAATAGGATTCTTATTATGCAAACACAGCATCAAGCCAGGTGAAATAAATGTACAGGGTTAAGATAAAACAATATATCTGCGATGAAAAAACAACTTTAAGACAAGTCCTTGTCCTTCCTCCTACTAGATTGTTCTCAGATACCAAATAGCTGATAGGTGAAGGTGTTAAACTATGCTTTTGTGGACGCTGTAGTGGACGAGAACTACAACATCAAGATCCCATTAGTACTGACTTAAACCTTTCAAATAAGACCCCAAAACTATTTGAGTTCATTAATTTTTTTCTTTCAATGATATGTTGGTATTGATGACATTCGAAGAAATATAAGCAAACTGGTAACACTGTGAAGAAGAAAATGTCTGATTTATCCTGTCAGCATAGATTCTTGTGTCCTACTACATTTAAATCTGAAGGTTAAAGCAGAAACAATTGACATAATATGAACAAGCTGAGCCTCTAGTTGACTGATTGCCCTTGCTGGGTTTCATGATACCTTTTTTTTTTTTAAATCAACAGCCAGATGTTACCTAAAAGCAAACAGGAATGGCCTGAGATGCAGAGTCATCTATTCTGTAAGAATAGAGTAAATCACGAGAATTTTTCAAGGCCTCAGTACTTAGGGGCTCCATGATACTAGTAACTAGGCATCAGCTCAAGAAAACATCCAGTAAGAAAAAGAGCTTGCTCTACCAATTTGTACTAAGAAAGCACAGCTGAGGCTTAACTACACAGAATTGGTCCATGATATAATTTCTTCTCGTTGTCTCTATAAAGGAACTAAATTTTGTCTTCCCTATTCCCTACATCCTCTTGGGCCAAAATCATGCAGATTTTTAGAGTCTTCCAATACAAAACCTGAGAGAGAAGAGCTTGATATTGTGAAGAAAGCATTGGCCTGAGGACTGGGAAACCAGGTTCTAGTGAGCAGTCAACAAAAAGTTACGTGACCTGAGCAGTCTTTGTCTAAAGCAGACCTCAGTTACCTCCCACCTATAAAATGGGAGGGCTTGTAATAAAGAGGTGAGCTCTAAAATATAAATATGTTCTAAATATTTTATCTAAAATAAAAATATGTTCCACTTTTAAAAATATTTGGTTATTCTATACCTAAAAAAAGAGTAAACTTAACTGTATATATTATTATATAATATCAAAATCATAATGAGTAAACTTAATTGTATATATTAACCCAAAAATTACTCATGTTGAGTGACCACAGTTTCACTGATTTAAATATCACTTCCTCAGAGAAGTTCTTGTGGCCACCCTACCTAATGGGCCCTCTTCCCTAATTGTCATTTATCCGTTCACTCCACTTTTTTCCTCCTAACAGTTACCACCTGATAGTATGTGTTTGTGTGTGTGTGTGTGTGTGTGTGTGTGTGTGTATATATATATACACACACTATATATATAGAATATATATAGTATATATACACACTATATATAGAATATATATATAGAATATATATACACACACACTATATATATACAGAATATATATATAGAATATATATACAGAATATATATATAGAATATATATACAGAATATATATATAGAATATATATACAGAATATATATATAGAATATATATACAGAATATATATATAGAATATATATACAGAATATATATATAGAATATATATATACAGAATATATATATAGAATATATATATACAGAATATATATATAGAATATATATATACAGAATATATATATAGAATATATATATACAGAATATATATATAGAATATATATATACAGAATATATATATAGAATATATATATACAGAATATATATATAGAATATATATATACAGAATATATATATAGAATATATATATACAGAATATATATATAGAATATATATATACAGAATATATATATAGAATATATATATACAGAATATATATAGAATATATATACAGAATATATATAGTATATATACTATATATATACAATATATAGTATATATACAATATATATAGAACATATATAGTATATATAGAATATATAGAGAGAATATATAGTATATATAGAATATATATATAGAATATATATAGTATATATAGAATATAGAGAGAGAATATATAGAGAGAATATATAGAGAGAATATATAGAGAGAATATATATATTCTATCTTCTCCCTGGAGAGAACATAGAACTGGAACTCTTTTGTTCATGGTTATATTCTCATCACCTGGGTCAATGCCTGCAATAATTAAAAGAGTGAATTTTAGCCCCCTCATTGTTATTTTTATCTTAGCAGCCGGTTTTTCAATATAACCTCTTTCAAATCATCTCATTTCTAACCTTTCAATTGACATATCTTGATCATTATGTCTTTCATTGTCAAAAGTTAAATCAAATTTAGTTTAATTTTAAAAAACAAACCAACTTCTAAATACATTTTAGTACGAAAACACTTTCATTAGGATACTACTGGAAATAAAAATAGTTCTAAAGTTAAAAAAAATATTGCTTAGCTCCAGCTCTCAAGATTTTTGTTTTCTTCCCTCATCAGTTTGTTTCAACAGATGATCTCTTGACAGTCAGTCATGAGGTAGGTACTAGATGGTCAAACATAAAAATGACGTGATCCATGCCTTAAAAGATGAAGAGTTTAGTAAGAATAACAAAGAAACAGATCATTTATGCTAAAAGGAATTTCACATTTTAAGAGGAAGATGTAGTCCTGAAACATAACTAGTCTATTTTTAAAAATTTATACAAGAGAAATTTCTTCCTATGTATGGATTCATGAAACCTCAACTATTTTATTTAGAAAGGTTGAGATTTTCTTTTGCTTCCGTGTGTGGTCTTTATTATGCATCTAATACCCAATTTGTTCACTTTAGTAGGAACTGGTCTCATTAATGACATTAGAGGGGATTAATATTGCAGTAATTTCCATGCTGAGTAATATATGGGAGAACCAAAAAACACAAAAAAAATGAAGGTATGAACACTGTTGATTCCAATTATTTTTCCTTGACTATTGAATTTTGAAGATGCTTGCATAGCTATCTACTATATATTATTCAAGAGAAAAAAAATTTTAAGTACTCTCTGCATTTTGCCACTTATTAAGAATTCTAGTAAAAGAGAAGCTCGAGGTCCTTCTAAGATTAGGGATTTGTCTGTTTGTGCCTTTTAATTATGCCTTCTACAATTACCATGAATCAAGGAAAAAGACAAGATCTGGGAATTCTAGTCCTGGATGACAAGTATGGTCACCTTAGATGAGCCTTTTAACTTCTCTTGCCCTAAGTTTCCTTATCCAGGAAAAAAAAAAAAAAAGACAAATGAACCAGATAATTTCTATAGTTTCTTCAAGTTCCAAGTTTTCTAAGTATGTGTCATGAATAATTAAAAACGTGCTATTATCTCTTCAAATAATTGATGTACAAACCACTACTCGTGGCCTGTGAAGAATCCAGTACTTTTCCCTATGTAAACATCATCAGCAATACTGCTCAGTGCAAGCCACTTTATGTGGAGACGCAAAGCTCACAACGTAACTGAGAACATTTTTAAAACATGAAAAATGACCATGTCTAAGATAAACCATCACTGGCTATCAAAAGATTTGCATACACCAGTGGTATATGCCAAACCAGGTTAGTAAATTGGATCATCAGGTGGTTAAAAAGAAAAACATGGATCCACAGTATCTCAGCATGGAATCCAGGATTCCTTTTTAATTTCTTCCTGTGATATTGAGGTGTAGTCAAATTTTGTGAACCATGGTTATAAACAATAAATGTTATGAGTTCTGAACACTGAGGGACCTCTGTGCTCTAAATTAGTTTGGGAAAGCTAATAATAATGTGTATTATTGAAATTGATTCATAATTTTTCCTTGATCAGTCAGTAATTGTTCAAACAAAACTGACAGTAATAATTCCTTAGGGTTGTGATAATCAGTCAAACTTTCTATGCAAATGAGTTGTATTCAGATAGACTCATACATTCTCTCTCAAATCTCCTAGCAATAATAATTACTACACCTTATATTTGTATTGTGTTTTATGAATCACAATGTGCTCCACATGAATTTTCATTTGAACCTTACTTAGTTATATTATCCCCACCTTAAAAATCAGGAAATTGAAGCTCAGAGATAATTGTTCCAGAATTACACAAATAAATAGAAACTTGAGTGTAAACAAAAGTTTTTCTGACTCCAAGTGCTTCTTATCTAATCTCATAAACAGTAAAAGTTGTTCTTGACATAAGACATCACTTAAAGCCACTAGTATGCTTGTATAACTTAAACTTCACTTTCTTTAACTTAGGCAGGTAAGAAATTTTTATTTCTATAAGACTTGCAAATATCTTTCATTTATATGACTCCTGCGTTAGAACTACTCTTACCCCAATGGCTCAAATTAATATTTTTAGAGTAATTTTACTTCTAAGCTCCATCCAAAAATCCTGAGGCAATCTCCCTGCTAGGCATGACAGTAGGTGGAAACTATTTCTCTCACTTGGAAGAAAACAGGTAACCAAAACCTATATCTATCATCCAAGAGAAAATTCAACAGCATCCTTTAATAAAAGCAGAGCTCCTGAAACAGAGCAGAAAGAACAGACTTCGGGATCAGATGAAATTGGACTTAAATACTGGCTGTGCCACTGAATAGCCATACCAGCTTGGGCAAGAATGAAGCAAATGAGGAATGTTTCACAAAGATGGCAGTGGAAGCTGTGGTGATGGCTGGTGGTGGTAAGAAATAGAAAACAGAAAAAGCAGAAAAACAGATCTGAATGCAGTGGTTTTCTAGTGAAGCATCTAGAAAACCGAGATGGGATGGGATGGGATGGGATGGGATGGGATGGGGTGGGGTGGGGTGGGGTGGGGTGGGATGGGGTGGGGTAGGGTAGGGTGGGATGGGGTGGGGTAGGGTAGGGTGGGATGGGATGGGATGGGATGGGACGGGACGGGACCATATTGGGAATTTCAGAGGTCACTCAGGCCAAGGATTTTGAATGCCAATCTAAATAGTATAGACTTCCTCCAATAGGTGACTGACTCAGTGAATGCTTTTGATTGAAGCATAATGAAATCAGCTGTTAGGAAGGTTAGTCAAGAAATGGTATTTTTGTTGGTTGGTTGGTTTGTTATTGTTTGTTTTAGGATATATTTAAGGACCCAGTTACATACTTTCCCGTTTATCCAAAAATAAAGTACAGATGATCTATCTTCTGTTCTGTATTTTACTGCAAAATACAAGAAATCCTCCAGAGCCTAACAAAGTGAGGTTCTTTCAGGACTCTCATTGGAATCAAAAGGCCTGGGTTTTCATTCCATTTACTAGCAAAAATAATGAGACAATCTCTCTAAGCCTTAATTTCCTTGTCTGTAAAATAGACATAATAATACCTATGTTGCATATTTATTGTGAGGATAGAAATAATCTAAAGTTGCCTAATACCATTCTCAGCACATATTGGCACACAATAAATGGTAGCCATTATTTTCCCCCATAAAATAGATTTCTTCCTTTTGAGACTGTCCCATTTGGCTTCAGTTTTATTGTCTCCATTTAATTTAACTGTACTTAAGTTCAGAGCCTCTAGGAATAAAGTCTTCACATTCTTAGGGGAATAGAAGCTTTCCATTCCTCAGGCATTTACCTTCTGCCCTGAGGAACAGGACCGCCAGCACTACTATTTAGATATCAAATGAAAGTGATGATCTACCCAAGACGTTCTTCCAAACTGACCTGGTGTTCCTTTTCCAAAGAACTATGCTCTGCTGTTTCAAAGACTCCCAGTGTTTTTTCATTATCCTGCAGCTCATTTCTCTCAAGCGATAGATGAGCTTAGCAAAATTGCTTTATAATGCTAGGTGGCTGTCCAGTTTCAATTTAAGCATATTGCAAAACTAGCCTACCTTGAGACTTCTTTGTCATTTTTCTAGAAATGGGTACATGATTCTTGCATCTAAAAAACTCAGGTTACTTACTCAAATAACCTTAGCCTCTTTGACTTACAACTGTTAACACAGGGAAGAAAAGTCAGTAAATAGACACGTAAATAATACATCAAATTCTCTAATAGTAGCAAGTGTGCGGTGACATTTATTGTTGTTTTCTATTCCCTATTTCTGGTGGAAAAATGAATCGCTTACTGTACCAATCATAGTACCAGACTCTTTGGGTCATTTTATTGCAGTTGGAATCTGACCAATGCTAAGCCAACCAAAGTTCCAACATAACCACTAGCGTGAAGTCTTTGTAGCTATATGTACAGCCACTGGTCACTACCAAATGATTCTTCTGAATCCCTTAAGTTCCCAGAAAAAGAATCTGACTGTCTGTTAGCCAGTGAATGCATTTAGTGCCTTTGAGTCAGGTGTCCATCTTGGTCCAATATTGAGTTGAATGGTGAAATTGCAGGAGCTAGGAGTCACAAAAAGGGGAAGCTTTTAGAACTGTAACCCTAAAATTGAATGAATGAACAAGGTTGAATAAAATATATCTTATTAGATAGTTTAACTCACACATTAAGTAGCTCGACTGACAGGATTGGTGAAAGGTCCTTTGATCCTAGTAGCGTAGTATAGCTATGATTATGAATGTGCGAAAGTAAAGAAACCTAGGAGTCCCTGTTCCCAGATCTCAGGCTAAGTCAGAAATATTTTCTGAAGGAGCTAGTCTTCCATTTGATATTTCCAGCAAATCTTTCTCTGCAAAAAAAATTTATTTTACATAAGAATTAAATATTACCCCTTCTATTCCACAAGTGCATGAATAGAAGACACTCCAGATAGCTGAGGATGGAGTAGAGAAAGACACCAGCAAAGGCAAGGACAGCCCCCACAATAAACCTAGAAGGGTGGGTTTAGCAAGGCCTATAGCAGTAAGGACTTGACCCAAAAGAACCCACAGTGAGAATATTAAAATCCCGACAATTTTCCTAGCAACAAGAACCACAATTCTCTAGAGTCCAGCAGCCAGCATTTCAGAAGAAATAGATCAAGACATTGTGGAATGGATCCAGAAATCAGGATAAAGTAGAACCCCAGAGAACTGCACCAACAAAACGACATGGGCTCCATTAGGGATGACTAACTACTTCTGGCCAGTGGACAGATGCCAAATTTCTAGATGTGGTTTAAAAAGCTCACAGTGTAAGCATAGATTACTATATCTGCTTCATAAACATTACTTATCCTCCACAATGCGTGTGAATCAAGCAATTCTCATACAAACCCTTTTGCTAAAAGGTGCTGCCTTGAATATCTTGTTAGGTATTGTTGTACATAATCTAGCTAAATCTAAGTGGATCTGACCAACAAGATTCTTTCTATATTAGTGTGCATGTAAAAAACTGAATAATCCTAATTGGCTGTACCCCTGCTTCCACCTCCTGGGATTGAAAAATATAGAACAGTCATCCAAGAAAATGTTTTGTCTCTCTTCCTAGTAACTAAAGAAGAGTTACTTATAATTTCTTCTAGTGATGTTTTCCAGCTGGGATCATTGTAGTTAACAGGAAATCATTGCTTATTGCTTTTCACAATGCATTTCCATTAAATAAGACATCATTTATGACCTTGAATGGAGACCTTTTTTTTACAAACTGTGTGTTACATTCCTAAGAAACATAACAGCAACAAAAGCTAGCCTTGGCTGATATAGTTTCTGGTCAATTTACCATCTCATGAGGATATCGTTTTTAAGTCTCAGCTGTTGATACTGAGAAACCGTTGATGCTCTATATATACATTCCATGTATACATATGAAGCAGAACATTTACATGAATTGTTTAAATATTTTCAAATCAATAACTCCCTAACACCTTTATTTCAGCACAAGCCTTCTCCTGCTTGTTTTATTAACAAGCACCCATTATAGAGTCTTTCTACAAATGCATGGCTGACAGATGACAGACACAGGCAGGAAAGTGGCAGGGAGGATATTGCTAATACCAGCCGAATACATAAATACATTAATCACACAGACCATGCTCAATTATTCAGGAGCTGACATTATACTGTGAGATCAGCTTAGCCCCTGGCTCCTGCTCCTGTCAAGTGAACACATATTTATTAAGGCCTTACTCTATACACAGCACTCCAGTGACATGCTCAGTGAGAGACAGAGAAAGAAACCACTACCTTGGTTGAGAAGATCAGATGTACATATGAAAAACAACTGAAGAACACGACTCAAGTGCTATCATATTCTTCCTTCCTTTAACTGGAAACAGTTTAGGGGTGTTCATTATCTCTCATTACTGCTGCCACAAGACATTTAAAGAGAATTGGGACACAAGTCAGCTGTTTTTATCTCATGTAACAGATCTGGGAAAAGACTTAGTGAGGAGAGGAGAGGAAGAGGGTAAAACTATTCGTAAACAGAAAGTATGAGGTTATCTACAAGTGTCATTTTCTATGTCATATCATTTTAACATTGGCATGGAAAAATTAACAGCTTCATTGGACACGAACATAGTATATATGGATGTTCTACATCTACAAGTCACCTTTCAAGGTCCTAGTTTTCTTTAAGAATCACTATGCTGTCAGTTGACACCAGGGGATGTTACAAAGGAGGGGTGCTGTTGGCCTCAAGATACCCTCCTCCTGGAACTCCCCTCCAGCCTCTGCAGCTGGAATTCCCAGGCCCCCACATCCCTCTTCACAGCCAACAGCGCCATCTGATGCTTGCTCCACAACATGCCCTCTACCCCAGCTTCCAAAATGTCCCCTTTGAGCTACTTCTTTATTCCCTTTTTGCCTTAGGGACCCTATTCAGCTAAGTGTTGGGAGAAAAGCAATTGGTCAACATAATTCATGATAAGCATCTAACAAAGGTCTAATATCCAGAATCTAAAAGGAACTTTAACAATTGAATAAGAAAACAACACTTCTCAAAAGAAGACATTTATGCAGCCAAAAAACACATGAAAAAACGCTCACCATCACTGGCCATCAGAGAAATGCAAATCAAAACCACAATGAGATACCATTTCACACCAGTTAAAATGGCAATCATTAAAAAGTCAGGAAACAACAGGTGCTGGAGAGGATGTGGAGAAATAGGAACACTTTTACACTGTTGGTGGGACTGTAAACTAGTTCAACCATTGTGGAAGCCAGTGTGGCGATTCCTCAGGGATCTAGAACTACAAATACAACCCCATTAAAAATGGACAAAAGACATGAACAGATGCTTCTCAAAAGACATACAAGTGGACAACAAATATATAAATAAAATGCTCAGCATCACTAATCATCAGATAAATACAAATCAGAACCATAATGAGATACTATCTCACACCAGTCAGTATGGCTATGATTAAAAAGTCGAAAAACAGATGCTGGTGAGGCTGCAAAGAAAAGGGAATGCTTATACACTGTTGGTGGGAATGTAAATTAGTTCAGCCACTGTGGAAAGCGGTTTGGAGATTTCTCAAAGAAGTTAAAATTACCATCTAACCCAGCAATCCCATTACAGGGTATATATCCAAAAGAAAACAAATTTTTCTACCAAAAAGACACAGGCACTCACATGTTTATCACAGTGCTATTCACCATAGCAAAGTCATGGAATCAGCCTAGGTTTTCATCAGTGGTAGATTGGATAAAGAAAATGTGGTACACATACACTGTGAAATACTACACAGCCATAAAAAAGAATGAAACCATGTCCTTTGTAGCAATATGGATGCAGCTGGAGCCATTAACTTAGGTGAATTAATGCAGGAACAGAAAACCAAATACTGCATGTTCTCACTTATAAGTGGAAGCTAAACATTGGGTACTCATGGAAATAAAGATGGCAACAATAGACACTGGGGACTGGGGGGAAAGTTGGGATGGGAGTAAAAGTTGAAAACTAACTGTTGGGTACCATGCTCAGTATCTGGGTGATAGGATCATTTGTACCCCAAACCTCAACATCATGCAATATACACAAGTAACAAACCTGCCTGTGTACACCATGAATCTAAAATAAAAGTTGAATTAAACAAAAACAAAACAAACAAACGAAAAAAGGATGGGGGCATGTCTAAAATTCTCTTTTTTGGTTTTGTCTCTGCCATTTGACCCAGCCATCCCATTACTGGGTATATACTCAAAGGACTATAAATCATGCTATAAAGACACCTGCACACGTATGTTTATTGCGGCATTATTCACAATAGCAAAGACTTGGAACCAACCCAAATGTCCAACAATGATAGACTGGATTAAGAAAAGGTGACACATATACACCATGAAATACTATGCAGCCATAAAAAATGATGAGTTCATGTCCTTTGTAGGGACATGGATGAAATTGGAAACCATAATTCTCAGCAAAATATCGCAAGGACAAAAAACCAAACACCGCATATTCTCACTCATAGGTGGGAATTGAACAGTGAGAACACATGGACACAGGAAGGGGAACATCACACTCTGGGGACTGTTGTGGGGTGGGGTGAGGGGGGAGGGATAGCATTGGGAGATATACCTAATGCTAGATGACGAGTTAGTGGGTGCAGCGCACCAGCATGGCACATGTACACATATGTAACTAACCTGCACATTGTGCACATGTACCCTAAAACTTAAAGTATAATAATAATAAATTAATTAATTTTAAAAAAATAGATAATGTAGAAATAAAAATAAAGCCTTTAATACATCTAGAATAGATTTAAAAAAAAAAAAGGCTGGGGGCATGTCAAGGAGACTCTGGAGCCAACCTGAAAGAACCCTCAATGGCCAAAGCCAGAAAAATTTAAGCAACAAAATAAATAACGTAGTACTAATTTATAACCCAAAGTATTAACAGAAAATAAACATACATGAGTCTACACTTACATTTAAAAAGTAAATGATATGAATAATTTCACTTAGTACAGCACCAGGCACATCACAATTCATTAATAAATCCCAGTTTCCCTTCCTTGTAAGCACAAGGGTAAGAAAACATATGGTCTGAAGCTTACAGTTAAGGGCATTAACAAAAAAGATCATTACCCATTCAAAAATAAATGTTATATTATGTAAAAAAGAACATACCTGCCTTTAATTTTTAAAATATCATCCTGATGGCAGGCATCTAGCTTTAGCAAAAATGAATAGGGTGTTCCCTCACTTTAGACTCATAGTACTTAGAATAGACTACTGTTAGAATACTTTTTATTCTCTCTTTTAATTAATTGTGTGCATGTCTGTCTCTTCCACCTTATGATGGGCTCCAAAATGTTGACATCTGAATCTTATATGTAACGTCACATCGTTAAGTGACTCTGCACATGTGAAGGAGCAAGTGTGTAAGGACAAGGTGATGGTAATTCTGAAACCATCCCTGTATGAATAAAATTCACTGCTATATAGCAAAAAAGGCCTACAAAATTACCGCCTAACCTATAAAAATAAAAGAAAACCTAAATTAAAAATAGAGGCATTTCAACAATGAGAAAAATGCTCGTTAAAATATTAAGTGGCAAATAATGCATTTTGTATAATTTGGAATAACTATGTTGAGTTTAACTACATACCAATAAAAAGGTCAAAAGGAAATACAACAAACTTTAGTGATAAAGATCAGAAATTTCCTCTTAAAAGACACTTTAAAAGACCATCTTATTTAATCTCCCTCCCAATTTGACACTGAGAGTTTTTCCTTTCACTGCACTTTTTCCCTAGACAATCTTTTTCATTGATTTCTTCAATCAATCAATCAACATGTATTACTTAATATATGTTAGTCTCCCGTGTGTCAAGCAGTCTGCTAGACATTGGATACCCAGAAGGGACAGTCCCTGCCCTCACTGTCGCTGCTGGGAAGACAAACATTTAAGGAGAGTGCTGAGTATTCATAAGGCTCAGCTCCGTATGTGAGGAGAGCACCTAAGCTACTCTGGGATGAGAGAAAGCCTGCTGGAAGAAGTAACTTTTCAGCTGAAACACAATGTGTGAGATGTTCGCATTGAGAAGAGAAGAGCAAGAAAAAACATCTTACGGGCTTCAACCGCCATCTACGTACTGATATCTCTCAGATTTGCATTTCCAGCCCAGAAAATTCTCATTACCTCCACATTGGCATAGAGCCTTCAACCGCCTAACAGTCAACGTATCCAAACTGAAATCCTTTGTCTCCATTTTCCCCACTACTTTCAAAAAGAGAAAAACAGGCCATGCTTACTTCACTAAACCCTGAAGCCATGGATTATTTTAAATCATACTTTCAATCTTTCCAGTCACCAAGACAGAAAACCTACTTTATTCTACATTTCTCTTCCTCATCGTCCACCTCCCATGGGTCATAAAACTTTATTCTAATTCTCAGTCTCTCAAAACTCTCCCTTCTGCTCATCCCCACAGTCACAAGTCTACCTCAGGTCCTCGTCATATTCTGAAAGTGTGTCCGGAATCGGTGGGTTCTTGGTCTCACTGACTTCAAGACTGAAGCCGCGGACCCTCACAGTGAGTGTTACAGTTCTTAAAAAGGCGGCGTGTTCAGAGTTTGTTCCTTCTGATGTTCGGATGTGTTCAGAGTTTCTTCCTTCTGGTGGGTTCGTGGTCTCGCTGGCTCAGGAGTGAAGCTGCAGACCTTCACAGTGAGTGTTACAGCTCATAAAGGCGGTGTGGACCCAAAGAATAAGCAGCAGCAAGATTTATTGCAAAGACCGAAAGAACTAAGCTTCCACACTCTGGAAGGGGACCAGACCGAGTTGCCACTGCTGGCTCGGGCAGCCTGCTTTTATTGTCTTATCTGGCCCCACCCACATCCTGCTGATTGGTCCATTTTACAGAGAGCCGATTGGTCTGTTTTACAGAAAGCTGATTGCTCCGTTTTGACAGGGTGCTGATTGGTGTGTTTACAATCCCTAAGCAAGACACAAAAGTTCTCCACGTCCCCACTAGATTAGCTAGACACAGAGTGTCTATTGGTGTATTTACAAACCCTGAGCTAGACACAGAGTGCTGATTGGTGCATTCACAATCCCTTAGCTAGACATAAAGATTCTCCAAGTCCCCACCAGACTCAGGAGCCCAGCTGGCTTCACCCAGTGGATCCTGCACAGGGGCCACAGGTGGAGCTGCCTGCCGGTCCCGTGCCCTGTGCCCGGACTCCTCAGCCCTTGGGCAGTCGATGGGACTGGGCGCTGTGGAGCAGGGAGCGGCGCTCGTCGGGGAGGCTGGGGCCACGCAGGAGCCTACAGCCCGGGGCGGGGGGAGGCTCAGGCATGGCCGGCTGCAGTTCCTAAGCCCTGCCCCGCAGGGAGGCAGCTAAGGCCTGGCGAGAAATCGAGCACAGCGCCGGTGGGCCGGCACTGCTGGGGGACCCGGCGCACCCTACGCAGCTGCTGGCCCGGGTTTAGCGAAGCCCCTCACTGCCCGAGGCTGGCGGGCCGGCCAGCCGCTCGGAGTGCTGGCCCGCCCAGCCCACGCCCACCCGGAACTCGCGTTGGCCTGCAAGCACCACACGCAGCCCCGGTTCCCGCCCGCGCTTCTCCCTCCACACCTCCCCGCAAGCTGAGGGAGCTGGCTCTGGCCTTGGCCAGCCCAGAAAGGGGCTACCATAGTGCAGCGGCGGGCTGAAGGGCTCCTCAAGTGCGGCCAGAATGGGCGCCGAGGCGAGGAGGCACCCAGAGCCGTCGAGGAGGCACCCAGAGCCAGCAAGGCTGCCAGCATGCTGTCACCTCTCAAAAGGACTATCAAAATAATTGCCCTATTCCCCTAATTGGTTTCTCTACTTCCAAACTCACTTCAACTCCCAATCCATTTTTCACATTTACTACAGAGTGATATTTCAAAAATGCAAATCCGGTCCTATTCCTCCATGATTCCTTCAGATAGTTTCCCGTTGCTCACAGATAAAAGTCTAAATTCTGCATGGTTCTGAATCCCTCGTCAGGCGTCTGCCTACTTCTCCACCTTAACATATCACTGCTACCCTTTTCCACTACACAAATGATAGGCAGACTTCTACAGAGTGGAAAGAAAGCCTCTGAAGTGTTCCTTCTGCCTGGAGTGCACTGCCTGCTTCCTCAAATTTCTATCCAGCAAAATCTTCCTTCTCCTTAAAAATTAACTCAATACCTCCTCTTCTATAAATCATTTTCTGACTCCCCAAGATTGAATGTAATGCCATTTCCTGTATTTTCTACTCTCTTCCATTATAAAACTGTTCTGTCTACAATACCCCCGACAACAAGACTTATGTCAATTTCTTTATTCATGTAATTCCTTCTCAATCTTCAGATCCTTCCAACCACCACTTCCTAAGGAAGCCTTCTGAAACCCCTGACTAGGTCAGGCCTTTTAAAACTGAGAACAATGTTTTTATTCTTTCCCAGAACTTTTCTTAGTTTCTGATTATATATTAATTACAGTGATCTCTTTAATAATATCTCTTTCCTCATTAGACTATTATACAGAGGTAGGCCTTGGGTCTATCTTTGCTCACCATTACATAATGAATATTTAATCCCCACAACTTTAAGTTATTATTCTACTTTATGGGTATATAAATTGAGGTTTTGAAAGGTCACATAACTTCAAAGTCAGCCATATGTTGAGTTGGGATTTAACTATAGTGTCTGGCTTTAGAGCCCAATCTTTAAAAGTCACCATCATCTAAGTATTTGTTGAATAAATTATTAAATTATCTTTTCCATCAGTTGTATTTAATTCATAAAATTATAAGTGAAATTTTTATCTGTTTTGTACGTGTTTATATTTTCCAAATTTTCTAAAATGATGTGACAATTTATGACAGAATAAGTAAATTTTGTCCTAAAACAGCATTTGGGCTCAACTAAATTTCACACAAATATTTTAAGGCATGCTTTGGTATGAACTGAACATATTTAAAGAACGGAGATAAATTAAGGTTAAAGTAAGTTATAAGAAACAGTAACACTTCATATCCATTTTGATATTATCAAAAAACAAAATTATTGATGAGGGTTGTGGAGAAACTGGAACTCCTGTGCATTGCTGGTGTGAATATAAAATGGTACAGATGCTGTGGAAAAGAGTATAGCAGTTCCTCAAAAAGTTAAAAATAGAATTACTCTATGATTCCAAGTCTGGGTTTATACCCAAAAGAATTGAAAGCAAAGACTTGAACCGATATTTGTACACCGATGTTCAAAGGAGCATTATTTACAATATCAAAAGGTGGAAACAACACAAGTGCCTATCAATAGATGAATGGATAAATAAAATGTGGTATCTGCATACAATGCAATAGTATTCAGCCTTAAAAAGGAAGGAAATTCTGACACATCCTAGAATATGGATGAATGTTGAAGATAGGTTAAGTGAAATAAGACAGACACAAAAAGACAAATATTATATGATTCCACTTATATGCAGTACTAGAGTAGTTAGACTCTTAGAGACAGAAAATAGAAAAGTGACTGCCTTGGAGAGAAGGAGATATGGGGGAGTTACTGTTTAATGGGTACAGAGTTTCAGTTTTGCAAGATGAAAACATTCTGGAGATGGATGGCAGTGATGGTTGCACAACAACGTAAATGTACTTAATGCCACTGAACTGTACACTGAAAATGGTAAATATGGTAAATTTTGTCATGTATATTTCACCACTAATATTGCAATATTTTCCATGGGAAAAGAAAGAAGCAAGACAGATACCAAAGAACTGAGAAAAATGTCTACCAGAAAAACAAATAACTAGGAAGGAAAGAGTGTGTGACAAATACTCTCAATGCCTGCTCACAGCCCCCGGCACCCACCTCCACCTACATGTTGAAGCCTGCTTACCAGGAACACCAGTGTCTTCTTGTCTGAGAGCATTTTTCTTGCTGGACCTTGGCAAGGGCAAGCTGGAAGTGAAGTACTACCCCCAGAAATAGCCCTGGGACACTGTTGGATGAGGATAAACGCCTCAGCTTCCCTGCCGCTCTGTGAGGGTAACTCCATGTTCTCCATGCAGCCCAGAGATCCCCGTGGGATGAAACTATCACACCATAGTAACTTGCTTGACAACACGATTGCCTTCCTCCCCTGCTCTGTCTCCCTTCCTCAGTCCCCTACCAGAGTTCCCTGGAATGACCTCCCAAATAAACAGCTTGCACTCAAATCCTTGTCTTAGTATCTTCTGCATAATTTCAAACTAAGACACAATAAAAATTCAAGGCCCTGATGAGCATCCCCCTACAAACAGCACAGTTGGAGAAAGTACCATGAGGAAACAAATGTTCATTTTAAACATCCAAGGGGTCCAGGTTTGGAGAAAAAATTAACAATAATATGACACAAAAGTAGACATACACAAGCTGATGCCCAACGGTTGGCCTATAGTTTTAAGTAAGCAACATATTGAACCATGAAACTTACAACAGTGCTTTAGCATATTTTATTTAATAAATAGATGATTGGCTTATCCTAATGCTGAATTTATAATTCTACTGATAGATTCTTAAATAAAATCTCTTCTTTTTATGGATTATTTTAAAATAACTGTACAATGATATGACACCACTGCAGCTTGCTTTAAAGGTCTCCTTACTCTATATGCTAAATATAAAATCTATAGCCTGTTTAGAACTGAAAGTTTACTGAGTAATATAAAGTACTAACGATGTGTTCGTTGTTAGCCCTGTGTACCCTTTCTGTCAGAGAATAAAACCATACTGAGAACATCTTCAGTTAAACGGTGTTTTAAAGCAAAACACCACTGTAATAAAACTTTTCAGAGGACTCCTCTCTTCTGGGTGGCAATCAATCCCCATTTCCTTTTCAGTCACTACAGTGTCACTACTGGAGAAGAGGCTATACAGGTAATTATCTCCCAGGGTCTGCAGCTGAAGTCCCATTATCCAACCCCTTCTGATTTACCACTATACCCTGAAGCCAACACTGATCCAAGGGAAAAGATGAATACCAAATGCATTGCTTTAAATGGATTTTAAATCCCATTCTCTACTCTTCCTTGGACAAATTTATCTTGTCCGACAGTCCCTCTGTGCAGTATACATCGGGAGGTACCATCTCCTTTGGACAAGGATTTAACCAACTATTGAAGAGCCAAAAAGGGAATAGAACCAGAACAACTGACTCACATCTCACAGCTTGAACCACTAGACCGAGCTTCCGCCCTGAGATGGAGATGAATCAGTCAACGGTGATTCATCTCACCAAGGAAAATGTGTTTTCTCTGGGATGAAGTAGTTCATTTTAAACATGATAATACAAAAATGTAAAAGTTAATGAAAATGAAAGGCTGTTTAAATTCAACAGCCATGTAGGCTTTTCAATCTTAACGTACAAATGTGTATTGTCACATTATCTGAAAAAGCAATAAAGTATGAACATTGTTCATGGAAATATCTGAAAAAACTATGAAAAATTTTTAAATTGTTTTAGTTGACAAAGGAAGCATTGTATATATTTATGGTATACAATGTGATGTTTTGATATATATGCACTATAGAATGATTAAATCAAGTTAGTTAATATATCCATTGCTTCATATCCCTTGATAATGTTAAAATTACCAAAAAGTAAGGAAATGTGCACTAGAATATATTTACATGAAATAAACCAGGCTCTAAAAACATTTTTAATTTTAAAAGCTTAAACTGTCGTTTAAGCAGAATGTTTTAAAGAATAATGTTAACCTTTGGCAAAATCACAAAAGGAGAAATTTTATTACAAACAAATTTAGTACAAATAACTGGCTGAATTGGTACATTAATTTAATAAATATAATATCTGGCATTTATTGAATGTCTACTTTATGCCATCTCTGCATTTTGTAACAACCCTCAAAATAAATATTATCTACATTTTACTGAAGAGGTATCAGAGGTTCAAAGAAGTTTGGTGACTTGCCAAACATGAAGTAAGCCTCTGTTCTGAAATTCAAACCAGCTATTCTGTTTTCAAAACAATCCTGACAATTCTCCACTATACAATACTCTCTCCCTAAGATATCTGAAGCCTACCTGCACCCTAAGCAATGGGTTTTATATTGTGAGCATTCAGGGCCGGGTGCAGTGAAGTGACTCATGCCTGTAATCCCAGCACTTTTGGAGGCCAAGGTGGGAGGGTCGCTTGAGCCCAGGAGTTCAGGACCAGCCTGGGCAACATAGTGAGACCCCCATCTCTAAAAAATAATAATAATAAAATAAAAATATATTGTGGGCATTCAAAATAACATCATGAATTGTGTGCTCTGTATCAGCAAAAAAAGAAAATTCTCTCTTTCTTTCTCTCTCTCTTTCACACACACACTTCATAGGCTCACACAACTAGTGATTGAAATGTATGAGCTTTTATAGCAAACTGGCTACTATTTCCACCCAACTTACTCAAATACCTTTATCCTACTACTGGTCAGTAGACTCAGATAGCGTTGTTTCAAGTCATTTCCTTATGTGATTAAGAAGCATCCAAGCCTGAAAGATATTAACCTGAGATTACTGTACACATCCCTAAGTTGAAGCTGCCAATTAGCTTTGGTCACAAAGGATTCAGGTACATCTATACCTCTAGACTTGCAGTCCTGATTTTGAATTTGTAATATAAAGTATTTTTAAGGGAGATTTTCATTCAGGGAAAAACATAGAGGTTTTATCACATTTCTCTGACACAAAAAATAACCTTTGTAAAACCTTTTATATAAGCCTAGCTGGCTTAAGACATTCACCAGGATCTTAAGTACCATGTGATGGTGTGGCCAGTTTTGAAATTCTTGATGGAATAAGTAGCATTATATAGTAAATAGCACATCCTACTGTAAGCTTTAGTGTAGTAATAATTAACACTTAATCGTCTCAACAATATATAGTGTCAGTACTATTATTATCCCTGTGTTACTGGAGTATACTCATGGTATAGACATTGTGCCTTAGAAAGATTCAGTGATTCAGAAAACTAGGAAGTAGAGCTTGTATTCAAAGCTAAAAATGCCTGTGCTTTTAACCATCATGATTTACTGCCTCCCAATTTCCATAGAGGTCTACCAGATATTATCATACCTTTCCAGCCCTTTAAGCTAGGCTTAATTGTTAAACATTAAAACTGCAAGTTATGCACAAGTTATAGTATATTGACTGCTGACTTCTAAAGTGCGTACAAAGAAGCATCAACTAGCTATGATTCACTTCAGATCCACTTCAGAGTGTGGTACTGTGTCATTGGCATAATAGCAAGCTCATAGTTACTGGACCAAGAACTCCTACCACTGCCCGTACCTGGGCTGCCACAGGCAATTGCCAGGACAAACACCTGTGCTCAGATGGGTCTCTGGGAGCTGTCCTTGGTGCTGGCTGGGGGAAAAAAAAAAAAAAAAAAAAAAAAAACATTGGCTCCAGGTTGCTTTTCCTTATTTCCGCTCAGATTTTGCTGGCTAACCAAACCCGAGTCTTCTTTGTCTGTATATTCTGCTTATTAGCAAGCTTTTATCTCACTCTGTCCGCATCCCTGCCTACTGACCATGGAGCTTGTCTAAGCCCTAAGCTCTGTCTGTGCTGCCATGATTCCATCTTGGCTTCATTTTTTTGCCTGGATTCTCAGTGGAACAGCCTACTACTGTCTGGTCTGAGGTATTCTTTAAGAAGAGAAAAAATGGCCGGGCGCGGTGGCTCATGCCTGTAATCCCAGCACTTCGGGAGGTCGAGGCGGGTGGATCACCTGACGTCAGGAGTTCAAGACCAGCCTGACCAACATGATGAAACCCCATCTCTACTAAAAATACAAAATTAGCCGAGCATGGTGGCTCATACCTGCAATCCCAGCTACTCGAGAGGCTGAGGCAGGAGAATCGCTAGAACCCAGGAGGCAGATGTTGCAGAGAGCGGAGATCACGCCACTGCACTCCAGTCTGGGCAACAAGAGCAAAATTCAGTCTCAAAAAAAAAAAAAAAAAAAAAAAAAGAAGAGAAAATATATAAATAAAAATACTTAACAAATAATACGGATATTAAGACTACTCTTCTCATTTGTCCCTTCTTATATTGCTTAGGATGTGCACATGGAGGGAACAAATGGGGAAGGGGTTCTTCTGGTAACCCCAAAGCCCCAGCTAAGTGTTACTTGAAAGTTGTGTTGAGAAATGAAGTCACAAAGTGAGAAGAAAGGAAACGGCAGGGGAGACACTGATAGAATTGACTTCAGTTGAGGTTGAGAGCAAGAGATAACAGGGAAGAGGCTATGAGGAAGCTAACCCTAAATCATGCTACCTGTTTCCCAGTGGATATTGGAAGCTGAGCTTTAGGTCCTAATGAAAAGACATAAAAGAGGGAAAATAATAAGTGGCTTTTTACAAAAGAAAATAAAAATCTAAATATTTTTATCTTTGTTGAAAATACCTATTTGTAGCTATATCATCTTTGCAAATTTAAATTCCCAGGCCTAATTTATTAATAGAATGCTATGTCTCATTAATTTAAGGTGTCTGGTATATAAAAAAACTTTCACAAACTAATTCAAACTAACAAAGTATGACACTAGTCTCAGAAATTGTGTGAAATTTGCTTTAAAAATCGCTGCTGGCTGTCCAATAATTATACATTGTGACATTGCAGCAGCTCGGCTTCCATCTTAAATTAGAAAATGTGAAGCCAGTTTTAAAAAAATGATGTACCAGCGTGATATCAACCTAGCAAATGCATAAATACATTTAAATTTATTTAACTAATTGCCCCCTTGATAGCCAGGTATTTATAGCCCTAAGTTATTTACCTTTTTTTTTGTCTACAATAGCACAATGGGAGTCATTCCATGGTCATCCTTCTCACTGCATAACAATTCATTCGGTCACAAGCTGGGTATTTTGTTGCAGATGGGTTTACCCTAATGACCACAGCTCTGCACTTACAATTAGCATTTTAACAAAAGTTTGATACTACTTGTGAATAAATAACATACCTCCTATTGTTAGCAGAAGTATACAGCTACCAAAATTAGTGTAGGATAGCTGCAGTTCTTAATATAAATTCTAGGAAGCTTGAGGGATTCTTTGAAGAAAATGAAGATTTAAGAGGAAAAATATTTCATCTTCTGGCCGAAACTCAAGGACAATAAGAAAATTATTCTGAATGTTATGTTATTTAGATGTCAACTCCAAGTCGGGGAATATACTACCTTCATACTGTTTGTGTTTTCCTGTGAAAGGTCAGAGATGTCAGTGGTGTCTCCCACCAACAACACCTCCCTTTCCATCTGAGATACATTTATGGTATTTTTCCATGTAAGTTCCATAATGCTTACATAGACAAACCTTTCATTTTGCAGATAAAAGGGAAAAGCCCAGACATACCAAATGACTTTTCCAAAGTTGCACAAGCAAAATTGGAACCAAACATATCTGACTACAAATAGAATGTTATTTCCATTATACTGTACTGTTTCACACAGAATTTATATTTCTAGACATCTTTTAGATAAGGTTAAACATTGTTATGTATATGTTGCAAAAAAAAAAAAAAAACTATCACAATTTTGGATGAACCAATCACTAAATGTCCCATCTAAACTTGGACTAAGACATTTGGGTTTCTTTCTTGTTTTCTATTTCTAAAAAAATAGAAACTTTTATAACTCCATTAGTATTTGTCTTCTTTTGCAAACATATTTTACTTCTTAACTCCATCCAGGAACTGGAAGCCTAAAAAAACCTTTACTTTATGAGAAAGCTAAATAATTCGGGATTTCAAGGGATCGTGGAAGGACTAGATTGCAGCTCCGGACAGACCAGCATGCGGAGGCTTGCATTGTGAATTTTAGCTCCATATCAAGTGCAAGAACAAACCAGCAATCCCAAGAGGACCCACAGACCCTCTGAAGGAATCGGACTGCTCCTGCAGAACCCGGGAGACACCCCAAATACTGTGAGTGCCCCAACTGCAGAAGTGCGAAAGGGAGATCTTCCTCTCCCGAACACACACCCCCATTGGAGAAGTTGAAGTTCTGTTTGTGGGAGAAGTTTCTGGCTTTACTTGGAGCTGAGTCAAGTTACAGAGCCAAGTGAAATAGAGGGGTAGAGGAAGCAGCTGAAAGGCCCTGGGAGCTTGCTGGGTCCCCAAGCAGTCCATTCCTGCCTGGCACCACAGGGATCCATCAGGAGGGTGGCCAGAGGAGTAGGTAGTAAAACTCCATAGGGAGAAGGAATTCTCTAGCTGAAATTTGTAACAGTTTGAATGGCGTGAGAAGCCCCCTGGCCAGAACTTCCGGGAGGGGGCAAATCCCATGTGCAGACTTCGCAGGCAGGGGAAGAACTAAAGCCCTTTTCTTTGGCAGCTGAGAGGCAGAGAGCTCAGGCAAGTTTTCAAGCCTATCATGCCCTCTGCCTCCAAACAGACTTGGGGCAGCTGGGGGTGAGGAGGGTGCACAGTGGGAATGAGACTAGCCATCTGGTTTGCATGGGAGCTGGGTGAGGCCTGTGACTGCGGGCTTTCCTCCACTTCCCTGACAACCTGCATGACTCAGCAGAGGCAGCCACAATCCTCCTAGGTACACAATTCCAGTGACCTGGGAATCTCACTCTACCCTCCCACAGCAACCACAGCAAGACCTGCCCAAGGAGAGTCTGAGCTTAGACATGCCTAGCCCTACTTCCACCTGACGGTCCTTCCCTATCCACCCTGGTAGTGAAAGACAAAAGTCATATGATCTTGGGAGTTCTAGGGCCTCGCCCACCACCAGTCCCTCTCCACACTACCACAGCTGATGCTTTCTGGAAAGCACCACCTCCTGGCAGGAGGCCAACCAGGACAAAAATAGAGAATTAAACCACCAAAGCTAAGGACACTCACAGAGTCCATTGCACCATCCGCCACCTCCACCAGAACAGGCACTGGTATCCACAGCTGAGAGACCCATAGACAGTTCACATCAGGGGACTCTGTGCAGACAACCCCCAGTACCAGCCAGAACCAGGCAGATTCGCTGGGTGGCTAGACCCAGAAGAGAGACAATTATCACTGCAGTTTGGCTCAAAGGAAGCCCCATCCATAGGAAAAGGAGGAGAGTATTACATCAAAGAAACACTCTATGGGACAAAAGAATCTGAACAACAACCTTCAGACCTAGGCCTTCCCTCTGACAGAGCCTAGCCAAATGAGAAGGAACCAGAAAAGCAACCCTCATAGTATGACAAAACAAGGCTCTTCAACACCCCCAAAAATCACATTTGTTCACCAGCAATGGATCCAAACCAAAAAGAAATCCCTGATTTACCTGAAAGAGAATTCAGGAGGTTAGCTATTAAGCTAATCTGGGAGAGACCAGAGAAAGGCTAAGCCCAGTGCAAGGAAATCCACAAAATGATACAAGAAGTGAAAGGAGAAATATTCAAGGAAATAGATAGCTTAAAGGAAAAACAAATCAAAAATTCAGGAAACTTTGGATACACTTTTAGAAATGCAAAATGCTCTGCAAAGTCTCAGCAATAGAATTGAACTGGTAGAAGAAAGAAATTCAGAGCTCAAAGACAAGGTCTTCGAATTAATGCAATCCAACAAAGACAAAGAAAAAAGAATAAGAAAATATGAACAAAGCCTCCAAGAAGTCTGGGATTATGTTAAATGACCAAACCTAAGAATAATTGGTGTTCCTGAGGAAGAAGAGACTTCTAAAAGCCTGGAAAACATATTTGGGGGAATAATCCAGGAAAACTTCCCTGGCCTTGCAAGAGACCTGGACACCCAAATACAAGAAGCACAATAAACACCTGCGAAATTCATTGCAAAAAGATCTTCACCTAGGCACATTGTCATCAGGTTATCCAAAGTTAAAACGAAGGAAAGAATCTTAAGAGCTGTGAGACAGAAGTACTAGGTAACCTATAAAGGAAAACTTATCATATTAACAGCAGATTCTTTACAAGCTAAAAAGGATTGAGGGCCTACTTCAACCTCCTCAAACAAAACAATTATCAGCCAAGAATTTTGTATCCAGCAAAACTAAGCATCATGTATGAAGGAAAGATACAGTTCTTTTCAGACAAACAAATGCTGAGAGAATTCACCATTACCAAGCCACCACTATAAGAACTGCTAAAAGGAGCTCTAAATCTTGAAAAAACAAATCCTGGAAACACATCAAAACAGAATATCTTCAAAGCATAAATCACACAGGACCTATAAAACAAAAATACAAGTTAAAAAGGAAAAAAAAAAACACAAAGTACACATCCAAAAAAAATCATGATGAAAGCAATGGTACCTCACATTTCAATACTAACATTGAATGTAAATGGCCTAAATGCTCCACTTAAAAAAATAAAGAAACACAGAGTGGAAAAGAACTCACCAACCATCTACTGCCTTCAGGAGATTCACCTAACACATAAAGACCACATAAACTTAAAGGGGTGAAAAAAGACATTTCATGCAAATAGACACCAAAAGCGAGCAGGGGTAGCTATTCTTATATTAGACAAAACAAACTTTAAAGCAACAGTGGTTAAAAGAGACAAAGAGGGACATTATTTAATGGTAAAAAGCCTTGCCCAACAGGAAAATATCACAATCCTAAACATATATTCACCTAACACTGGAGCTCCCAAATTTATAAAACGATTACTAATAGATCTAAGAAATGAGATAGACAGCAACACAATAATAGTGGGGGACTTCAATACTCCACTGACAGCACTAGACAGGTCATCAAGACATAAAGGCAACAAAGAAACAATGAACTTAAACTATACCTTGGAACAAATGGACTTAACAGATATATACAGAACATTCTATCCAACAACTGCAGAATACACATTCTATTCAGCAGCGCATGGAAGTTTCTCCAAGATAGACCATATGACAGGCCATCAAATGAGCCTCAATAAATTTAAGAAAATTGAAATTATATCAAGCACTCTCTCAAACCACAGGGGAATAAAACTGGAAATCAACTCCAAAGGAATCTTCAAAACCATGCAAATACATAGAAATTAAGCAACCTGCTCCTGGATGAGCATTGGGTCAAAAATGAAATCAAGATGGAAATTAAGAAATTCTTCAAGCTGAATGACAATAATGACACAACCTATCGAAACCTCTGGGATACAGTAAAGGCAGTGATAAGAGGAAAATTCGTAGCCCTAAATGCTTACATCGAAAAGTCTGAAAGAGCACAAACAGGTAATCTAAGGTCACACTTCAAGGAATCAGAGAAAAAAGAGCAAACCAAACCCAAACCCAGCAGAAGAAAGGAAATAACCAAGACCAGAGCAGAACTAAATGAAATTGAAACAAAAATAATACAGAAGATAAATGAAACAAAAAGCTGGTTCTTTGAAAAGATAAATAATATTGGTAGACTATTAGCAAGTTTTACCAAGAAAAGAAGACAGAAAATCCAAATAATCTCACTAAGAAACATAGCAGGAAATATTACAACTGACACCACAGAAATACAAAAGATCATCCAACTCTACTATGAACACCATTATGCTCATGAACTAGAAAATCTAGACGAGATGGATAAATTCCTAGAAAAATACAACCTTCCTAGCTTAAATCAGAAAGAATTACATACCCTGAACAGACTAATAACAAGCAGCGAGATTGAAATGGAAATTAAATAATTACCAACACAAAAAGTCCAGGACCAGAGGCATTTATAGCAGAATTCTACCAGACATTCAAAGAAGAATTGATACCAATCCTTTTGACATTATTCCACAAGATAGAGAAAGAAGGAAACCTCCCTAATTCAGTCTATGAAGCCAGCATCACCCTAATACCAAAACTAGGAAAGGAGAAAACCAAAAAAGAAAACTATCCACCAGTATCTTTGATGAACATAGACGCTCAAATCCTTAATAAAATACTAGCTAACCAAATCCAACAACATATCAAGAAGATAATGCACTATGATCAAGTGGATTTCATAGCAGGGATGCAGGGATGGTTTAACATACGCAAGTCAATAAATGTGATATACCACATAGAATTAAAAACAAAAATCACATGATCATCTCAATAGATGCAGAAAAAGCATTTGACAAAATCCAGCATCGCTTTATGATTAAAACTCTCAGCATAATCAGCATACAAGGGGCATACCTTCATGTAATAAAAGCCTTCTATGACAGACCCACAGCCAACATAATACTGAATGGGGAAAAGTTGAAAGCTTTTCCTCTGAGACCTGGAACAAGACAAGGATGGCCACTCTCACCACTCCTCTTCAACATAGTACTGGAAGTCCTAGCCAGAGCAATCAGACCACAGAAAGAAATAAAGGGCATCCACATCGGTAAAAAGGAAGTCAAACTGTCACTGTTTGGTGATTATATGATTGTTTGCCTAGAAAAGTCTAAAGAAACCTCCAGATAGCTCCTGGAACTGATAAAAGAATTTAGCAAAGTTTCTGGATATGAGATTAATGTACACAAATCAGTAGCTCTTCTATACACAAACAACAGCCAACGCGAGAATCAAATCAAGAACTCAACCCCTTTTATGATAGCTGCAAAAAAGTGAAAGACTGAGGAATATACCTAACAAAGGAGTTGAAAGACCTCTACAAGGGAAACTACAAAATACTGCTGAAAGAAATCAGACAACACAAACAAATGGAAACACATCCCATCCTCACAAATGGGTAGAATCAATATTGTGAAAATGACCATACTGCCAAAAGCAATCTACAAATTCAATGCAATCCCCATCAGAATACCACCATGATTCTTCACAGAATTAGAAAAAACAATCCTAAAATTCATATGGAACCAAAAAAGAGCTCATATAGGCAAAGCAAGACTAAGCAAAAAGAAGAAATCTGGAGGCATCACATTACCTGATTTCAAACTATACTGTAAGGCCATAGTCACCGAAACAGCATGGTACTTGTATAAAAATAGGCACATAGACCTACAGAACAGAATAGAGAACCCAGAAATAAAGCCAAATACTTACAGCCAATTGATCTTTGACAAAGCAAACAAAAACATAAAGTAGAGAAAGGACATCCTTTTCAACAAATGGTGCTAGAATAATTGGCTAGTCACATGTAGGAGAATGAAACTGGATCCTCATCTCTCACTATATACAAAAATCAACTCAAGATGGATTAAGGACTTAAACCTAAGACCTGAAAGTATAAAAATTCTAGAAGACAACATTGGAAAAACCCTTCTGGGCACTGGCTTAGGCAAGGACTTCATGATCAAGAACCCAAAAGCAAATGCAATAAAAAGAAAGGTAAATAGCTGGGACCTAATTAAACTAAAGAGCTTTTGCATGGCAAAAGGAACAGCCAGCAGAATAAACAGACAACCCACAGAGTGGAAGAAAATCTTCACAATCTATACATCTGACAAAGGACTAATATCCAAAATCTACTATGAACTTAAACAAATCAGTAAGAAAAAAACAAACAGTCCCATCAAAAAGAGTTCTAAGGACATGAATAGACAATTCTCAAAAGAAGATACACAAATAGCCAACAAACATATGAAAAAATGCCTGACATCACTAATTATCAGGGAAATGCAAATCAAAACCACAATGCGATATATTACCTTACTCCTGCAAGAATGGCCATGATCAACAAATCACAAAACAGTAGATGTTGGCATAGATGCGGTGAACAGGGAACACTTGTACACTGCTCGTGAGAATGTAAAATAGTACATCCACTATGGAAAACAGTTTGGAGATTCCTTAAAGAACTAAAAGTAGAACTACCATGTGATCTAGCAATCCCACTACTGAGTATCTACCCAGAGGAAAAGAAGTCATTATATGAAAAAGATACTTGCACACGCATGTTTATAGCAGCACAATTCACAATTGCAAAATCATGGAACCAACCCAAATGCCCATCAATCAACGAGTGGATAAAGAAACTGTGGTGTATATATATATATATATATATGCACACACACGTATATATGTATATATACACCACATATATATGTGGTGTGTATATATATATGTATATACATGTATATACGCATATATATAGGGTATGTGTGTGTGTGTGTGTATATATATATAATGGAATACTAAATACTATGCAGCCATAAAAATGAATGAATTAACAGCATTTGCAGTGACCTGAATGAGATTGGAGACTATTATTCTGAGTTTCGTAAGTCAGGAATGGAAAACCAAACATCATATGTTTTCACTGATATGTGGGACCTAAGCTATGAGGACACCAAGGCATAAGAATGATACAATGGACTTTGGGGACTTGAGGGGAAGAATGGGAGGTGGAGGAGGGATAGAAGACTATAAATATGATACACCGTATACTGCTTGGGTGATGGGTGCACCAAAATCTCACAAATCACCACTAAAGAACTTACCCATGTAATCGAACACCACCTGTACCCCAATAACTTATGGAAAAATAAATAAAATAATAATAAAAGTAAAAGAAAGCTAAATAATTATATAATTTCTATCATGTAAGAAAGAATAACCTTAGACTACAAACTCAATTCTAAGCCCAACAGATAGCTATATCTCAGGTATGTTTTATTCAATTTTCTAACTTATCTCTTTTATATTTTACCCTGGTTTCCCACCAAAGATTCTTCCACTTCAAATCCTAAAGTAGAATTTCACAAAAATATGTACCTAGTAGTTCTTAGTGGCAAAGTGACTGGATTCCCTTAGCTTTTATATAAAACAACAAAGAAGGATTATTAGAAAGGCAAAAATTTCCAAAAAATTACACACAACACTTTTAAAACATGGATATAATATCAGACAGAATTTAAAGGGAAATTCTGGAAGAAAAAAAGTGGTAAATTTACAAAATTAGGAAAATCCAGAAAAGGATAAAGAAAATATTATAGATACTCTAATCATAAATTCAAGGAAAAGAAATTAGATGTCATAATTTCATTGTCATAAGAATTTTTTGGTCACCACTTTTATTCAGTTCTTACTAAAGACAAATATGTATGTATTTATACTCTATGACATCATAGCAAAAAATTTCTGTTTCCATATTTGAGACAAGAAAATTACCCAAATAAGAATAGAAATTGGGGTTAAAAAAAAAAAGAATATTGAGGTATGCCCACTCAAGAAGATACTATGATGTGGCCAAGGCATCCTGCAGTAAAATTAGGTGATTTCCAGGCAATAAACACTTTTTATAAGGAAAGAATTCCCCTAGCTGACATGCAGGTGACTCTCTTACTTCCTGGAGAATTTCAGATTATCCATCCCAGACCCAGGAGCTTCAAGCAGAAAAGGGACAGAAGGCACTAAGCTTCAGGCAAGTTAGAGACAAAGACCAAGAAGAGGAACCAAGGTCAAAATAAGTAAGCCGAAAATGTAGTCAAAGCAAGAAGAAATCCTGAGACCAAAGAAGTCAGAGGGTACAATCAGGATAACAGGTTAAGATATGAGAGAGCAATGGATAGTGATCTAGGCAAAAGCAAGACCCGTCACAACCTGACCGTCAATTATTTCTTCAGCCTTATGCTTCAGTAATACTCATACCATCACAGTTCTGTGCCTTGGCTTGGCATGCCCTTTACCAACTGATCCACCCAGAAAACTTAACTCTCTTTCAGAGTGGAATTCAACATCACTCCCACAAAGAAATCTGTTCCAAGAAGACTTAGGCACTCCATCCTAATATTCGTAATGTACTTTATGCATACCACCATTATACGATAATATATCATACTTTAACTGCTTATGTGCCAGCCACCCCATTAGCTAAAATCTCTGTCTGAGAGTAGGCACTGTTTCTTAATTATTACTTTTTCAAGCCACCTAGGACACAGTGTCTGATACACGACAAGCTGTCAAATATTTCAATAAGTGAACACCTCTCCAATAACACTTATGTTCTACTATAATAATTTATATTCTACCTTTTTCTGCAAAATAGGAGTTATAATGTTCACTCTTTTCCCCTAGCACTTAGCTCAAGTTTTGGCAAAGAACATGTGCTCAATAAATATTTGACAAATTAATAAATGAATGAAAAGCTCTTCCCCTTCAACTGTTTATATGCACAAAATCTAAGAAGAATGATACAGATAGGAGTTCCAAAATGTGCTTTGACTATGAGAATAACAATGGCAGTATATGAGACATGGCAATCGACTAGCTGTGTCTCTTCAGTCAAGAGACTTAATCTTTCTATGCCTCGGTTAGTATCATTAGTTGTAAACTGGGGAGTATAGTACCCCAGTTTGTTAACCGTAGTGTTGTTAACAGTAATCATGGTGTTTTGAAGAACAGAAGAGTGCCTAACATATACGAAGCACTATCAGTATTTGTTGCTGCTGCGGCTGTTAGAGTTCTTGGCTGGCAAGGAAAATCTAAAAAAGAATGAAAGTGAATGGCTGTACAGTAAGCAGAGTTCATGTTTCTTCTCTTTATAAAGCACAGCAATGAACTGACCAAAAGAATAGAAGAAATCAGAAGTCTCATCCATAAAACTTACTAGCCATTTGACTTTGTTCAAATCTTTCGCCATTCTCGGTATCATCTATGTATTTACTCAATAGATTTTTATTGAGTAACTACTACCCAAGATACTAGGGGTAGCATGGTAAACATTACATACATAAAGTTTACAGACCAGTGAACTCAATTCTTTTCACTCTCAAATGAAAGCATAGGTTGAGAGGGTCAAAATAAGAGTGTCATCTCCTTAGGACTTTTTCAGACTGCTTCCAAAAACCATGCCCGCTTCTTTCCTCTGTTGGAACCTGCTGTATTGAGCCACTATTGCTGATGTGAATGTGGTATATTCTCTGAATGTACTGTGACAGAAAAGGGAGAATTGCTAGATTAGATGTTATGTGTAATTCATCCCGCAGTTTTAGTAACATGACTACTCTGTACATAAGTCTATTTTTCTAAGTTTATTATTCTAAGACATTATTGCCCTGAAACCACAGCCCTTCCTTCACAGCTACATACTCACAAACCCATGGTATTGATCACAACAAAGATGAAACTACAAAAACAGACGGAATAATAAAAATCTGTCTTTTCTCCTGGAAAAACAGTTTAAAGTGTCTACTCTTTCCTGAGTGGATGAGTTGGCCCTTCTTCGCAAATATATATGCAAAAAAGAAATCACAAAGGAAAGTAACATAATGATCCACAGCATAGAAGATTTAGATGTACAATATACAGTGGAAATTGAAGAAGCCTATGAAATTGCAGTAAAGTTTAAATAGAGAAAAAAAATGTTTGGGAAGAAGAAACAGGTTAGAATAATAAGCTACATCCTAAGAAAAGCCAGAATTGTACTCAGGACAGAGACTGGGCAAAAAGCTGTTCAGTTAAGTGATACTTATCAAAATAATCCCACAAGTATGGGGGCTGGGCATTAGGGACATTCACTCGAGGAAACAATATTTATCAGACAAAGTAATGTGGGGAAAGACAACTTAAACTTCCAACATATGCGCAAAGTACAGCGAAGCCAGAAGAAGGATTAGGTATTTTTCAAGGGATTGATGTGATTAAAATTAGAACAATGAAAGTCCAGCCACTTCGGTGCAGATGAGTCTGCAGAAAGATCATGTAGTCCCATGGTCACTCTGAAAAGTGTCTTAGAGCATTTTCTTTCAGAAAAGTGAAATATGTTACCTGATACGCACCTAGGCTCTAGTTAAAAACTGTCTGAAAGCATGGTGAAAAGTTACTTGCCAACATGTCTAAAATACCAGCAAACTCTATTATTAATAAGTTTTGCAGAGCCCCTTGATTGTACTAATAGATATGTTTTCCTTTCAAAATAATAGCACTTAAGAATATAAGTATAAATATTTCCATCAAGATAAAATAGAGTGAATAAATACCAAAAATCCTTTCTCCAAATTTTTTAAACATTTCTTTAGTTTTATGAAGGGGTAATTTTATTTTTTTATTTGTTTGCTTTTTATTTTTTTCTTCCAATTTTTATTTTAGGTTCAAGGGGTATATGTGCAGGTTTGTTAGATGGTAAATTCATGTCACTGGGGTTTGGTGGACAAATAATTTCATCATCCAGGTGGTGAGCATAGTACCTGTTAGACGGTTTTTCGCTCCTCACCCTCCTCCCATTCTCTACCCTCAAATAAGCCCCAGTGTCTATTGTTCCCCTCTTTGTATCAATGTGTACACAATGTTTACCTCTGACTTATAGGTGAGAGCATGAGATATTTGGTTTTCTGTTCCTTTGTTACTTTGCTTAGGATAATGGCCTCCAGCTGCCTCCATGTTGCTGCAAAGGACACGATTTCATTCTTTTTATGGCTGTGTAATATTCCATGGTGTATGTGTACCACATTTTCTTTATCCAGTCCTCTGTTGACGGGCAGCTAGTTTGATTCCATGTCTTTGCTTTTATGAAAAGTGCTGCAATGAACATACACATGCACGTGTCTTTGTGTAGAAAACTCTATATTCCTTTGGGCATGTACCCAGTAATTAGATTGTTGGGACCGGACACAGTGGCTCACACCTGTAATCCTAGCACTTAGAGAGGCCAGCGCGGGTGGATCACAAGGTCAGGAATTCGAGACCAGCCTGGCCAACATGATGAAACCCCATCTCTACTAAATATACACATCCCATTCATACAGTGTGAAATATGTACTTTTATGGTAATTAGTCATTTTTGATACTGTTAATATTTAATGAATTCAACCTAAGGCATCTTTAGTTAATCTAAATATAAAATCATTACCCCTTCATTAACTATGATATATAAATCTCCTTATAAAATATTTATCTAAAAGCTACATGTAGGTTTTTCCTTCTATGGTCAATTAACCACCAGTTATCTATTAATTTTCTTTAATGAAACTTCCCACAATTTAAAAACAAATTTTAGTGGTTTTAAGTATAAAAATACCTTGTATAGGCATAATTTCAAAATGTTAATATACTTTTTCTCCTTTCAGTAACCAAGACATTATTCTTGAATACTGGCAACTAGTTTCACCCATGCCTATGGAATTTTTAAAGAGGCACACACACAATGATTCTCAATCTTACTACACACTAGACTTACCTGGGGAGATTTTAAAAGACCCAAAGTCTAGGCCCACCACCACAAACCCTGATTCAAGTGTTCTGGGGTGAAACCCAAGCATTAGCATTTCTGAAAACTCCTCAGGTGATTCTAAAGTACAACCAGGCTGGAGACTGCTGCCACAGTGTGGTCACAGGCATCAAGTTGAAGATTAGGGATGAGATAGTTGAGGAAGAACACAGCAGCTGGAAAAAAGACTTCTTACGGCAAGGCTTAAGAAGGACCATGGACTAGGCTCCAGCTAGTGCTCCAGCTTCTGCACAAGCAAACCCTGGGCTCTTCTGCAGGCTTGGACACATCCATGGGGAGAGACTAGGGACATTTTCTAGGACTAGTGTCATGCTGTTGTCTCCAGATGTATGTAGATGAGGCACCAGTCCCCAGCTGCACTAACTGGGGTGCTGGTTCAGAGATGGCGTTGTAGGTTCTCAAATGGCTTGTCCCACCTGTTATGTCATATGTCCTGCATTTACAAGAGGAGGTAGAATTTGTTCTGCAGAAGCATTTCCTTAACTTGTTTACATAGAGATATCCTACCTGGATCTCTCTCTCTCTCTCTCTCACACACACACACACACACACTCACATCAACCTACTTAGTAGAATTTTTTCAGTTACTTTTCTAACCAGAGAATACATATTAGAAATTGCTATATTTGAGTATGAATAAACGTATTTATGGAAATACTCCCAGTGTATCTCAGGCTTTCTTTAGCACCTCCCTTAGTATGGCCCCCTTAACTGCTCCCCTTCAAGAAGTCAGGGTTTTCATACTCTCACTATATCTCTTTTCTCTAAACCTGGTCTTAAGAGGTGACTTAATGAGAGTAATTTACCCGCTAACGTGTACTGAGTTTGCTATGTTGCCTCTTAAGAGTTCAACTCTGGCCAGGCATGGTGGTGCACACCTGTAATTCCAGCTACTCAGGAGGCTGAGGCATGAGAATCGCTTGAATTCAGGAGGCAGAGGTTCCAGTGAGCCCAGTTTGTGCCACTGCACTCCAGCCTGAGCAACAGAGTGAGACTCGGTCTCAGAAAAAGTCTTCAACTCTAATTGTGGAATTAAGGTCTTTGTCCCCCTTTTAAAAGGACTCTATGCAAGCAGAGATTCCTTTTGGATGGATAGTGCTTCCTGACATGACTACATCAACACCCATTATAGAGCTGTTGACTCCTCCACACTAGGCTAGGTCTACTCATAAGCTAACTATTCACTAAACCCATACCATTAATTGGAAAGATTAAAAAAGGGAAAACATCAACTTTTAATCTAGTTTGGTTGCCTCCATCTAGACAAGTGAACAAGACTCTGTGGATGTTCTAGTGCCTTGCTTCATTCCACAGCTCCCAGAAACATCTTTCCTAAGTTGCCCAATTAAAAGTACTTTACACAATGTAGGAAATGAAACAATGTGAAGAAAGGTCCAAGAGATTATCACATTTCACTTTTAAATATTTTCATCCTACAAATATTAGACTAAAGAAAACCATTTTAATTAGAAAAACACATGGAAAAACTAATAACAAGCACCATGTAACAAGGTTTGCAGAGAGATTTTCTCCAGGCATGGAGCTTCAGTGTCAATAAATCAAGACAAAGAGAACTTCTGAGATGTATTGCTACTAGTTTCTTACCAAAAGTGGGGGAGGGGAGCATTTAAAAGGGAAATATCACTCATTTTTACTAGAACAACTTGGGCCAAACGTAATTATATTTACCTGTTTGTTTTCCTTCAAATATTAGCTTATTTGGTCAAGTAAAGCTTTTTGCTAAATGCCATGTCAGCCTTACTTTTTCTTCTTTGCCTAATGAATAATTTCCCCTCTCTACTCCTTCTATTCTTAGGAGTAGCTAGCATTCTGGTACATGGTAGCCGTATATCATGTACACATTCATACATTATCCAGAAGTAAATGCATTTCTAAGTGCTTTGTGAGTCACCAAGGATACCATGGTTAATATGTGTCTCCATCATTAACCTTTGACTTACAACTTACAAAACTGCTATCATGAAAGAGAATTATTACTTTTTTTAGAGACAGGATCTCACTATGTTGCCCAGGCTAGTCTCAAATTCCTGACCTCCCGCCTCCACCTCCGAAAGTGTTGAGATTAACAGGCATAAGCAATCATTCCAGCCAAGAAGATAATACTTTTTAAACTCTTGTACGTACTTTGATTAATACAGATTCAAAAGAAACCTGCAGACTGAATTCATCTGCCAATTCAGAAGAAATTCTCATCCAAAACTGTGTATGTGTTAGAATATATATGTGTGTATATATGTATATATATAACATTCACACACACACATTTACACTTTTTCTAATTTCTCCCCATCAATTAATATTTATAAGCATATTAATTTGAAAGTCAATCTGAGACAGGGATACAATTTCTAGATAAGACAACACAGATGGTGGCATGCATTCTTGCAGACTATTTTTATATTGACTCTCTTACAGACAATCTGTTTTATCAGCTTTCCAATGGGTCCACAGTATGAAGAACTCCAAAAAAGAAAATTCCAAGATTCTAAAAACACTTGGCTGTAAACAGACTTAGTGGGCATAGCTTCTCCCTTTGCCAAGTCTCTAGGATGCAAAAAAAAAAAAAAAAAAAAATACTAAGAATATAGCCAAACATTTCCTTCCCCCATCCTGTTGAAGAAACTTGTTACTGTATTGCTAGATGCCGATGAAGTCACTACCAAACTGACTCTGACTCTGACAAAGCAGATACATGAGCTTTGGACTATAAGGATACCAGAAATTTGCTGCAAGGTGATAAAAATGTATTAGGCATAAGAGCCATGTAATCAAGGAATGAGTTAACAAACAAGATGACACAAAACAAGCAATATCATACGGTCAGGGTTCAGGAACAACCTGGCTGCATATTGTTATCTGGAAATGATCACAAGTAGATAAGACACAGAGCCTATTTGTAACAGCGCATGTAATAAGTGAATATGTAATCACTAGGGTAACATCAAGAGGACAGCCAGCTTCATGTCTAACCATTAATGATTGATAATAAAAGTGGCAGTGTTTGTTCAGTGGGGGGAAGCTCTTTCCTACTGAGGAGAACACAGCACATTTATTCAGAAGCCATTCATCTATGCAGGGATGTTGCCAACCTTGCCTAATTCAAAATAAATGAGTCTGGGGCTGAGCTGTGCTTTTAGTGGTTAAAGATGGCCTATGTCAACATGTCAAGGCTTTGAATTTTGAACTAAGGTAACACAAAGGCAAAGAAAATGAGTGAAATACAAATATGAAAGCATTACTAAAGATCTGGGTTATTTTCATTAACCAGAAATAATGCCAGCACTCAGGATCATGTATTAACAGTTTTAATGTCACTATTTTCTAGACAAGAAGATAAGAGTTCTGTTAAATAGCTAAATAATTAAAGAAGTTATTAAGAAGCCATTTCGGCATTTAAATAAGTAACTCAATTAGTAGGCAGGCTGAGCTCAGTGTCATCATGATATGCACAGGAAGCTGAAATGAATGTTACTGGTTGGGGAAACTGTTCAGACTAAATATTAACTCTTATAGCTCCTTGAATTTCAGCAAATATCTGTAAAAGTGCTTATGGTAACATAATACTGTACAATGGTATAAAGAAAACATCAAATTTTTACAAAAGGTTTAGAAGGGAGTCTGTCCACATAAATTAGTATCTTATTTCATTTATGTAATTCAGTCTAACTATAATCACATTTGGAGGAAATATTTTTTAGGTCAAGAAAATTGCCATACAGAGTCTAAAATTTCTAAAATTAGTGGTGATCTTATGGCACTTGAACTGGATGATCAAGTGGCAATTGAACTAGATGATCTCAAACATCCCACCCCAGCTTTCACGATTTAAAATAATATTTCAGTGTACTCAAATATTTACCAATCCCATTGAACAAATGCTTTCATGAATAAAATAAAATCACTTAACAAATCTTTATGGAACTCTTAGTAAGAACTGGGTGCTAACTATGTTCATTGCTAGGGAAAACATACCGGTTCAACACAATGCAATCCAAAGGGATGCTGGGTTTTAATTTTAAGGTGTGTGTGAATGTGTGTGTTGTATGACCTAAAATCCTTACTTATTTACATTCTGTAATACACTGAAATAAGATATCAGATGAGAGAATCTATTTATTGTCTTAATAAAATGCACTACAATGGCACCCTACTCTGTTGGTTCTCACAAAATAGGAACATAATTTAAAAGCATTCCTCATTATGTTCAAACGTGTCTTAACGTTTAATAAGATTTTATTTTCTAATTTTGAAAATCTAGTCAGTTTAGCTTGCAAGTACAAAATTACACATCTGTGATGTTCCATATCCAGTGGCTCAAGAAAGCACACTAAGATGTTTGTATCGCTAAAAATAATTATCAAATCAATACAAAAGAAAAAGAACTGTACCACGAAATATATTTTTTCGAATAAAATTACAGATATAAAAAGTAAATTCTCCATTCCTCCTATAGTTAGGAATATAAAATGTATATTTTATATTTTATTTTAGCCCTTACATTTGCCCACATTTACAAATCCAAGTTATTATTCAGTCTGAGTCCTGGGCAAAGACTTAAAACAGCTCTTTTGTTAATGGAATCTGTTGAACCATCTCTATTAACTGAGTCTCCAAACCCCAGTTTGTTTTTACCTGACTGGGCTTCAAAGGGGGTGAAGGCAACAGGAAAGTCTGCATACTACAGCATGATGGAATGACAGCTGGAATGACAGCTAAATTGACAGCACATTGTTCTCAACTAGGAAGAGGCACAATGTGAATTTACCTGTGCAGCAAAGCATTTGTCTACCATCATAGAATGAGTATCCCACAAAAGTAGATTTCCCAGATTATGCTAAAGCTTTATTTAATCCTTTCTCTATGTTTCAGTCTAGTCCTTAAAAACTGTTATATCATAAAATAATGTGAAATAATATGATATTCTCAAAGGACAAGGCCTTTAATTTATGTATCTAATATTTTTAAAGTGTTTTTTTCTAATTCTGACATTGTCATATGGTCAAAAACTGAAATGCCAGAGCTGAGCAAAAATTATGCTTCTCTTAGATCAGGAAACATTGATTAAGAACATCATGCTATTTAATAGATATATCGACATATAAAAGTACAAATTTCTAGCTCCAAGAATCAGGCCTGAGTTGGAATATATTGTATTCATGTTTGTTTCAATTTATTTACTTAAAGTGGTGGCCTGTTTACTTAATAAATTTAACTCTCAGTATTCCAACTCAAAGGAATTTTTTAAATAAATATTTGCCCCTTGCTCCTTGAATCTCATCAGATTTCTCAAGCCTTAATTGAGTACTTCTGTCTTCTTGAATTTTTTTCTGCTCATTAAATAAACTATCATCAAACCAATGTTAATTGCTAAAAGGTTTTAGACTAGATTTGCATTTGGGTCCTAATATGATAGACCTCTTTATTGCTCTTTTCTAGAATCAGGGGAGAACCAGTTTGTGAATTACAAACTTGTGGGACTTTTCCATTGTGAATGTTCCATTGTCTTCATCCCATTCCTAAATTTATCCAAACCTCTCTTTTTTTTTCTGCAAACACAGATGCTGATCAAGTCATAATCTAAATACAAAACAGATACATCAATATCTTTTTAAATCTCAAGACAGTGAAAATAAAAATGTGCTGATTAATAATGTGGGGCATGGCATTTTTATGTCAAGTACTATATAAATAAAAGTACAACACACTGAAAAAATGTATGTATCTAGTTTTACAGGCTTCTATCTCTTCCCTTGCTGTCAAGCTAGCCACCATCTCTCTTTAATTCTTTATACTATTGGTTCTATCAATTTCTCAAATGCTTGTTAGTGCTTTGTCTAAAGTAGAAACAGACTCTTGGTGGAAGAATGGGGACTCTGTAGAGTCAAATACATAATACATAGACTTTGACACATGAACTTTGTATCAACTATTTTTTCACATATATTTTTCCTATTCTTTCTGAGAACTGTAACCATATTTCAGAATTGAGGTGGTTAAAATCTTATTACCACCTACTGTATTGCTACTATATTTATATATCAGTTCCTTTAATCAATTTCTATCTTTCAAATCCCTTCTCAAGTTTTGGGCCTTTACATTCTTGACAAGTATGAGCTTTTTAAAAACAACTGATCCACATTGTATGACTACAAATTATTGGAAGATTTCACAGTCATATTTTTAGAGGAGTAGAAGAATAGTGTGAACACAAGTGACTGTTTACTACATTTACAGTTTTTCTAACTTGAGAGAAAGTGCTCATAAAAATTATTGGCCAATGTTAGAGAAATACAGATACTTCCATCACTTCCTGTTTTTAGATTACTGACAATAAAAAAATAGGTTATTCTTTTTACTTTTTTTTTTTTTTTTTTTTTGAGACAGACTCTCACTGTGTTGCCCAGGCTAGAGTGCAGTGGTGCAATCTTGGCTCACTGCAACCTCCGCCTCCAGGGTTCAAGCAATTCTCATGCTTCAGCCTCCTAAGTAGGTGGGATTGCAGGCGTGCACCACCACGCCCAGCTATTTTTGTATTTTTTTAGTAGAGACAGGATTTTGCCATGTTGGCCAGGCTGGTCTCAAACTCCTGACCTCAGGTGATCTGCCCGCCTCAGCCTCCCAAAGTGCTGGGATTTCAGACGTGAGCCACCGCACCGGGCCCAATTCACTTTAAATCAAAAGAATCTGAAGTCTCAGCATACTCTAAGAACTGCTAGAAAGTAATATAAGGTGCTACTGTTGCATTTCATGAGCATTTATGTTTATGTTTAGAATTATAGGTAGAAATTAAATCAGCCAAATCAAACAGCAACCCCTCTATTAAATCAAGTGCAAACATATCTTGCCCTATATGACATTTATTACACTAAAAAGCAGTAAATTTTGTGTCCATCACATAATCTTTTCCAATATATTTATTTTAATTTTAGAGATCCTTCAATTCCATTTCCAGTAGAAAATTGATTGTCTTCTAACATTTCATTTCTAAGCTTTTCTGCTAAGAGGCTAGGTCAAGCAGATAATGGTCTGTGAAATACAGAAATGCACAAGAAGGGGCATTACTAAACTAAAACATCTTTTTTCGGAGTAAATTATTGTGCATGTCACTGTTTCATAAAGTCTGATTTCAGATGTACTTCAGAATAACAAAACAGGAATCAAAATTAACAACACAAAAATAAAGATGTTCTATTTTGATATTTATTATTTCTTTAAATTGACATTCTATGTTATCACTTTGTACCATTATGAGTATTTTAAAACTTAACTCTAATAAACCAATCTTATCAAGTTCAGGCAACTTCTCATTATCACCCAAGTACAGGCAGAAACTTGCCTAAAAACAATCAACAATCATATTAATATAAAAGTATGAGTTTCAGGCCAAAAAATAAAAGCCAGTAAGTAAATCGTATACAGATGGTTGTTTTATTTGGATAAAAGGTATGACACATAAACTATTACGCACTAAGTAACATAGCATTAAAACATATCAAACAAAGCCTAATACAAATATAAGAAGAAATCAGCAGAATTATAAGTATAGTGGAAGATATATTCCTATCAGTTCATAGCATTATGATAAATGTATATATGAGAACAAGTACTAAGGTCTTAAACACATGCACATTACATTTCCTGCAAACAAAGAATATAGTGTCCTTTTAACTGTCTCTAGAATGTTTATGAAAAGCAAATCATATTTTTGAAACTTTAGAAAATTTATGTTTTAATTTCAGTGGCAGCTTTAGAGAAAAACTCAATAAATTTTTTAATAAGTAGTATATATAGGCCACACACTCTGACAATAATTCAATAAAATTAGAAATTAGTAATAAAATGTTAAATAAAAGGCTCTGACTACTTTTTTAAAGCAAAACTAGTATCTTATATAATAAACATTTGATCCAAAAGGAAACATCACAAACCTAAGAACACTGAATATATTCAACCAACGTTTATTAGACCCCTACTGTATACCAAGCACCATTCTTTGAGGTCACAAAGAATGAGAAATCTTCAATGCCTTCATGGGAATTAAAGTCTAATAAGTAGAGAGAAGCATAAAACAAGCAAACAAATAAGCAAAATAAAGTGTGTCACACACGCTCTGATAAAATGCATACAAAATATAATGAGTATCCAAGGCAATGAGTTTGCAGGACAGAGTATTGAGAAGAGAGAAGTGCACATAAATACAGCTTCAGAGATTGTCAGGGGTTCCTCTGTAAAGGAAGTTCCTCTCCTAGTCTTCAGCTAAGTACTGATCATATATGTGAGGAAACTATCTGAGATTGGGAGAAAGAATCACCTGAAAGGCTAAGAAACAGTACCTAGAGCTCACATAGAACCAGGAATAATTTGTTTCCACAGGCTAAAATAGAAAACCTAATTATTTACAAAACATTGGGGGAAATACTCAGAAAGACTTTGTCTCAAATAATGGAGGGGAAATTAGACCAAACTACACACTGCTCTGATCTCACCTAACCAAACTGTAGGATGAGAATGTGTTACTGCCTCCAAGTAACTTAATCACATCCCAAAACAAATTGCAAAAATGTTTATAGGAATACAGAAACATCCGGCATTCAAAAAGGTAAAACTGACTATGCCCATCCAACCAAAAACTATGAGGAATGAAAAAAAGAAGGAAAATACAGTCCATAACCATACAACCCATAATACAACCCATAATTTTAAAAAATTAACCAAAACCAACCCAGAAATTACACAGATGATAGGATTAGTAGACGAGGACATTAAAACAGTTATATTACATTCAAAAAGCTAGAAAAAGAACAAATATGTTAAGTAGTCATAAAAGATGTTTAAAGGACCCAAATCAAGCTTCTAGAAATAAAAACTAAAGTGTCTGAGATGAAAAAAAAATATTTTGGATGAGATTAATAGCAGAATAAGCATGGCAAAAGAAAATATTGGTGAACTTGGAAACATGTAATATACACTTCAAGTGGCCTCATATTCTTGTAATTGGAGTCCCTGAAAGAAGAGAGAAGTGCACAGAAAAAATAAAAAATAAAAAAAACTGAAAAGTTTCCAAAATTGATAAAAGCTGTAAAAGTTTAAAACACCCAAGTACAAAGGGAAAGAAGAAAAGCACACCAAAGCACATCATAATCAAATTACCACAAACCAGGATAAAGAGAAAAATCTTAAAAGCAGGCAGAGAAAACAATTTATAACATACAGAGATGCATTATATCCCAGTAAAGATTACAGCACATTTCTCATCAGAAACCATGGAAGCCAGAAGATACTGGAGCAATACTGACAATGATATATTGTGGGATTTGTAACAAATGTAGAGGTTAAATATATGACAACAAAACACAAAGGCCAGGAAAGGACAAATGGAAGTATATTATGGAAAGATGTTTATGTATAAATGTGAAATAGTATAATATCATCTGAAGGTTGACTATGTTAAGCTAAATATGTATACTATAAACCCCAAAGCAACCATTAAAATAGCACAGCAAAGTGTCCTAGTTAATAATCCAACAAAGAAGGCAAAATAAAATTTTAAAAATAATTAACTTAAAGGAGGCAAAAAAAGAGGAAAGAGGGAAATAATAACAAATGGGAAACACAGAGACAAGTTGTAGGATGGCAAATCAAAACCCAAACATTTGAGTAATCACAATAAATGTGTAAAGACCAGAATTAAAAGATGGCAATTATCAGATTGGATTTAAAAAAAAAACCCATCAGTATGCTACCTATAGAAAATCCACTTTACTTACAAAGGCATAAATAGGTTAAAAGTAAAAGATTGGATAAAGATATACCATGTTAACACTAATTAAAAGACAGCTGAAGGGGATATTTTGATGTAAAATAAAATAGACATCCAGACAAGAATATTACTAGGAATAAAGTGAATCATTTCATACATATAAAGTGGTCAAGTCATCAAGATGGCATAATAATCCCAAACATTTATGTAACTAATAATGGTGCTTCAAAATAAATGAAGCAAAAACTGACAGAACTCTAAGGAAAAAGCAGACCAAGCCATAACTAAGTCAGGGAATTCAATGTCCCTATCTCAAAACAAATAGGCAAAAAATCAGTAAACACATAGATAATGTGAAAAATATAATCAACCAAATTGACCTAATTGATATGTATAGAATACTGCATTCAACACTTCACTCCACATAGTTTTTCAATTGTACACAGAACATCTACCAAGGCAGACCATATTGTAATCCATACGTCTCAATAAATTTAAAAGTATTCAACCAACACAAAATGTTTTCTCCGATCACAATGGAATCAAATTAGAAGTCAATAACAGAAACATTTCTAGAAAATTCCCCAACTGTGTAGGAATTAAACAAGAATAGGAAAAAAAGAGACTAAAAATGAATAAAACATAAAAATAAAAAAAGTATTTTGAAGTACATGAAATTGAGAACAAAACATATTGAAATTTGTGGAATTCAAGTAAAGTAGTACCTAAAAGGAAATTCATAGAACTAAATGCCTTAAATTAGAAAAATAAAGGTATCAAGATAGTTACCTGAGCTTAAGAAGCTAGAAAAAAAAGAGAAAATTAAAAGCAAAATGTGAAGAAAGGAAATAAGGATACTCAAAGTTTAAATTAATGAAATAGAACATAAAAAAAATGGATAAAAAGATAAAACTACATTGATAAACCTTTAGCCCAACTGATCAGGAAAAAAAGAGAAGAGCCAAAATACCAGTATTAAGCATGAGAGAGGTGACATCACTACAATCCACAGATAAGGAATTAAGAAAATATTATCTACAACTTTATGCCTATAAATTCAACAGCTTAGATAAAATATAAGAATTCCTCAAAAGACACAAATTGCCTAATATCTCATAAAAAGAAATAGATACAGTTAAGTTGAATAGCCCTATATCTATTAAAGCAATTAAATTTTTAATTTAAAAAACCCTCACAAAGAAAACTCCAGGCCCAGGCGACTTCACTAATGAATTCTTATGAGCATTTTAAAAAGAAACATTATCAATTCTACCCAAACTCTTCCAGAAAATTGAAGGCCAGGAAATATTTCCCAACTCATTCTGTAAAACCAGCATTATCCTGCTAGAAGAACGAAAGACATTACAAGAAAACAAAATTATCTGTCAGTATTCCTCTGAGACATACATGTAAACACTCTTAAAATCGAGCAAACTTAATCCAACGATATATAAAAAAGGCAATACACAGTGACCCAGCGAGGATTGTCTCCAGAATGCAAAATTGGTTTAACCTCTTTAAATCTGTCAAAATAATTCCCCTTATTAGCAAACTGTAAGGAATAAATATCTGTGCCCACCCCCTCCCCCACCATATTCAAACTTGAAAGTTTGCCTAAGGACAGTGTTACAAAGTGACTATCCATTTTTGTGAATTTTGAATATTTGAAATTTACTCTAAGAATATTTCGTACATACCAACAACCACAATCTCCCATATGATTAACTTTGGTTTCTGTTCAAACTACACCTTATCCAACTAACTAAGTCACAGCAACCTACCTAATTATTCTCTCAGATTTAATTAGAATTACTTTGCCTTAAATTGACATGACTGCATAATTATACCTGAAGAACAGAGAAATTAAAAAAGACTATTTTCATATCTCAATAATCAAGAATCAATCCAACTCTGATGGTACATGCAATGGTTTCTGAAAATAAGGAAATAAGAATTTCTAAAATTTTTATGGCAATATAACTTCAAGTTTCCCCAAATTATACTAAATGCACCAAAAAAACCCCACTTTCTTTGGTTATTAGTTTGACAAATAGTTCATAGTGAAAGCACAACTTAAGAAAAATATCCGAATACTTGTACTCCTAAGAATTTTTGTCCTTCTAAGATAATATAATTAAAGTTGTTCATATTTTTATTGTTTTAAAGGGTAGCCATGGCTCTGATGATCACTGAAATCTGAATGTTCCTGACAAAGTAATCACAATACAATCATTTGCCCAGGTGAAATATGTCACAATCACCTAAATACTAGTAAATAAATGACAAGCAAAGCCAAGAGAATAGAAACTTTGTTCCTAGAATCTTGGGTGGTCTTCATTCTTTCTCCCTAATTGACTTAACCCAGTGTGATGGTTAATACTGAGTGTGAACCTGATTGGATTGAAGGATGCAAGGTATTGATCCTGGGTGTGTCTGTGAGGGTGTTGCCAAGGGAGATTAACATTTGAGTCAGTGGACTTGGAGGGGCAGACCACCCTTAATATGGGTATGCACCATCTAATCAGATGCCAGCATGGCTTGAATATAAAGCAGGCAGAAAAATGTGAAAAGATTAGACTGGCTTAGCCTCCCAGCCTACATCTTTCTCCCATGCTGGATTCTTCCTGCATCAAACTCCAAGTTCTTCAGCTTTGGGACTCGGGCTGGCTTCCTTGCTCCTCAACTTGCAAACGGCCTATTGTGGGACCTTGTGATCATGTGAGTTAATACTCATTAATAAACTCCCCTTTATATTTGTGTCTATCCTATTATCTCTGTCTTTCTAGAGAGCCCTGACTAATACAACCAGTATTGACCAAAAAGTCTCCATACTTCTCATCCCCCAGCTTCTTTGCTGATTGTGGCCTGATTATTCATAGTAGAAGACGGCAGCCCCAAATCTCTTAGAAGTCCACTTATTACAAGAGTGGTGGGAGATGGCAGAATGGAAGAGAGCTGATAATGCCATTTTCCCATCATTTCTTTTCTCTTATTCTGCATCACTATCTTAAGACCTCTAGGTAAAACATCCTCAGAGAGCTCTTGCAACTTCTAGAAGAGTTTAAGTGACTCTCTGTCTTCAGGTTAGGCAAGCAGCTTTGACATTCCTCCAGCAAACTTTTTTGAGAAGCTACTCTTTACCAGAATACAAAGTGCCTATACTTCAGAAGTTCATATAAGGCTATAAAGAGAAATGATCAACACTAGACTAAATTTTATCTTTATATTAAAATTCCTCTTCCCTTTTCTCTCTCACATATATACATGTTCATTTGTTTCTTTGGGGGAGAGGGGAATAGATAAGGAACTTCAAGCTCTCCCTGTAAATAGGATTTATTGCTTTCAATGCAAAGGAGCCATTCTAAGGTATTTGTGGGAAGTTGCTATTGGCAGTTTCTGTTGCATACAAATTAGAAGAATGAGAACTTTCTTAAAGCTTCAGCATTTTCATGAATCTAACCACAGTAACAACATGGAAAAAATACCAAGTTAAACACAAATAAAGATGAAAATTCCTGAATTATGGATTCCTGAGACAGGTGATAATATAGATTCACCTGCTGTAGCAGGTTTATAAGGGCTCATGAGAGCCAACTACTAAATTTTCAGAAATTGTGAAAGCCAGCAGTTAAATCTCTGATATCTTGAAATCAGCCAGAGGACATATTTACATGGAAATTAGCAAATGCTACAAATCAGGCTGTTTTTATTTACCTATTTTTGGTGAGGTGATTGTTAAACACTTACCAGCACACCTGGATGGAGGATGAGACTAGAACAGTCAAGGCCCAACCTTGCCAGGTAATGAGTACAAGAGATCCTTCCTTTCAGCCCCAAGTTAACTTCAAGCTACAGTTTTGCAAATCTGTAATATTTACTAAATCTCTTAGTTACCAAAAAGATTGGTAACCTGACATGTTAAATTTCAAAAAAAAGGAACTATCATAAAATGACAAAATACATTATATAAGAAGAACTCTAGCAGTTAGGTTGTAAATATGATTCAAGCTTTTACTTCAAATTTCTGAAATCGTCTTCCAAAAGTCATATTCCCTAGAACTATCCAAATCACCAGTCCTCAGTTCTGACTTCCAAATTTAGACAAAGTCTAAGTTCTGCAGGTGCTGTTTATTGAGTGTTTTGGCTGCAGATTCATCATCTGTAAATATTTCAAGAGATTCTGAAAGCACAGTATGCTTCAAAACAACCACCTGGACAAAACAGAACCTTTGCAGAGCCTAAAAGCAATTAGGGGATAAATATAAAAGAAACAAAACATTCTCCCTCTTTTTAATTGGAAATCTATATTAAGGATTGGGAATACACTTAGGTAGATTAAGAACATGCAGTGAAATTGAATTGACAAGATTGGGTAGCCCTATTAAAACTGTGATTCTATGAAATTTTCTTAATCAGTTTTAGGATTCACAATGTTTAAACTGCCAAATTTGGAACATTTACATTTAACAATTTAATGAAATAATCAGGAACATGAGCCATATCTTTACAGTATTTTCAAAATTAAATGTGGAGCATAGAGACGTTTTGAAAATAAAAATAAAAGCCTATCTATATTATAAGGAGTCAGTCTTTTTCCCCAAAAAGAGGCAATGCCTTTGTTTGAGGTTAAGATTCAAGAAATAACAAATAATGGTGGTCGGCTTGACAATAGAAACTCACAATACTAAAAATAAACATGCCTCAAGTTTTCAAATAATAGAGAATACAATCATAATGAAAGATAAATTTGCCTTAAATGGCAATGCAACCTGATGCAGAGCAATTAATTTTGTGCCTAGAGATCCTTTATTTCTCTTCTGTTTGCAGTAGAAGCAGAGATTACACTAAACCACATATTTCAATGTGCTATTATTGGATGAATCTGTTTCATCCAAGGAGAGATCAAAGACTGATTAAATTTTTAACCATAACATCCTAAGGAAAAACATAATTTAAAACTTGAAAGAAGAAAGTTTAAATCTTCACTTGGGAATTTCCTCCCTCTATACAGAGAAGTGATTGACAAAGCAGTTGTATACATCTACTTAAACACATTATGTAAAAATTTGCTATTATAGAAATAATAATTTAGGTGTATAAATCTTTAAAATATAGTGGTTTTTTCAATTTTATGAAAAGTTAGTATTACTCTATGTCAAGAAGTGCACATATTAAACAGATTAATAGGGATGTCAGCAAGATGATGGAATAGAATGTCCTCTGCTTGTATCCCCATCCCCCTACAATAACAAGAATTTGACAGCCATCTGTAGACAAAGTGCTATTGTGAGCCTTGGTTGGAGACTGAGAACCCTGGTGGAGCCCAAGACCTAAGGAGGCTGTCCTGAGGACAGGCTTGCACTCGGATGGCAGCGTCACTAACCATAATGCAGGCTACAGACGTGAAAAACAGCCTCATCTCCTTATGTATCAGATACAACTTCATTTGCCTTGGTCCTGCCACTAGAACCATCTGCCAAGGGACCTGAGAGGGGTCACACCCACATGAGTCTCAAATGATAGGCCCATGATCCCAGCAGCAGACCATGAAATTGCCTTGTAACTTGGCTCCAGCTCCTCTTAGCTGTGGTCTGCAAGCAGTGGTGCCTTCCTTGGGACCCACCAGTAGTCAGGCTGGTCTGTGACTTGCCAACCTCAGTCCCATGCAGACCCTGAAAGAGCCCTATAACTCATCTCCAGTCCCTCTCAGCTGCAGCCTAAAAGCAGGTCTACTCAGTGAGGGACCTTCTAGAAGTCATACCCAGTCATGCCCCAGGAGACAGGCTTGCCAACCTTGGTCCCACAGTAGATCCTGAAACGAATTGGTAACTTGGCTCCAGCCCCTCTCAACTGTAGTCTGAGAGCATTCATGCCCACTCAAGAACATGCTTGAACTCACACTCATCTGTGTTCCAATAAACAGGCTTGCCAACCTTGGTCCCACAACCAATCCTGAAACAGCCCTGTAACTGGGCTCTAGCCTCATTCAGCTTTGGTCCAGTGGCAATCGTGTTTGCCCAAGAAACCACCAGGAGGCACACTCATCTCTGCCTCTGGAGACAGGACTGCAGATCTCAGTCTCAGCTCTGGATCCTGAAGCAGCCCTATAACTTAATTGACCCCTCTCAGCCTTGATCCGGAGCCAGTCCTGTCTCTTCAAGTACCTACCCAGTGACCCAGTAGAAACTCCCCTAGACTCAGAGGGAAACATACCCTTCTACATACCTAGTAACAGGCTCACCGTCAGCCAAACCAACTGTGGACCCTGAAACAGAGCCTGGTCTCAGCACCACCCCTACTGACCAAGAACCTGGAGGCAGCTCAGTCTGCCCAAGGACCAGACAGGACCCACACCTGCTGGAGCCCCTGGTAACAGGCCTGTCAAACATGGACCCAGTGCAGAACCAGCAGTAGCCATGTGACTCGATTCCAACCCCACTCAATCAACTGTGATCCCAGAGACAATCCCAACAGCCTAGACATTTAACAGAAAAAGATCTTTACCTGCCAAAACCAGTCTGTAAAGACTGAAAAATATGTTTGCTACTTCAGACACATAGACACCAACACGAGGCTTCATGAATGACAAAGAATCAGACAAACATACACCACCAAAGGAAACAAATAAAGTTCCAACCCCAAAGAAATTGAGATCTATAAATTGCCTGACAAGCAATTTAAAATAATGATCCTAAAGTAGCTCAATGAGATGCAAGAAAACACATGTAATTAAATACCAGGAAAACAATGCATGAAAAAATAAAAATTTTAATAAAGAAATAGAAACCATAAATAAGAACCAAACAGAAATCCTAGTGCTGAAGTATACAATAAGATAACTGAAAAAATACAATAAAGAACTTCAAGAGCAAACTCAATTATGCAGAAAAAAGAATAGTGAAATCAAAGTCAGATCATTAAAAATTAGTTGATTAGAGAAACAAAACAAAAAAAGAATAAAAATTAGTAAAGAAATCATAAGGGACAAATTGGGACATCATCAAACAAACAAATATACTAATTATGGGAATTTCAAAAGAAAGAGACAGAAAACGGAGCAGAAAACTTATTTAAAGAAATAATGGCTTAGAACTTCTGAAATCTCAGGAGCGATATGAACATTCTGATTAACGAAACTCAAAAGATCTCAAGTAAGATCAACCCACAGAAAAATACACCAAAACACATAATTAGATTGTCAAAAGTCAAAGACAAAGTGAGACTCTTGAAGGTAGTAAGAGAAAAGACACTCATCATATACAAGAGACTCACCATAAGGATGTCAGGAGACTTCTCAGCAAAAACCTTGTGGGCCAGGAAGGAGTGAGATGATATATTCAAAGTTCTGAAAGAGAATAAAAAACCAACCAGAATACTACCAGCAAAACTGTTCATCAGAAATGAAAGAGAGATAAAGACATTCCCAAACAAACAAAAGCTAAGGGAGTTCATCACCACTAGATATGCCTTACAAGGAATGCTGAAGAGATGTCTTCACATAACATGGAAAGATGCTAAGAAACTGTATTAGTCAGGGTTCTCTTAGAGGACAGAACTAATAGCAGACATTTATATATATGAGACATTTACATATATATAAATACATATATAAAGGGGAGTTTATTAAGTACTAATTTACATGATCACAAAGTCCCATAATAGGCCATCTGCAAGCTGAGGAGCAAAGAGAGCCAGTCCGAGTCCCAAAACTGAAGAACTTGGAGTCTGGTGTTCAAGGGTAGGAAGCATCAGCACAGGAGAAAGATGTAGACTGGGAGGCTAGGCCCACCTCTCCTTTTCATGTTTTTCTGCCTGCTTTATATTTCCCGGCAGCTGATTAGATTGTGTCCACTAGATTAAGGGTGAGTCTGCCTTCCCCAGCCCACTGACTCAAATGTTAATCTCTTTTGGCAACACCCTCATAGACACACCCAGGATCAATATTTTGTATCCTTCAATCCAATCAAGTTGACACTCAGTATTAACCATCATAGTAACAACAGAAAAAGGATAAACACATGAAAAGATAAAACTCACTGGTAAAAGTAAATATATAGTCAAGTCCAGAATACTCTAATACTCTAATGCTAGTGTGTATATCACTTGTTAACTCTAGATTAAAAGTTAGAGGACAAAAGTATTAAAAATAACTATAGCTACTATCATTTGTTAATGGATATTCAATATAAAAATATTTAAGCCTGGCATGGTAGCTCACGCCTATAATCCCAGCATTTTGGGAGGCCAAGGCGGGTGGATCACCTGAGGTCAGGAGATCAAGACCAGCCTGGCTAACGTGGCAAAACCCCATTTCTACTGAAAATACAAAAAATTAGCTGGGCATGGTGGTGTGTGCCTGTAATCCCACCTACTTGGGACGCTGAGGCAGGAGAATCGCTTGAACCCCAGAGGCAGAGGTTGCAGTGAGCCAAGATCGCACCATTGCACTCCAGCTTGGGCAACAAGAGTGAAATTCCGTCTCAAAAAAAAAAAAAAAATATATATATATATATATATATATATTTAAAGTGTGATATCAATCATATAAAATGTGAAGAAGGGAGAAGTAAGAGTATTGAGTCTTTTAATGCAATTGTAGTTACGTTCTCATCAGCTTAAAACACAATGTTATAACTATAATATGTTTTATGTAAACTTCATGGTAAACGTAAGAAAAAGCCATGCTGGATGCAGTGGCTCACGCCTGTAATCCCAGTACTTTGGGAGGCCAAGACAAGCAGATTGTTTGAGCCCAGAAGTTCAAGACCTGCCTGGGAAACATGGTGAAACCCCATCTCTACTAAAATTACAAAAATTATCCAGGTGTGGTGGTGCACCCCTGTAGTTCCAGCTACTTGGGAGACTGGTGCTGGAGACTTGCTTGAACCTGGGAGGCAGAGGTTGCAGTGAACCAAGATCACACCACTGCACTCCAGCCTGGTTGACATAGCAAGACCCTGTCTCGAAAGAAGGAAGGAAGGAAGGAAGGAAGGAGGGAGAAAGAAAGAGCCACTAGCAGACACACCAAAGATAAACAGAAAGGAATCTAAGCATACCACTATAAAAAATCAACAGCTCACAAGGAAAGATACCAACAGATATGAAAAGGAATAAAAGATCTAAAAAATAGTCAAAAAACAATTAACAAAATGGAAATAGTAAGACCTTACCTATCAATAATTACTTTAAATGTAAATGTATTAAATTCCCCAATCAAAAAACACACAGTGGTTGAATAAACTTAAAAATAAAATTCAAGTATATACTGCCTACAAAAGGGTCACTTTAGCCTTAAAGATACAAACAGGCTAAAAATAAAGGGATGGAGAAGGATATTCCATGGAAATGGAAACCAAAAGAAAGCAGGTATGGCTATACTTATATCAAACAAAATAGACTTTCAGTCAAAATCTGTCATGACAAAGAGGTCAATATATAATGATATAGGGGCCAATTCACCAAGGGAATATGCCAATTATGAATAGTTCCACCCAACATTAGAGCAAATAAACACAAAAAGCAAATATTAACAGAACTGAAGAGAGAAACAGAAGCAACATAATAATAGTAGAAGACTTCAGTACTCCACTTTCAAAAGTGAATAAATCAACCACACAGAAAACCTTTAAGGAAATAGCAGACTTGAATAGCACTGCAGACCAAATGCAGAACATTCCACCCAGCAACAGCAGAGTACACACTTTTCTTAACTGCATGCAGAATGCTCTCCAGGGTAGATCATATGTTGGGCCACAAAACAAGTCTTAACAAACTTAAGAAAGTTGTAATCATATCAAGTATCTTTTCCAACCACAATGGTATGAAACTAGAAATTAATAACAGGAATAATTTTGAAAATGTGTAAATTATGTGTAATTAACTGATATGGTATGGCCGTGTCCCCACCCAAATCTCATCTTGAATTGTAGTTTCCATAATCCCCACATGTCATAGGAGGGACCCAGTGGGAGGTAATTGAATCATTGGGCCGGTTACCCTCATGCTGTTCTCATGATAGTGAGTGAGTTCTCACGAGATCTGATGGTATTATAAGGGGGTTTTCCCCCGTTTGCTCGGCACTTCTCGTTCCTGCCATCATGTGAAGAAGGATGTGTTTGCTTCCCCTTCCACCATGATTATAAGATTCCTGAGGCCTCCTCACCCATGTGGAATTATGAGTCAATTAAACCTCTTTTCTTTATAAATTACCCTAGTCTCGAGCAGTTCTTTACAGCAACATAAGAAATGACTAATACATTAACACACTACTGAACAATCAGTGGGCCAAAGAAGAAATCAAAAAGTATTTTGAGACAAAAATGAAAACACAACATACTCAAACTTATGGGGTGCAGCAAAAGCAGTTCAAAGGGGGAAGTTTATGGTGATAAGTGTATACATTAAGAGAAAAAAGAATGATTTCAAATAAACAACTTTATTTTACATCTTAAAGAACTAGAAAAAAAAAGCCCAAAGTTGGCAAAGGGGAGGAAATAATAAAGATTAGAACAGAAGTAAATGAAATAGAGACTAGAATGACAATACAAAAGATCAGCCAAACAAAGGGCCAGGGTTTTTTAAAAAAAAGAAAAACAAAATTGCCAAATTTTTATCTACACTAACCAAGAAGAAAAGAGAAAAGACTTGAATAAATGAAATTATAAAGGAAAGAGGAGACATTACAACTAATACCACAGAAATACAAAAGATTATAAGAGACTACTATGAACAATTCTATGCCAACAAATTGGACCACCTGGAAAAAAATGGGCAAATTTCTAGATACATACAACATACCAAGACTGAATCATGAAAAAAATAGAAAATCTGAGCAGACCAATGAGTAAGCAGATTGAATTAGTAATCAAAAACCTCCCAATAAAGAAAAGTACAGGACCAGATGGATTCACAGATGAATTCCACCAAGCATTTAAAGAACTAAGACTAATCCTTCTCAAACTCTTCCAAAAAATTATAAAGAGAGGAACACGTCCAAATTTATGAGGTTAGCATCACATGCACACTAAAGCCAGATAAGGGCACTATATGAAAATAAAACTACAGGGAAATATTGCTGAGGAACACAGATGCAAAAATCCTCAAAAGAATTATTAGCAAATAGGACTCAACAGCATTGCGTAAAAAGATTATACACCATGACCAAGTTGGAGTTATTCCTGGGATGCAAGGATGGTTCAACATACACAATCAATAAATACAATATACTACATTAACAAAATGAAGGATAAAAACCATGCTATCATCTCAGTAGTTGCAGAAAAATCATTTGACAGAATTCAACGTCTATTTATGATTTTAAAACTTTCAATAAATTAGGCATAGAAGAAATGTACCTTAACATATTATAAATTATATATGATAAGCCCACAACTAACATCATATGAAAAGGTGAAAAGCTAAAAATTTTCCTCTAAGATCAGAAACAAGACAAGGTGCCCACTCTCACCACTTTTATTCAACACAGTACTGAAATTCCTAACCAGAGTAATTAGGCAAGGAAATAAAAGATAAAAGGCATCCAAATGAGAAAGGAAGAAGTTAAATTATCTCTGTTTGCAGTGACATAACCTTATATATAGAAAACCCTAAAGTCTCCACCAAAATACTGTTAGATATAAATAAATAAATGGATTCAGTAAAGTTATTAAACACAAAATCAACATACAAAAATTAGTCGCATTTCTATACACTAACAGGAATCTAAAAAGAAATTAAGAAAACAATCCCATTTCCATAGCATTAAAAACGTTAAGATACTTAGGAATAAATTTAACTAAGAAGGTAAAATATCTGTGCTCTGACAACCCTGAGACATTGATGAAGAAAATTAAAGAAGACAAAAATAAATGACAAGACATCCCATGTTCAAGGGTTAAAAGAATTAATATTGTTAAAATGTCCATACTACCCAAAGCAGTTCACAGAGTCAATGCAGTCCCTACCTAGTCCCTACCAAAATGCCAATGGCATTATGCACAGAAATAGAAAAAGCAATTCTAAAAGTGCGTATAGCTCAACAGAAGGCTCCAAATAGCCAAAGCAATCTTGAGCAAAAAGAACAAAGCCGGCGGCATCTCAGTCCCTGGTTTCAAACTATATTACAAAGCTATGGTAATCAGAACAGTATGGTACTGGCATTAAAAACAGACAAGTAGACCAATGGGACAGAATAGAGAGCCCAGAAATAAATCCGCCGATACACAGTCAACTAATCTTTAACAGGGCACCAAAAAATACACAATAGGAAAAAAATAGTCTCTTTTTCCCTCTTTTCCCTAATAAATGGTGCTGGGAAAACTGGATATCCACATGCTAAAAAATAAAACTTGGCCAGGCACGGCGGCTCACGCCTGTAATCCCAGCATAATTTGGGAGGCTGAGGCAGGCGAATCATGAGGTCAGAAGATCAAGACCATCCTGGCTAACACAGTGAAACCTCGTCTCTACTAAAAACAGAAAAAATTAGCTGGGCATGGTGGCAGGTGCCTGTAGTCCCAGCTACTCAGGAGGCTGAGGCAGGAGAATGGCATGAACCCAGGAGGTGGAGCTTGCAGTGAGCCAAGATTGTGCCACTGCACTCCAGCCTGGGCGACAGAGCGAGACTCCATCTCAAAAAAATAAACACAAAAAAATAAAATAAAACTTGACAAAATCAACTTGAGATGGATTAAAGACTTAAATATAAGACCTAAAACCATAAAACTCCTAGAAGAGAAGTTAGAAGAAAAGCTCCTTGCCACTGGCCTTGGCAAACATTTTTAAATATGACACCCAAAGCACAAGGGAACAAAAGCAAACAGAAAAAAAATGGGACTAAATGAAACCAAAGGGCTTCTGCACAGCAAAGGAAACAATCAACAAAATGAAAGGGCAACCCACAGAATGCAAGACAATATTGGCAGACCATGTATCTGATAAAATGTTAATACCCAAAATATACAAGGAGCTTATATAACTCAAAAGCCAAAACCAAAAAAAAAATTAAATGAGTAAAAGATCTGAAGAGACAATTTTCCAAAGAAGACATACAAATGACAAACAGGGATATGAAAAGGGGCTCAACATTAGAGAAATGCAAATTAAAACCACAAGATATCACCTCACACCTGCTTGGATGATTATTATCAAAAATATAAGATATAAGAAGAGTTATCAAGGCTGTGGAGAAAATAAAACCCTTGTACACTGTTGGTGAGGATGCAAATTAGTACATCTCTTATGGAAAAGAGTATGGAGTTTGCTCAAAAAAATTAAAAATAGAACTATTATATAATACGGCAATCCTAATACTGGGTATATACCCAAAGGAAGCAAAATCCATATCTCAAAAAGATATTGGCACCCCCAAGTTTATTGCAGCATTATGACAATAGCCAAGATACAGAACCTAAGTGTCCATCGAAAGATAAATGGATAGGGAAAATATAGTATGAATATATACAGTGGGATATTATTCAGCCATAAAATAGAAGAAAATCCTGCCATTTGGGTTGAATGCGGATGAACAAGAACATGATGCTAAGTAAAATAAACCAGACACAGAGAGACAAATACTGTATGATCTCATTTATATGTAGAATCTAAAAAACTTGAACTCATAAAAGCAAAGAGTAGAATGGTGGTTGCCAGAGGCTCGAGCATGAGGAAAATGGGGAAATATTGGTCAGAGTACAAACTTTCAGTTACAAGATGAATAAGTTCTGAGGACCTAATGTAAAGCACAGTAACTATAGTTAATAATACTGTGTTGTTTATTTGAAATTTGCTAAAAGTGTATGTCTTACATGTTCTTACCACACACACACACACACACACACACACACACATTTTTTGTCAATTATACCTGAATAAAGCTCTTAAAAACATAAACAGAATAACAGGTAGCATTTAGTAGGCAACTACTAATAGTACATATATGTAATGTGCTAAATGGTAAGAGAAATAATTGTAAAAACAATGAAAACTAGTGCTGGATATCCTAAATACCTTGACTTGATCATTACATATTCTATGCATGTAACAAAATATCACTTGTATCCTGCAAATATGTGCAAATATTATGTATCGATTTTAAAAATATTTAAAACCAAAAACCGAGAATGCAAAAATATAGTGTGACAAGTATGATTAAAAATTAAATATAATACATGTGCACAGAAAAAAGCACTGAAAGATAATATGCCCAAAACATTAGCAGTAGCTATTGATGTTACTAAGTATTATAAGTATTTATGCATATATATACATAAACAAATCCTAGCAAACAACAAATCCTAAGTATTTATGCATAAATACATACATGCATACATATATGACTACAGGCCACTTGTAATCAGAAAGCAATATATATTCAACTAAAAATTTGGGCTACAAATTTAAAAGTTTAAAACTTTTTAAAGTATAGATCTTCTGAAAATGCCTTAGCTACAGAAATAATACAGAAACTAATACTGTTTTATTTTTAGCTTATACCTTGGGGTTTTCAGAGAAAATATTTATTTGGCTTATAGAGACCCAAGCTTATCCCTGTGGTAGGCAGAATTGTAAGAATGGCCTCCAATGACCCTCATTCTTGCTTAATCTCCTTCCGTTTTAGTGTGGGTAGAACCCATGCATACAATTAAATATCACTCCTGTGATTATATTACCTTACATGGCAAAAGGGGGATTAATCTGGTGGGCCCAATCTAATCAAATTAGCCCTTTAAAAGTAAAGAGTTTTCTCCAGATGATGGCAGAAAGGAAGTTTGAAAGTCTGATAGTGAGAAGGACTTGATGCACCGTTATGGCTTTGAAGACAGAGAGGACCACGTGAGAAGGAATGCAGGTAGTCCCTAGGAACAGCAAGCAGCCATGGCTGACAGCCAGCAAAGAAATGAGGACCTCAGACCTGCAGGCACAAGGGACAAGTTCCTGCCAGCAACCTCAGTGAGCTTAGAAGCAAATTCTTCCCCAGAGCTCAGCCCATGGACACACTGATCTCAGTCATGTGAGACCCTGAGCAGAAGAGCCCGTACCCAGTTCTGACCCACAAAACAGTGAGATAACGAATTAGTGTTGTTTTCAGCTTCTAAGTTTATAGCAATTTGTTACACAGCAACATCCCTTCATACTGTTCTGTCACTAAGACTGAATCCAGGCAGGGTCATTTGGAGGTACATTTCCTTCAATAAATTTAGTCCCAAAAGAATAAAATTTCTGGCAGCATATTTGGAGACTTGAGGTCATTAACATTTTATATGATTTTAGTTCAATGTAGTCCATGATTCCAAAAGGCAATAGAATATTTTATGTTTAGAGTTTTTGCTTTGTTTTGCATTTAATATTGAGGCCAAACAATTTCCCAGAGATAATATTGCCCTCCCAATGTGTCAATCATGGTGAAAATAATTTCATAACCTGAAATTTGTTTTACAGCCAATTTGGGGGAAAGTAAACAAATGCAATTAATAAGGCACAAGTGAATATGGCTATCTTTTTAATGATAAAAATTGAACATTCTTGAATTTCAGTAGTGAAATGGATTAATAGGAAAGAAAAATATTTCTGAAGACTCATTTTTACCCTAGTGGCATTTACTGTGGTCGCCATTTTCTCCCAGTCATCCCTTGGAGCCATCCATATTAGGATATCAGATACCTAACCTGACCACCCTAAGGCTATGAACTAAATTAAAACTGAAATTTAATTGAAAAACTTTAGTGATTTTAGACTTCCTCTGGCTCCAGGTCTTCTCACTGTTCTTTTTGGCCTTTTCACATCAAAGTCTCTCTGGAGAAGAGCTGTGCTTTACACTGACAGCATTATTATTATTATACCTATGATTCTATTTCCTGACTTCTATTGAATTTTTTTTTCTAAATTCATTATGCAAAATAAAATCTGAATTTCCCTCCAACTCACCAAGCTTGTCACATGATCTGGACTAAATGATGTCTAATATTTCTTCCAACTATAATATTTGATGACTTAGACCTTTAACGTAAAGCTAGGATATAAACACATTTTTTCAAGAAAGTCAAGGGAATAAGTAATGTTGCCTGTTATAATATGAAAAAAGTTCCTTTGAAGATCTCAGAAAACATTAAGGCAATACTGGCTGGTCTTTGATTGACCACAAGCACCCACAGGCTTCACATCATTTTTGGCATCTCTTTCCCCAGTGAGATGCTGCAGGCACAAAACATGGAACCAAGGAACTATGCTGAGCTAAGGCAGTTCCCCTTTTCTTTTAGATACATTTCTTTCAAATATTCTATTATCATTAAAAGACAGGACACAGGAACACATTTGTATCTGTCTCCAAACCTAACTAAGGGTTGTAACAAATTTTCCACAGGCATTTTAATTGATCTTTCCATGAAATGTAAAGGCAAGGTATCTATTAGTTCCTTTCCTTTCATTTAGCAGTAAAATATTAGATAGGCAAGAGAAAAGGATGCGAAGCAATAAAAGATAGCAAGGAAACACAATCAGATTTTAATACATGGAATTAGGATGACTTGTAGTTTTATATTGCCAGGCTTTAAGAGAATTACCATATAATGATGGATATTTGGGGAAATCACCAGGATATGAAATTAATTTCTTAGCCTGGAACTTTAATTTGGCACATGAAGAATTAATACATAATTAAAACCAAATATCCTTTATTAGCCATAATTCTCCCCAGCAAAAATTATTTTGTACGCCCACCCAGCAACCCTCATCTCCACTCTGAGGTGCTGATTCATGACATGGTGCCATCACTTGCCTTTATTTTTAAACTGAAAGAACTAATGTAATTAAACTCAATTTCATCTGTTGCTCGTAACTACAGAATCAAGTCAATAATTAAAAATAAGATTGGGAGATCCCTGCCCTACTAGACTTAGTTAAAAATATTTTCACAAGGAAGTATTTTATACCAGGATAAAGAAGAAAAGACTTAAGGATACAATCACCAACTTGTAAAAATGCATTTCAGTCTTTCAAGGGTAACTTTTCCTGCACAGAATATACACTTTTATGCCTCCATGTTTCAGATGCAACTGTTCCCTCATCCCCAGAACTCCTCATCCCCACACTTTTTTGTTAACTACATATCTCGTTTTTTAAAGGCCAGTCCAGATGCTTCCTCCTTCCTAGGAATTCCTGTATCACCACATAGCAGGTCATTCTTTCTAGTTCCCACTCTTACCCTTCTGTCCCTGGTCATGCACTAAGCCTAGGGATTGGAGAAAAGTAATTTGGGTGTGATGCATTCATTAAGAGCTGATGGGCAGGTACTTTATATTATAAGCCAGAGAAGAAAGGCAGGTAAATGCTGCCTTAACATCATAAAGCCAGGTCATTCCTGAGAAATATTAGGAAGAAATGTTTCAAATATTTTAATTAATATGAAAATATTAATAATCAATATTGAAATATGAATTTCTTGTTTAAATGTGGAAGAAAATATCAAATATCTGATGAAGAGGTATCAATAATCAGGCTCTGGGAGGAAGCAGCTGCCAAACCAAGTAAAAATCCCTTATGATTTCCCTCCTGCCCTCAACGCTGACCCATTTACAGGATCCTCCTCACCTCTTTGCTCAGCAATGCCAATAGAGCAGAGCGGAAGAAGAAGTCTGGCATCCATCAGACAATGGAAGCAGAGAAATCAACAAAATTAATGAAGAGAATATGTGGATTGAGATTCATATACATGAGAGGATGGAAGAGAAATTCATGAAACATCCCAAGATAGAATCAGGACAACAAAAGGGCACCGAGGACACCTACAGGGAATAAGTTAAAGAGAAAATAAAAAGGGGAAGAAAGGAGTAAGGAACAGAGGAGTGTCTGTGCGGGACAGCCCTCCAAGGGAGGAAGCATCCAAGACAAGGAAGGTTAAATACCCTCACCATGGTCATCTCACTGGTCTCCTCCCTTAGGGTCACTGAGCAGCAAGGAGTATAAGTCACGGAAAAGGACTCTGCAAGACAACCAGGAAAAGTAACTCCCCTACCCCTCCAAGCTCCACCCCCCGCCCAAAAAAGCGCTGCTCTTGGTTTGCACTTCTATTTGACATTGATGACATTTTACTGTGCTTAGGTATTTACTTGTCTCTCTCTCCAAACTTATAGAAGAAATCGTGTTTCTCTTTTCCTCTGGTGTCAGACCCAGCCCTCTGCCCATTGTAGTTATTTGTAGTGAACACTGTGAATTGCCCACCAGTGTCCACTGCTTGCTTTTTTCGTTCTAGTGGAACCCTCACTTTGTTCAGGTAACACTCTTTCCAACTCCAATGGGACCATCCATGGGGTATAGGCCAGGCTTTAGGACTGAGTTTATTTTTTGTCTTTTTAATGACATAAATTCATCAATGGTGCTAGCTTGGATACTCATGCCCTAAATTACAGGTCTGGAGGTATTTAGCACCTCCTCTCCCTGAAATAAAGTTTAATTATTCCAGCTATAGTGATTGTTCCCCAGACAAAAATGCTTACTCATGATAGAGCTCAACAGTTACTGAGTCATGCACACACCCACCTCCAAGCCTGCCATGTTTCCTCATGTATTTGTCTCTTTGCCTCTTCTTCCCTTTCTGTGCCCTGGTCTCTTTATCTTGAGGGTTTTCTCTCGTCCACCTCTCTCTATCTTCTGCTGCTGTCTCCATTTTGCTATTCCTGCTCCTCCACTCAATTTTCTTTTTTGTTTCCTATTTCACCAGAATATTAAATGTAATTATTTATATATTTATTTGTGTTAATAAAGCTTTAGCTAATATCTGGTTTTTTTAAAGCAAGTGAGTTGAGCATTTTAATCTCTTTTTTGAAAACTCAATAAAATTGCTTTCTTTTATTTAAAAACTTCTCAATTGATTTTTTACCTGAAGAGTCAGAAATACTCTATGGAAAAATAATTTCTTCAAAAGAAATATATCCCTTGAATTAATATCCAGAATACATAAGGAACTCAAAAAACTCAATAGCAGAAAAATAATAATAATAATCCAACTTTTAAAATGAGCGAAAGACCTTAATAAATATTTCTCAAAAAAAAAAAAAAAAAAGACATACAGATGGCCAACCTGGTATATGAAAAAATGCTCAACATCACTAATCATTAGGGAAATGCAAATCAAAACCACAATGAGATATGATCTTTCTCTAGTTAGAATGGCTATTATCAAAAAGACAAAAGATAACAAGTGTTGGCAAGCATGTGGAGAAAAGGGAACCCTTACACATTGTCGGCGAGAATAAAATTAGTACAACCAATATGGAAAACAGTATAGAGGTTTCTCAAAAAGTTTAAAATTGAAATATCATATGATCCACCAATCTCACTACTGGGTATATATCTAAAGGAAATGATATCAGTATGTTGAAGAGACATCTGCACTCCCATGTTTATTGTACCACTATTCACAATAGCCGAGAAATAAAATCAGCATAACTGTTCATCAACAGATGAATAAAGAAAACAGCATATATACATACACAATGGAATACTAATCAGCCATAAAAAATGAATAAAATCCTCTCATTCACAACAACATGGATGAACCTGGAAAACAGTATGTTAAGTGAAATAAGCTAGGCACAGACAAATACTGCAGGATTTCAGTCATATGTAGAATCTAAAAAAAAATGATCTTACAGAAACAGAACAGTGGATACCACAGATTGGGAAAGGTAGAAAGAATGGGGAAATGGAGAGAGATTGACTGGTCAATGGATACAAAGCTACGGCTAGATAGAATAAGTTCTGGTGTCCCATTGCACCATGACTATAGTTAACAATAATGTTTTGAATGTTTCTATATAGCTGGAAGAGAGGATTTTGAATGTTCTCACCACAAAGAAATAATTAATGTTTGAGGTGATAGATATGCTGATTACCCTCATTTGATAATTACATGACATATACATGTACATGAAATCCATCAACCTTGGCAGACATGCCAGCAATTTTTCTGTTATTTTATATAGGTATATGGTGTGCAAGAAAAGTTATCTAATGTATCTGCGCTTATTATTAAAAATTCATTTTAAAAAATAAATACAGTGGTATAAACTGTACAATTATCCTTTAAGCAACCTCTTTCCACTGGGATAATCAGGAAGCTCCTCATTTACAACTAGAAAGTAGGAGTCCTGGCCCCTGTCTGTGCACAGAAGATTTTAAAGAAGTCATGAGAGTTTTAGAATCTAGCCTAAGGGACACATTAAATTTCCATTGTTCTTAAAGTGGCCAAAATAATATGCATTTTTAAACAACTTCCTGACTCAAAGAGCAGTTTTAAAGTGTGAAATCTGTAGACTAACAGGCTCCTTTTCTGAGAGGACAAACCTCCTAGTTACAGATAGTAAGTATACCCTCTCCTTGATGAAAATAAGGACATCTTTCAAAGTAACTAGATTGATTTTTTAATCAGTTTCGCCAATCAAAAATGACCCTTACTATTCATTTAGGGATATGATGAAAACCTAGTAAAACCTCACACGTGACTCACTTTAGCCAGAAGCCTAATTAAAAGTCAGATTCCTTCTTCCTTACTCAGCCTCCACTAAATCATAACAATCAGGCCTGTGATGGTCGTCCCTGACCATACAGTACAGGTCGTGCCAAATTAGGTTGAATAATAATGGTAACTATTTATTGAATGGCAAATGCTTTATATGAATTCTCTCTAATATCCACAATAATGGTGAAGGGTAGAAATTTGTATCTCTATTTTATAAATAAGAGTACAGAAACCTGAAAATGTATAAATTGTTCAAGTACAGAATGCCAGGAGGGGAGAAAGCTGGGAATTAAACCAAATGTCCTAACTCCAAAATCCCGGTACCTCTTAAAGCCTCAGTCTCCTAACTTATCTATAAACTATATTTAGATAAATAGGGTTATTGTTAAAATTTAAGGGAATAAACTACCTAGAATGTTTAGCACAGGGTTGGCACATAGCAAGTATCAATAAATGTTAGCTATAATTACCGCAGAGTCAAAATTAGCTTCACTCTGGTACTTACTCATGTATTTTGGCTTTCTGGGAAAACACAGGATAATTCTCATATGGCAATGAAGCCCTTCGGAGCCATTCCATTTTTATTACTGTTCTTCATATGACATTATTTCTAGCTCCCACGCATTCCTATTTGGTGAGGGATAGACTAGAGGGATCACTATACCTTTGGGTTCAATTAGCTGTGGTCAACTCAAATCTTGTTCACATAAATAAACATCAAGCCAGCTCAGTTCATAATATATATTTACAACTGATTTGGGGATTCAAATGCAAATATTTAAAAGCATGTTTGTTAAATATCACCTTGCTATCCTGAACAGAGTAGATCACTAGGACTCTCAAATGATCCACGTGACTGACTGCAGAAAAGTTTTTGTACGTGCTAAATGCTCTCAAAGCAGGTATTCAATAGATATCAACTGTCCCCTCCATAGAGGGCTGCTTTTGTCTAACCCCACAATATTGCACATAACACCACCACAGACAGCAATTCATACACATGCAAGAACACAGACCTCTTCAACTATTATTAGATTCTGTATAATCCACCCCCATGGAGTCTATATATGATCACTCCAATTCACACAGAAAAAAGTTCTAAATCCCATTACTGGGTATATACCCAAAGGATTATAAATCATTCTACTATAAAGACACATGCACATGTATGTTTATTGCAGCACCATTTACAATAGCAAAGACTTGGAACCAACCCAAATGCCCATCAAGATAGACTGTATAAAGAAAATGTGGCATATATACACCACGGAATACTATGCAGCCATATAAAAGAATGAGTTCATGTCCTTTGCAGAGACATGGATGAAGCTGGAAGCCATCATTCTCAGCAAACTAACACAGGAACAGAAAACCAAACACCGCATGTTCTCACTCATAAGTGGGAGTTGAACAATGAAAACACATAGACACAGGGAGGGAAACACACACTGGGGCCTGTCGGGGGGTTGGGGGGCAAGGGGAGGGAGAGCATTAGGACAAATACCTAATACATGCAGGGCTTAAAACCTAGATGATGGGTTGATAGGTGAGCAAACCACCATGGCACATGTATACCCATGTAACAAACCTGCACATTCTGCATATGTATTCCAGTATTTAAAGTAAAAAATAAAAAAAATCCAAATCATTTCTGCTTGTTTACATCAGAAAAGCAAGCCATTTACAGAAAGAATTCCTCCGAGCACAGAATACTCATGGAGAGGCTCCTCTCGGGTGGTAATTTGTGATGAACACTTCTGAGTTTGTGCTTCAACCTTAATTGTGCCCAGAATAGCCAAGAAACATGCATCAAGTGTCACTTTATCTTCCTGCATCCAAACCTTAAAAATATCAGCAAAAGTTAGGTGCCAAAAGTTTGAACTGCATCAGTAGTTCTCAAATCAGCTACATTTTAGAATCACCTGGGGAACTTTTTAACAACACCAGCATCCAGGCCCCACCCTAGGTGGATTAGATCAGAAATCTCAGCTGGGGTTTTTTAAAAGCTCCCCAAAGCATTCTAATTTGAGTTGAGGCCAAATAGTCGCTAAAATCTCTTTCAATTCTTCCTTCATTCTAGAAATTCATTATATATTCTCCTCCTCTGGAGATGTTTTTCACAGCCTTGCCTACCCACCTTAAAAGTAAAAACCAAAAAACAATTATTCCACTCTCAATCACTTTCTATACGCACATTTGTTATGCTTTTACTAAACAATAGCAGTGTTTCCTCTAAACAAAAGGCACTTAGCCACAGCAAACTTAAGAGTTAAATGAGAGAAGCAGCTCCCTGTTTCTTTCTTTCTCAAATCAGAAGATACAGCTCAGACTTCTTTCCTCTTTCCCTGCATTGCTGCATCCCATCCTTCTCCTGCGTGAATTCTGAAACCCTCCCACTTCCTCCCCGTGGGATCCACAGGGCTCCCATTATTCTTTCAGCCCCAAAAGAAAAACAAGCTACAAATCAAAACTGCTTGCTCCCTCAACTCCTACCCCTGTAGACAAAATATTGAAAGCCAAACTATGAAATGTTAGAACAGGGAATCCTAAATTCAAGCATTACATTCCAATGTTTTTTATTTCCATAGGTTATTGGGGAACAGGTAGTGTTTAGTCACATGGGTAAATTCTTTAGTGGTGATTTGTGAAATTTTGGTGCACCCATCACCCAGGCAGTACACACTGCGCCCTGTTTGTAGTCTTTTATCCCTCACCCCCTTCCCACCCTTTCCCCGAGTCCCCAAAGTCCATTGTGTCATTCTTAGGCCCGCATCCTCATAACTTAGCTGCCACTTATGAATGAGAACATATGATGTTTGGTTTTCCATTCCTGAGTTACTTCACTTAGAATAATAGTCTCCAATCACATCCAGGTCACTGCAAATGCCATTAACTCATTCCTTTATAATGCTGAGTAGTATTCCATCATATATGTATATATATACACACATATATATATGATGGAATCTATATATATGTGTGTGTATATATATACATATATGATGGAAACTTTTTTTCATATATGATGGAATCTACATATATGTGTGTGTGTGTATACATATATATATATATATATACACACACACACATACACACTACAGTTCCTTTATCCACTCGTTCATTGATGGGCATTTGGGTTGGTTCCATGATTTTGCAATTGTGAATTGTGCTGGTATAAACATGCATGTGCAAGTATCTTTTTCATATAATGACTTCTTTTCCACTGGATACCTACCCAGTAGTGGGATTGCTGGATCAAATGGTAGTTCTACTTTTAGTTCTTTAAGGAATCTCCAAACTGTTTTCAATAGTGGTTGGACTAGTTTACATTCCCACCGCAGCGTAGAAGTGTTCCCTGTTCAGCGCATCCATTCCAAAATCTATTTTTTTATTTTTTATTATGGCCATTCTTGCAAGAGTAAGGTGGTATTGCTTTGTGGTATTGATTTGCATTTCCCTGATAATTAGTGATGTTGAGCATTTTTTCATATGTTTGTTGGCCATTTGTATATCTTCTTTCGAGAATTGTCTATTCATGCCCTTAGCCCACTTTTTGATGGGATCGTTTCTTTTTTTCTTGTTGATTTGTTTGAGTTCATTGTAGATTCTGGATATTAGTCCTTTGTTGGATGTAGATATTGCAAAGATTTTTCCCACTCTGTGGGTTGTCTGTTTACTCTGCTGACTGTTCCTTTTGCCATGCAAAAGCTTTTTAATTTAATTAGGTCCCAGCTATGTATCTTTGCTTTTATTGAATTTGCTTTTGGATTATTGGTCAATGTCTAGAAGGGTTTTTCCAATATTATCTTCTAGAATTTTTATAGTTTCAGGTATTAGATTTAAGTCCTTAATCCACCTTGAGTTAATTTTTGTAAAAGGTGAGAGATGAGGATCCAATTTCATTCTCCTACATGTGGCTAGCCAATTATTCCAGCACCATTTGTTGAAAAGTGTGTCTTTCCCCACTTTATGTTTTTGTTGCTTTGTCAAAGACCAGTTGGCTTCAGTATTAGGGTTTATTTCTGGGTTCTCTGCTCTGTTCCATTTGTCTATGTTCCTATTTTTATACCAGTACCATGCTGTTTTGGTGACGATGGCCTTATAGTTTGAAATCAGGTAATGTGATGCCTCTAGATTTGTTCTTTTTGTTCAGTCTTGCTTTGGCTATGCGAGCTCTTTTGGGGTTCCATATGAATTTTAGGATTTTTTTTCTAATCCTGTGAAGAGTGATGGTGGTATTTTGATAGAGATTACATTGAATTTATAGATTGCTTTTGGCAATGTGGTCATTTTCACAATATTGATTCTACCCATCTATGAGCATGGGATGTGTTTCCATTTGTTTGTGTCATCTATGGTTTTTTTCAGCAGTGTTTTGTAGTTTTCCTTCTAGAGGTCTTCCACCTTGGTTAGGTATATTCCTAAGTTTGTTTTGTTTTGTTTTGTTTTTTGCAGCTATTGTAAAAAAGGTTGATTTCTTTATTTGACTCTCAGCATAATTGCTGTTGGCATATAGCAGAGCTACTGATTTGTGTACATTAATTTTGTATTCGGAAACTTTGCTGAATTCTTTTATCCGTTTTAGGAGCTTTTTGGAAGAGTCTTTAGGGTTTTCTAGGTAAATGATCATATCATCACGAAACTGTGACAGTTTGACTTCCTCTTTACTGATGTGGATGCCCTTTATTTCTTTCTCTTGTCTGATTGCTCTGGCTAGGACTTCCAGTACTATGTTGAAGAGGAGTGGTGAGAGTGGCCATCCTTGTCTCATTCCATTTCTCAGGGGGAAAGCTTTCAACTTTTCCCCATTCAGTGTTGTGTTGCCTATGAGTTTGTCATACATGGCTTTTATTACATTGAGGTATTACCCTTGTATGCCAATTTTGCTGAAAGCTTTAATCATAAAGTGATGCTGGATTTTGTCAAATGCTTTTTCTGCATCAAGATGATCATGTGGTTTTTATTTTTAATCCTGTTTAAGTGGTGTCTCACATTTATTGACTTGTGTATGTTAAACCATCCCTGCATCTCTGGTATGAAACCCATTTGATCATGGTGGATTATCTTTTTGATACGTTGTTGGATTTGGTTAGCTAGTATTTTGTTAAGGATGTTAGCATCTATGTTCATCAGAGATATTGGTCTGTAGTTTTCTTTTGTGCTTATGTCCTTTCCTGGTTTTGGTATTAGGGTGATACTGGCTTCATGGAATGATTTAAGGAGGGTTCCTTCTTTCTCTATCTTGTGGAATAGTGTCAAAAGGATTGGTACCAATTCCTCTTTGAATGTCTGGTAGAATTCTCCTGTGAATCTTCTGATCCTGGACTTTTTTTTGTTGGTACATTTTTAATTACAGTTTCAAATTGGTCTGTTCGGGGTATGTAATTCCTCCTGATTTAAGCTAGAAGGGTTGTATTTTTCCAGGAATTTATCCATCTCTTCTAGGTTTTCCAGTTTATGTGCATAAAGGTGTTCATAGTAGCCTTGAATGATCTTTCATATTTCTGTGGTGTCTGTTGTAATATCTCCTGCTTCATTTCTTATTGAGCTTATTTGGATTTTCTCTTTTCTGGGTTAATCTTGCTAATGGTCTATCAATTTTATTTATCTTTTCAAAGAACAAGCTTTTTGTTTCATTTATCTTTTGTATTTTTTTTTCAATTTCATTTAGTTCTGCTCTGATCTTGGTTATTTCCTTTCTTCTGCTGGGTTTGGGTTTGGTTTATTCTTGTTTCTGTAGTTCCTTGAGGTGTGACCTTAGATTGTCTATTTTTGCTCTTTCAGACCTTTTGATATAAGTGGTTAGGGCTATTAACTTTTCTCTTAGCACCACCTTTGCTGTGTCCTAGAGGTTTTGATAGGTTGTGTCACTGTGTCACTATTGTTGTTCAGTTCAAAAAATTGTTTAATTTCCATCTTGATTTTGTTTTTGACCCAGTGATCATTCAGAAGCAGGTTATTTAATTTCCATGTATTTGCGTGGTTTTGAAGGTTCCTTTTGGGTTGATTTCCGGTTTTATTCCACTGTAGTCTGAGAGAGTGCTTGGTATATTTTCAATTTTCTTAAATTTATTGAGGCTCATTTTGTGGCCTATCATATGGTCTATCTTGGAAAAAGTTTCATGTGCAGTTAAATAGAATGTATATTCTGTGGTTGTTGGATGGAATGTTCTGTATATCTCTGTTAAGTCCCTTTGTTCCAGGTTATAGTTTAAATCCATTGTTTCTTTGTTGACTTTCTGTCTTGATGACCTGTCTAGTGCTGTCAGTGGAGTATTGAAGTCCCCCACTATTATTGTGTTGCTGTCTATCTCATTTCTTAGGTCTATTAGTAATTGTTTTATAAATTTGAGAGCTCCAGTGTTAGGTGCATATATAATTAGGATTGTGATATTTTCCTGTTGTACAAGGTCTTTTATCATTATATAATGTCCCTCTTTGTCTTTTTAAAGTTTGTTTTGTCTGATATAAGAATAGCTACTGCTGCTTGCTTTTGGCATCCATTTGCCTGAAATGTCTCTTTCTACCACTTTACCTTAAGTTTGCACGAGTCCTTATGTGTTAGGTGAGTCTCTTGAAGGCAGCAGATAGTTGGTTGGTGAATTCTCATCCATTCTGCAATTCTGTATCTTTTAAGTGGAGCATTTAGGCCATTTACATTCAATGTTAGTATTGAGATGTGAGGTACCATTCCATTCATCATGATATTTGTTGCCTGTATACCTTGGTTTTTTGTTTTTTTTGTAGTTGTTTTTTAAATTTTATTTTTGTTTTATAGGTCATGTGAGATTTATGCTTTAAAGAGGACCTGTTTTGATGTGTTTCCAGGATGTTTTTCAAGATTTAGAGCTCCTTTTAGTAGCTCTTGTAGTGGAGGCTTGGTAGTGGAAAATTCTCTCAGCCTGTGTTTGTCTGAAAAAGACTGTGTCTTTCCTTCATATATGAAGCTTAGTTTCACTAGATACAAAATTCTTAGCTGATAATTGTTTCATTTGAGGAAGCTGAAGATAGGGCCCCAATCCCTTCTAGCTTCTACGGTTTCTGCTGAGAAATCTGCTGTTAATTTGTTAGGTTTCCCTTTATAGGTTACCTGGTGCTTTTGTCTCACAACTCTTAAGATTCTTTCCTTAAGACTTTTTCCTTTGTCTTAACTTTAGATAACCTGGTGACAATTTGCCTAGGCAATGATCTTTTTGTGATGAATTTTCCAGGTGTTCTTTGTGCTTTTTGTATTTGGATGTCTAGGTCTCTAGCAAGGCTGGGGAAGCTTTTCCTTGATTATTCCCCCAAATATGTTTTCCAAAATGTCAGATTTCTTTTCTTCCTCAGGAACACTGATTATTCTTAGGTTTGGTCATTTAACATAATCCCAGACTTCTTAGAGGCTTTGTTTATATTTTCATATTCTTTTTTTCTTTGTCTTTGTTGGATTGGGTTAATTTGAAGACCTTGTCTTTGAGCTCTGAATTTCTTTCTCCCACTTGTTCGGTTCTGTTGATGAGACTTTCCAGAGTATTTTGCATTTCTATAAGTGTGTCCATTGTTTCCTGAAGTTTTGATTTTTTTTTAATTTATGCCATCTATTTCCTTGAACATTTCTCCCTTCACTTGTTATCATTTTTTAAAATTTCCTTGCATTGGGCTTCGCCTTTCTCTGGTGCCTCCCTGATTAGCTAAATAAGTAACCTCCTGAATTCTTTCTCAGATAAATCAGGGATTTCTTCTTGGTTTGAGTCCATTGCTGGTGAGCTAGTGTGATTTTTTTGGAGGTGTTAAAGAACCTTGTTTTTTCATATTACCAGAGTTGGTCTTCTGGTTCCTTCTCATTTGGGTAGCCTCTGTCAAAGGGAAGGTCTAGGGCTGAAGGCTGTTCTTCAGATTCTTTCGTCCCATGGGGTGTTCCTTTGAAGTAATACTCTCCCCCTTTTCCTATGGATGTGGCTTCCTGAGAGCTGAGCTGTAGTGATTGTTATCTCTCTTCTGGATCTAGCCACCCAGCAAGTCTACCAGGATCTAAGCTGGTACTGGGGGTTGTCTGCACAGCATCCTATGATGTGAACTGTCTGTGGGTCTCTCAGCCATGGAAACCAGCACCTGTTCCAGCAGACGTGGCAGGGTAGTGAAATGGACTCTGTGAGGATTCTTAGCTTTGGTGGTTTAATGTTCTGTTTTTGTGCTGGTGGGCCTCCTGCCAGGAGGTGGTGCTTTCCAGAGAGCATCAGCTATGGTAGTATGGGGAGGAACAGGCGGTGGGCAGGGCCCTAGAACTCCCAAGAGTATATGCCCTTTGTCTTCAGTGACCAGGGTGAGTAGGGAAGGACCATTGGGTGGGGGCAGGAGTAGGCATGTCTGAGCTCAGACTCTCCTTGGGTGGGTCTTGCTGTGGCTGCTGTAGGGAATGCGGGTGAGGTTCCCAGGTCAATGGAGTTATGTTCCTAAGAGGATTATGGCTGCCTCTACTGTGTCATGCAGGTCATCAGGGAAGTGGGGGAAAGCCAGCAGTCACAGGCCTTACCCAGCTCCCACACAATCCAAAGCGCCAGTCTCACCCCCACCGTGCCCCCTCCAACAGCACCGCATCTGTTTCCAGGCAGTGGGCAAGCAGGGCTGAGAATTTGCCCCAGCCTACCCGCCTCCCAGCTGCGAAAGCAAATATGGCTTCCCTTTTCCCCCAGACTGTGGAGTCTGCACACCGGATTCACACCCTCCCCTGAGCTCTGACCAGGAGGCTTATCAATTAGTTCAAATTGTTACAAAGTTCAGCTGGAGATTTCCTTCTCCCTGTGGCGTTTTCCCAGCACCTTTGGCCGCCCTCCTAAAGAACCCACGTGAGGCCAGGCAAAAACAGCTTCCTAAGGGACCCAGCGAACTCCAAGTGATTTTCCTGCTGCTTCCTCTACCCCTGTATTTCGTTCGGCTCTCTAAATTGACTCAGCTCCAGGTAAGGTCAAAATGTTCTCCTGTAATCTAGGCCTTCAATTTCCCCAGTGGAGGTGTGTGTTCGTGGGTGGACAATCTCCCTTTCCCACTTACAAAGTTTGGGCACTCACCGTATTTGGGGGTCTCCCGGGCCCTACAGAAGCAATCTGCTTCCTTCAGGGGGTCTGTGGGTCCTCTCAGGTTTTCTGATTTATTCCTGCAGTCGTTATGGGGCAAAAATTCATGACACAATCCTCTACATGCTGCTCTGTCTGAGTCAGAACTGCAATCTAGTCCTGCCTCCCGTACACCATGATACCTGCAACTTACAACTTACTTTGTAATGCATCAAAAAATGGGTTGATAAGTGGATAGATGGTATAGAAAAATGACAGCAATGTGGAATCTGGATGGTTAGTGGACATGTGAGTTCACTGCACAATTCTTTCAATGTCTAGGTATATTTAAAATTATTTTTAAATTAAATACTGGGGAGGAAGAGGACAACTTGGATGAATCTCATAGGCATAATAAGCAAAAGAAGCCAAACAGCAAAAGAGTATGTAATTACATAAAGGTCAAGAATAATAAAATAATTTACAGAGATAGAAATCCAAATAGTGGAAACCTTGGGGTGGGAACATATTGATTGGGAAAGAACATGAGAAAGTGGCCTGCAGTGCTGGAAATATTCTGTATCTTGATTTATTTCTTGTTCTTTTTCTTGATATCAGGAGATTAGATAGATAGATAAATAGATTGATTGATTGATGATAGATTAAAAATTTATTGAGCCATAGTCTTAAAATTTGTGCAGTTTACTATAGTATAACTCAATTTTTCTCAAAAAAAAAACTGAATAATTTACTAAAGGAAATCTAGCCATACGAGTTTGCTGTATTACTTTCAATAACTCAGTGTTATTCTCTGGTATTAACTTATACTCAGCAGCAAAAACTCTCTTAACCACGCTTATAATCCTAACTTCTATGATTTGTGCCCAGAATTCACACTTCCTTTTCTGACATGATGGCCTAGGCTGGAGAGCCTACCTGGCTGCCAATCGGCCTCTCTTCAGAGCTGAAATTTTTTCTAAAACAACAATCCTCCTAAAGATACCCCAAAGCTAAAGGCAACCTCAATTTAGAAAGTCTAAATGCAGAAGGAAAAGAGGGAGAAGATGGAGAGAAAATAAATGCAGCCCTGTAGTTCTGGTCTGTAATACTCATTCTGTTGTGCTACTCTTTGTTCATCCTTAACATGGAGCACTGCAATTTTATTCAGTGTTTTCTCAGCTCCTCCCTGGGGACGCTGGATGAACGGGATGGAGAAACAACACTCTGGATCCTCAAGGCAAAGCTCCAAACAATGAAGAACAGCTGCACAGGAGAGGGCAAAGAGGAGCACCATTTTTCATTCATATTTTTCATCTAAAAACGCTAGTGATATGAGGTAAAAATTCTGAACAATAGGCAAATCAGGTCATTTCTTACTGACATATCATTCTGGGATTTTGTATTAACAACAAAACAAAGCTAGAAACAAAACGAAGTTTGGTAGAAAAGTACACATGATATTAATAACAACCAACTTAGAGATATATACCTTGAAAATCTAAAATGATTGGTTATACTAAACAAAGACAGTGTAAACATTGTGTAAATGCCCAAACATTATACAGGAGGTTAGTACTATGAGGAACAGTCAAGTATGTCTCCTCTTGGTGTCTGGTTCCCTTCAGAACTCTGTGTAGCCTCAAACTTCTTCCACCTAAATCTTAGGCAGTTTGAGAACCAGGACCTTTTTCCATTTAAAGCAAAACTTCAAATCAATAAGCAGGAAAAAATATATTTTTTTTTTTTTTTTTTTTTTTTGAGACGGAGTCTCGCTCTGTCGCCCAGGCTGGAGTGCAGTGGCGCGATCTCGGCTCACTGCAAGCTCCGCCTCCCGGGTTCACGCCATTCTCCTGCCTCAGCCTCCCGAGTAGCTGGGACTACAGGCGCCCGCTACCACGCCCGGCTAATTTTTTGTATTTTTAGTAGAGACGGGGTTTCACCGTGTTAGCCAGGATGGTCTCAATCTCCTGACCTCGTGATCCGCCCGCCTCGGCCTCCCAAAGTGCTGGGATTACAGAAAAAATATTTTTTAAAAACTTTTCCATACCTTAGGAGAAGAAAAGAGTTAATGAAAATTCTTAATTCTTTGCCTGCATGTGAAAAGATTTTGGAGATATTTTTATGTGAGGGGGAAAATCCTCTAGAGAGAAATTTGATATTTGCACAAGAAGAACAAGATGAATATTGTCGAACTGTACCAAATTAGGCTTTATTCACCTTCTTACTTTTCAGTATGTGCCTATGATTTCAAATTGTCTACATGAAAATTTCTAAAACATCCCAAGATTATCAGAGTAGTTATTAGGAGCTGACCTGAGCTGGAAATTGCTGAGTCAGGTGTCAGGGAAACCAGCTAACACAAGCTCAAATGAAAGTAACAGGCAACCTAACAGGGAGTTTGCATGGTTGCAGAGAAAAGAAAACACACGATGTTGGTGGCAATGTAAATTAGTTCAGGCACCACGGAAAGCAGTTTGAAGATGTCTCAAAGAACTAAAAATAGAATTACTATTTGACCCAGTAAGCCCATTACTGGGTATATACCCACAGGGAAATAAATTGTTCTACCAAAAAAGCACTGGCTCTCATATGTTTATTGCAGCACTCTTCACAATAGCGAAGACATGGGACCAACTTATGTGCCCATCAACAGTGGACTGGTTAAAGAAAATATGGTACATATACACCATGGAATAATATGCAGCCACAAAAAAAGAACAAAATCATGTCTTTTGCAGCAGCATAGATGTAGCTGGAGGCCATTATCCTAAGCGAATTAATGCAGAAACAGAAAATCAAATACTGCCTGTTCTTACTTATAAATTGGAGCTGAACATTTGGGTACACACAGACACAAAAATGGGAACAGTAGACACTAGAAACTCTGAAAGACAGGGATGGCAGGGGTAAGGGTTAATAAAGTCTCCACTGGGGACTATGTTAACTATTTGGGTGATGGGATTAATAGAGGCCCAAGCCTCAGCATATATACCTCAGCATATACATCATGCAATATACCCATGTAAAAAACCTACCCATGTACCCCCTGAATCTAAAACTTAAAAATTTAAATTGAAATTTTAAAAAACATTTTTTAAAAAGGAAAGTAACAGGCAAGCCTTTAGTCTTGCCTTTAGCAATAGTCTAAGCAAGAGGCTAAATCAGAGAAAGTGTCGACTCCCGTTTAATTTTCCCCCTCAGAATAGCACCAGTTCAGGGTCAGGAGGATCGGCATAAATGTGACGGTCACCTCACTGCCAAGGGAGCCCCAAACAAAAGGCCCTGAAGTCTTATGAACCTGGGCAATAGGGGGAAGTAGGCAGGGGTGTAGAAAAGCATTAAGTACTGAGTCAGAGTAGAGGAAAATGTCATCAGGGTCTCCTCCTCCCTCTCCACAATAAGGAAGTCTCTGCTGATGGCCCTGGATAAAGAGGCTTCCAAAAGGAGGCATCTGGCTAGGAATGCAGCCGTGTATAACAGCATGGCTGGCCAGGGCTGAGTCTTTGACAGTCACTGCTTTCTCAGACTGCAGTGCACTGGGTGTCACCAAGTCTCAGGGGGCATGGCAGCTCTGCCCTATGAGGCCTGCCAGATAAGGTCTTTGTAATTGTCTAAGGTTGGGCCTGAAAGTTATGCAGAGGTTTTTGACCAGGAGCTCTACTCCCCTCGGTGGCAACTTTTAAAAATATTCCATTTTGTTCATCTCCCACATTTACATTTGGGTTGTGAAAGAAATTCACTGTCACGAAGTTTGGAAAAAGAAGTGTGTGAGTGTGTGTGTGTGTGTGTGTGTGTAATGTATTTTTTTAAATACATTGTAAATGTTTTCATGAGAATGTAAAACTTGCATCAAAAATATGTAATCTTACAGTAAATCCAACCTAAGAAAAGTTCAGGTAAAGAAATAATGAAGATAAAAGCAGAGATTAATAAAATTAATTTGAATAAAATTAAAAACAAAAATGAAAAGCAGACAATTGTCAAAGCCAAAAGTTAGTTCTTTGAAAACATTAATAACATGGAAAAGTTCACTTCCAAGATGGCCAAATAGGAACAGCTCTGGTCTGCAGCTCCCAGCAAGATCGACGCAGAAGACAGGTGATTTCTGCATTTCCAACTGAGGTACCTGGTTCATCTCATTCGGACTGGTTGGACAGTGGGTAAAGCCCATGGAGGGCGAGCTGAAGCAGGACAGGGCGTTGCCTCACCCAGGAAGCGCAAGCGGTCGGGGGATTTCCCTTTCCTAGCTAAGGGAAGCAATGAGTGACTGTACCTGGAGGAATGGTACACTCCTGAATAAATACTGCACCTTTCCCACGGTCTTCACAACTGGTAGACCAGGAGATTCCCTCCCATGCCTGGCTCAGCAGGTCCCACTCCCACGGAGCCTTGCTTGCTGCTAGCACAGCAGTCTGAGATTGACATGGGAAGCTGGAGCTTGGGAGGTTGAGGCATCCACCATTGCTGAAGCTTGAGTAGGCAGTTCTATGCTCACATTGTAAACAAAGCAGCAGGGAAGCTCAAACTAGGTGGAGCCCACAGCAGCTTGGAAAGGCCTACTGCCTCTCTAGATTCCACCTCTGGGGGCAAGGCATATTTGAACAAAAGGCAGCAGACAGCTTCTGCAGACTTAAACGTCCCTGCCTGACAGCTCTGAAGAGAGCAGTGGATCTCCCAGCATGGCGTTTGAACTCCAATAACAGACAGACTGCCTCCTCAAGTGGGTCCCTGACCCCTGCATAGTCTGACTGGGAGAAACCTCCCAGTAGGGGCCTACAGACACCTCAAACAGGGAGGTGCCCCTCTGGGATGAAGCTTCCAGAGGAAGGATCAGGCAGCAATATTTGCTGTTCTGCAGCCTCCGCTGGTGATACCTAGGCAAACAGGGTCTGGAGTGGACCTCCAGCAAACTCCAACAGACCTGCAACTGAGGGGCCTGGCTGTTAGAAGGAAAACTAACAAACAGAAAGGAACAGCATCAACATCAACAAAAGGGACATCCACAGCAAAACCCCATCCATAGGTCACCAGCATCAAAGACCAAAGGTAGATAAAACCACAAAGATGGGGAGAAACCAGAACAGAAAGGCTGAAAATTCCAAAAACAAGAATGCCCCTTCTCCTCCAAAGGAACACAACTCCTCACCAGCAAGGGAAAAAAAACTGAATGGAGAATGAGTTTGACGAGTTGACAGAAGTAGGCTTCAGAAGATTGGCAATAACAAACTTCTCCAAGCTAAAGAAGCATGTTCTAACCCATCGCAAGGAAGCTAAAAACCTTGAAAAAAGGTTAGGCGAATGGCTAACTAGAATAAACACGTAGAGAAGACCTTAAATGACCTGATGGAGCTGAAAACCACAGTATGAGAACTTCATGAAGCATAAACAAGCTTCAATAGCTAATTCAATCAAGCAGAAGAAAGGATATTAGTGATTGAAGATCAAATTAATGAAATAAAGTGTGAAGACAATATTAGAGAAAAAAGAGTGAAAAAAAAAAACAAACAAAGCCTCCAAGAAATATGGGACTATGTGAAAAGACCAAATCTACATTTGATTGGTGTATCTGAAAGTGACGGGGAGAATGGAACCAAGTTAGAAAACACTGTTCAGGACATTATCCAGGAGAACTTCCCCAATCTACCAAGGCAGGCCAACATTCAAATTCAGGAAATACAGAGAATGCCACAAAGATACTCCTCGAGAAGAGCAACTCCAAGACACATAACTGTCAGATTCACCAAAGTTGAAATGAAGGAAAAAATGTTAAGGGCAGCCAAAGAGAAAGGTTGGGTTACCCACAAAGGTAAGCCCATCAGACTAACAGTGGATCTCTCAGCAGAAACCCTCCAAGCCAGAAGAGAGTCGGGGACTAATATTCAACATTTCTAAAGAAAAGAATTTTCAACCCAGAATTTTCATATCCAGCCAAACTAAGTTTCATAAGTGAAGGAGAAATAAAATCCTTTACAGGCAAGCAAATGCTGAGAGATTTTGTCATCACCAGGCCTGCCTTACAAGAGCTCCTGAAGGAAGCACTAAATGTGGAAAGGAACAACCGGTACCAGCTACTGCAAAAACATGCCAAATTGTAAAGACCATCAACCCTATAAAGAAACTGTATCAATTAACGGGCAAAATAACCAGCTAGCATCACAATGACAGGATCAAATTCACACATAACAATCTTAACCTTAAATGTAATGGGCTAAATTCCCCAATTAAAAGACACAGACTGGCAAATTGGATAAAGAGTCAAGACCCATTGGTGTGCTGTATTCAGGAGACCCATCTCACATAAAAAGACACACATTGGCTCAAAATAAAAGGATGGAGGAACATCTACCATGCAAATGGAAAGCAGAAAAAAAAAGCAGGGGTTGGTTGCAATCCTGGTCTCTGATAAAGCAGACTTTAAACCAACAAAGATCAAAAGAGACAAAAAGGCCATTACATAATGATAATGGGATCAATTCAACAAGAAGAGCTAACTATCCTAAATATATATGCACCCAATACAGGAGTACCCAGATTCATAAAGCAAGCTCTTAAGGACATACAAAGAGACTTAGACTCCCACACAATAATAATGGGAGACTTTAACACCCCACTGTCAATATTAGACAGATCAATGAGACAGAAAATTAACAAGGATATCCAGGACTTGAACTCAGCTCTGAACCAAGAAGACCTGATAGATATCTACAGAACTCTACACCCCAAATCAACAGAATATACATTCTTCTCAGCACCACATCACACTTATTCTAAAATTGACCACATAATTAAGTAAAACATTCCTCAGCAAATGTTAAAGAACAGAAATCACAACAAACTGTCTCTCAGAATACAGTGCAATCGAATTAGAACTCAGGACTAAGAAACTCACTCAAAACCACACAACTACATGGAAAGTGAACAACCTGCTCCTGAATGACTACTGGGTAAGTAATGAAATAAAGGCAGAAATAAAGATGTTCTTTGAAACCAGTGAGAACAAAGACACAACATACCAGAATCTCTGGGACACATTTAAACCAATGTGTAGAGGGAAATTTATAGCACTAAATGCCCACAAGAGAAAGCAGGCAAGATCTAAAATTGACACCCTAACATCACAATTAAAACAACTAGAGAAGCAAGAGCAAACAAATTCAAAAGCTAGCAGAAGGCAAGAAATAACTAAATACAGAGCAGAACTGAAGGAGATAGAGACACAAAAAACCCTTCAAAAAACCAATGAATCCAAGAGCTGGTTTTTTGAAAAGATTAACAAAATAGACTGCTATCCAGACTAATAAAGAAGAAAAGAGAGAAGAATCAAATAGACGCAGTAAGAAATGATAAAGGGGATATCACCACCGATCCCACAGAAATACAAACTACCATAAGAGAATACTATAAACACCTCTACACAAATAAACTAGAAAATCTAGAAGAAATGGATAAATTCCTCGGCACGTACACCCTCCCAAGACTAAACTAGGAAGAAGTTGAATCTCTGAATAGACCAATAACATGTTCTGAAATTGAGGCAATAATTAATAGCCTACCAACAAAAAAAGTCCGGGACCAGAGGGATTCACACCCAAATTCTACCAGAGCTACAAAGAGGAGCTGGTACCATTCCTTCTGAAACTACTCCAATCAATAGAAAAAGACGGAATCCTACTTAACTCATTTTATGAGGCCAGCATCATCCTGATACCAAAGCTTGGCAGAGACACAACAAAAAAAGAGAATTTTAGGCCAGTATCCCTGATGAACATCGATGTAAAATACTCAATAAAATACTGGCGAACAGAATCCAGCAGCACATCAAAAAGCTTATCCACCATGATGAAGTTGGCTTCACCCCTGAGATGCAAGGCTGGTTCAACCTACACAAATCAATAAACGTAATCCATCACATAAACAGAACCAACAACAAAAACCACATGATTATCTCAATAGATACAGAAAAGGCCTTCAAAAAAATTCAACAATGTTTCATGCTAAAAACTCTAATAAACTAGGTATTGATGGACCATATCTCAAAATAATAAGAGCTACCTATGACGAACCCACAGCCAATATCATACTGAATGGGAAAAAACTGGAAGCATTCCCTTTGAAAGGGGGCATAAGACAAGGATGCCCTCTCACCACTCCCATTCAACATGGTATTGGAAGTGCTGCCCAGGGCAATCAGGCAACAGAAAGAAATAAAGGTATTCAAATAGGAAGAGAGGAAGTCAAATTGTCTCTGTTTGCAGATGATATGATTTTATATTTGGTAAACTCCATCGTCTCAGCCCAAAATCTCCTTAAGCTGATAAGCAACTTCAGCAAAGTCTCAGGATACAAAATCAATATGCAAAAATCACAAGCATTCCTATACACCAAGAACAGGAAAACAGAGTCAAATCATGAGTGAACTCCCATTCACAATTACTACTACAAAGAGAATAAAATACCTAGGAATCCAATTTACAAGGGATGTGAAGGACCTCTTCAAGGAGAACTACAAACCACTGCTCAACGAAATAAGAGGACACAAACAAATGGAAGAACATTCCATGTTCATGGATAGGAAGAATCAATATCGTGAAAATGGCCATACTACCCAAGGTAATTTATAGATTCAATGCAATCCCCATCAAGCTACCAATTACTTTCTTCACAGAATTGGAAAAAACTACATTAAATTTCACATGGAACCAAAAGATAACCCACATAGCCAAGACATCCTAAGCAAAACTGACTTCAAACTATACTACAAGGCTACAGTAACCAAAACAGCATGGTACTGGTACCAAAACAGAGATATAGACCAATGGAACAGAACAGAGGCCTCAGAAAAAACACCACCCATCTACAACCATCTGATCTTTGACAAACCTGAAGCAATGGGGAAAGGATTCCCTATTTAATAAATGGTGCTGGGAAAACAGGATAGCCATATGTAGAAAGCTGAAACTGGATCCCTTCCTTATACCTTGTACAAAAATTAACTCAAGATGAATTAAAGACTTAAATGTAAAACATAAAACCATAAAAACCCTAGAAGGAAACCTAGGCAATACCATTCAGGACATAGGCATGGGCAAGGACTTCATGACTAAAACACCAAAAGCAATGGCAACAAAAGCCAAAATTGACAAATGGGATCTAATTAAACTAAAGATCTTCTGCACAGCAAAATAAACTACCATCAGAGTGAACAGGCAACCTACAGAATGGGAGAAAATTTTTTCAATCTATCCATCTGACAAAGGGCTAATATCTAGAATCTACAAAGAACTTAAACAAATTTACAAGAAAAAAAACAACCCCATCCAAAAGTGGGTGAAGGATATGAACAGACACTTCTCAAAAGAAGACATGTATGCAGCCAACAGACATATGAAAAAATGTTCATCATTACTGGTCATCAGAGAAATGCAAATCAAAACTGCAATGAGATACCCTCTCACGCCAGTTAGAATGTCAATCATTAAAAAGTCAGGAAACAACAGATGCTGGAGAGGATGTGGAGAAATAGGAACGCTTTTACACTGTTGGTGGGAGTGTAAACTAGCTCAACCATTGTGGAAGAGAGTATGGTGATTCCTCAAGGATCTAGAATTAGAAATACCATTTGACCCAGGGATCCCATTACTGGGTATATACCCAAAGGATTATAAATCATGCTATTATAAAGACACATGCACACTTATGTTTACTGCAGCACTATTCACAATAGCAAAGACTTGGAACCAACCCAAATGTCCATCAATGATAGACTGGATAAAGAAAATGTGGCACATATACACCATGGAATACTAAGCAGCCATAAAAAAGGATGAGTTTATGTCCTTTGCAGGGACATGGATGAAGCTGGAAACCATCATTCTCAGCAAAATATCACAAGGACAGAAAATCAAACACCACATGTTCTCACTCATAAGTGGGAGTTTAATGACGAGAACACATGGACACAGGGAGGGGAACATCACACACTGGGACCTGTTGCGTGGTGGGGGGCTAGGGGAGGGATAGTGTTAGGAGAAATACCTAATGTAAATGACGAGTTGATGGGTGCAGCAAACCAACATGGCACATGTATACCTATGTAACAAACCTGCACGTTGTGCACATGTACCCTAGAACTTAAAGTATAATAATAAAAATATATATAGATATGGGAAAACCCTAAGACTTATCCAGGAAAAAATGTAAAAATACAAATTATTGATTTCAGGTATGAAAAAGGAGCAGCATTGTAGATCCTACAGACACGAAAAATACATAGATGACAATGTTCAAAACCTTCAGGCCAAGAAATCTGAGAATTTGGAAGAGAGAAAAATTTCTGCAAAATTACAATTCATTAAAACTGTCAAAAGAAAGAGAAAATCTGAATAATGTGATATTCGTCAACAAACGTGAATTCATTATTTTAACTTTCTCACATTCACATAAAACCTAGGCCCAAACAGTTTTACCAGTGAATTCTTCCAAACATTTAAGGAGGAAAACATCAATTTAGCAAAACTTCTTCCAAAGAATAGAAAAATAATGAACACTTTTTAATTATTTTTAAGAAGTCAACAAAATGTTCATTCAAAATTTGAAAAGAAGAAAAATAGCAGATCTAAATGTTTTGAGAGGAAACATAGATCATTGTAAACTTAGAGAAAAAGACTTCTTAAAGAAGAGGGAAAAAGCACTAAAGCATAAGAGAAAATATTTATGTATCAGAGTACACAAAAATTGAGGCTTTCTGTTCATGAACAAAGTACCATTAAGAGTGAAAACCAACCCACACTGAGATATTCATATAACTCATGACACAAGACTCATATTCAGAGTTAAAGAGCTACAAGTTAATAAATAAAAGTCAGACAATCCAGTAGACAAAATTGGCAGAAGACTTGAACAGCCGCTTCACAAATGAGGCTATCCACCTGGCCTCTGAGCATGCGACGAGGTTCTCAATATCATTAGTCATAGGGTAATGCAAATTAAAATCACAGTAAGAAAACACTCATGAGAAACTTAAAAAATAGAATGAGCTAGAACACTCACAAAATACTAAGAAGAGAAAATACCTTGGGATTGTTGAAGATGTGGAAGCAACCAAAACTCTGTGGGTGGGAGTTAGTACATCTGTGTCATATATATTACCTATGACCCAGAAATTCTACTGCTAGGTACATACCCAACTGCATACAGCGCACACGATGTTCACCAAAAGACATGCAATAGAATACGTGCAAGACATCTTTAGTAACAGGTAGATATCCACGGGCAATAAAATTAATAAATAGGTAGTCACATATCCTTCCATTGCAATACAAAATGGCAATAGGAATGAATGAACAATCTACAAATACACTCAACAATATGGATGAGTCACACAAACAAAATGCTGAGCAAAAGAAGGCATATGCCAAAGAGTATATGCAGTAACTCTATCTATATGAAGTATTAAAACTGTTGAAATAATCCATACTGTTAAAATCAAGATCACTTCCCCTTGGGGAAGTGATGAAGAATGACTGGAATGGAATGCATGGTGCTGGTGATGTTCTATCTGGATGCTGGTTATACAGCTGTGTTCAGTTTGTAAAAACTTCTCAAGCTGTACACTTAGGATATGTGCATTTTTCTATATGTTATATCCAAGTAAAAGGTTAAAAATGTATCACTTGTGTATTTATAAAATATGATAGAGTCTATAAGTATTAAAAATATTCACACAACAAACGGCATCATATAAACTTGTGATCATGGTTGCCTTTAATAAAAAAAGAACTGAGAAAACTAAGGCAAGTTTGGATAGGATTAATATATGTTTTAGCATAGACTTTTCCATATTACTTAAAATTTTACCATGTATTTGTAACACTTACTTTAAAGAAATTTTAAGCATATCAAAAATAAAATTGAATCAAGAATTGCTAAAGTAAATGCCACAAGGCCAATAAGCACATGAGAAGATCAACATCATTAGTCTTCAGAGAAATGCATTAAATTAAAACCAGAATGAGATACACTACTCACTCACTAAAATAACTAAAATTCTGGAAATAACAAGTGTTGGCAAAGATGAAGCACAACTGAAACCTTCAAACATTGCTTATGGGAGCATAACATGGTTCATATACTGAAAAACAGTTTGGTAGTTTCTTATAAAGATAAACACACACTTACCACATGGCCCTGTAACTTCATTCCTTGGCATTTACCTTAAACAAATGTAAATATATGTCCACACAAAGATTTACTCATAGTAGCTTCATTTGTGATAACTCAAAACTGGAAACAACTCAAATGCCCACCCGTAAGTGCATGGATAAACAAATTGTGGTATATCCATACAATGGAATACTACTCAGCAATAAAAAGGAACAGACTTCTGGTGTATACTACAGCATGGATGAATCTCAGAAACATTATGCTGAACAAAGGAAGCCAAAATAAAATAAATAAAATTAAAAAAATAAAACTTTCTGACTCTGTAACAGACAAAACTAAGCTATAATGACAGATATAAGATCCCAAGTTATCTGAGGCTGGAGGTACAATGAGTTCACTGTAAATGTGTAAGAGAGAACTTTCTGGAGTGAACAAAATCTGTATCTTGATTATGGTGATAGTTACATGAGTGCATACAATTGTCAAATTCATTGTACTGTACACTTAAGACAAATATATTTCATTGTGTGTAAATTATCCTCAATAAAACTGGCTTTTCAAAGGAAACACTATCAAAATGGTGCCCAATATATAATATTAAAAAAAAAAGGACTGAAACAAAAAAGAGAGACAAAGAACATGAACAGAAACAAGTCACAAAATGGACCATAGAAATTAACAAATATAAAAACCCATGCAACCTTATTGGTAACCCCAGAAATATAAAATCAAATGACAAAATATCTTTACCTATCAAAATAGTGAAAAGAATTTTAATGATAACACCCCCTCCACCTCCCAGGTTCAAGTGATTCTCCTGCCTCAGCCGCCCAAGTAGCTGAGATTACAGGCATGCACCACCACACCTGGCTAATTTTGTATTATTTTACTAGAAACAGGGTTTCTCCATGTTGGTCAGGCTGGTCTCGGACTCCCAACCTCAGGTGATCTGTGGTAGCAACATAATTGGCATGATTACTAAGAACAATCTAGTAACATATATCTTTAAAATACCATATATTTATTTTGTTTGTTTTTTTAACTTTCATTTTAGGTTAGGAGTTGGTGTACAGATTATTTCCTCACCCAGGTAATAAGCATAGTACCCAATAGGTAGTTTTTCTATCCTCACCCACCTCCCACTCTCTACCCTCAAGCAGGCCCCAGTGTCTGTTCCCTCCTTTGTGTCCATGTGCACTCAACATTTAGCTCCCACTTATAAGTGAGGACATACAGTAAAATACCATGTTTTTTGATCCAGCAATTTCTCCTTTAAGAAACTGTCTTAAAGAAAAAAATAAAAGATGCGGGCAAATCTACATAGAAAGCCATAGAAAATATTTTAGAATTGCAAACAATTTCTGTGTCTGACAATTATCAATTATAGAGTGATCAAATGATGACACACCCATGACTATTATGAAAAGGTTTTAATGGGATAGAGAGATACTGATTATAAATGTTAAGTGAAAATAGCAGAATTCAGCTTGGTATACACAGTATGATTCTAAATATCTATTTCTCCTCAAGGAAACTCCTCATCCGAATCGATTGGATAATCATCCAGCCCAAATCCATACATTTTGTTAAAACTCAAGGCACAACTGATTATTGAACTTCGTTACATTTTACCCTGAAAACAATTTTGTATTAAGTCAAATAATTATGGGCGATCATCTCTTGCAGTTGAGAGGGTGGTAGGTGGTGGCGAGCTGATTGTCTTGCTACCCTCCTTCAAAACTGTGTCACAGCTTCCTCTGGAATAGCAGGATGTGTACACTCAGTATTCTCAAAACAGTCAAAGCGGATAAAAAATGTAATCCACCATCCTCCAATTTAATTCTTTTCAAACACAGAATGCACTCATCTCAAATTAGTGGTCCTCTATTCAGAGGACATGAGCCCTTACGGGAAAACTATCACAACTTAGGGTAGCAAGCACTCAGATTCATGAAAAGCAAACTGTGCCCATTCACTCCTTCTCTATAGAAACAATGGGAACAATTAAGGAAAAAATGTGTCAACTATCATGGGTATAACATCCTGAGGGCCCTAAATCACAGGAATACATAATGGATTTTTTGTACATCTGAATTTACCCATTACCCAATTGCTGATCTTGGCAAGGCACATTTCTATTAGATAGGACATGTGGTGTTATTACTCCAGATAAAGAAATTAATTTAAGCACTGATAAGCCAAAAAGTGTCCTTTTAAAGCAATGGGCTTGTTCTGACTATTCAAGTGTCTTAACCACAAGGTGAAATTAGTGGAGAAAGGGAGACATTTACCCAACATTATGTACTTTTGTTGAAATAGAGAATAAGATTCAAAGTAAAGGCCTAATTGATGTGGAAAAAGAGGTTTCCAAACAAAGAGACAGAATGTACATTTTTAAATAAGGCTGCTGCTGTAACAAGATGTTGGCATAGAGTTTTGATGTTGTGTCCTCAGTTTTGTGAATGATGCTAGAACATAACATTCTGAAGCACACAGAGCACACAGCCATCAGTGTGTGCACTCCTGGCCTGATGGAGCCGTCTTTGCCACAGCAATTAACACGCTATTCATGAGATAGCCTCCCCTATCAGACTGAGAGCATTTTGAGACCAGAGGTCCTGTTCATCATTGGATTCCAGTGCCTCATACAGAGTAGGCATTCATAATACCTATATTGCTAAATCATGATTACATGAATGACAGGAAATCTATGCGTGACAGATCATTCCAGCTTTAAATTGAAAAGAGCTTTGTGTAGTCTTATCCAAATGAAGATCTGTTTTCATTAGTTGGCTCTGTTTGTCCAAAGGGTCCTATGTGCCATTCTCCAATCAGGTCAACAGGGCTGATTATGCACATAGTGGGTCAGTTAATTGTGCCAAATTCAGCAGTCAAAGATTGCAACCTAATTGATCAGATCAACATATGTGTACATTTTAGAATCATTAAAATTGCTCTACATTAGTAAAGGAAGTCAGATATTTGTTGTGAAAATTCACCATTGAATGTGGACTTTGAAAATGTTTCTCCTTTAGTTCATGAGTTGTTTATGTCCATGCAGACTCTTTTTTAGCATTCAGAAGGTCCAGGACAAGACTATAGATGCAGGTCCATATATCATGTGAAGAATACATACATGTCACAAATCATCCTGGCAAACTTAAATAAAATGCATTCTATCCTCATACCTTAGCAAATATAACTACATGTCTTCGAAGGCCAGATGAAAATACTGAAGAATTCTCCAAGTCCCTGGAGTTCCTCAATAGGAGGTGGTGGTATAGTGAGAGTAAAGCCCTGGTCCCCAAATCACCCATCAATGGGCTTCCCAACATTCTCTTCCTACTCCTGTTTCTATGCTGAAGGGCCCATGAACACAGGCCTGTGGCCTTCCCAGAATAAACATCCAAGCTCAGTCGACACCAATCCACCCCCAGGGAAATAGCTGCTCCTTGTCCATCCTTTGGACCTAGAAGGCCACAGATCAGTGACACCTGAGTGCAGGAGAACAGACTGGGAACAGCAGTGCAGGCTCTGGAAGCAGCTCAGGGCTGTGCTGGGAATTCCATGGCCCCTCCTATCTGGGACATGGTTCTAGAAGAAGAAACCACAATTCCTTAGCCCTGTGAAAACCTTAACCCCTAGATAGTGATATGGCCAGACGTGAACAAGAACAGGACCCAGAACAAGGGCCTCTCTTGCCAAGAACTAACTACTGGTCTATGTATAAAGAACCTCTCTCTGACTATGGTTTGAAGTTCATGTTCATACCACTGTGTAATCCAGTGTCCTGTGAAGGCTGTTAGTAATGGTTATTAGGACAAGATTTTTTTAAGCTACTGTAGGTCAATGATCAAGGAAATAAGTGATAAAAAGAAAAAATCATTGCATGTTTTTTAAAGCCATCTTCAATATCTGAAATGTCCTAATTTTACATGGACCTTTTAAATATTCCATGTTCTGAAATATGTGACAAAGCAACAACTTTAAAGTTAGAAATGTAACTCTTACATTTAAAAGCTTACTCATTCTCCAATGCCTCATTTTACAGGATTTTCAAGGAATCGCCAGCAATTTTCTGCAGCAATAACAATCCTGTGGCTAACCTGTCCTTTTTTTAAGAGTAATTTACATAATAAAAAGTGAAATATTTCCTATTTAAGATTATCAAATCCATGTTAAAAGAAAAATAACAAGTATAACAAGAGTAAAATAGGAAAATAGATTCCAAGTCAGTTCATCCGAGAGTTGGGCAATTACAAGATGAGTATTATCATCTGTGGAGCATCAGTTCAAAGACACCCCCTACCAGCATGATGATTGCTTTTCAAACCAAGTGCCAATTTGAAATGCGTAACAGGACAGTGCCTTTACCTACATAGTAATTTTCCATGTTTTATTCTCATAATCCAAGCTGGTTTTAGTTCAATAAGTAGACAAAATAGAACAAACTCTTTTTAAACTCTACATTAAAATAGGAACTTACACACAAGTAAGTGCACACATCAGAAATGTAAAGCTCAGTGAATTTTCACAAACTATCCCAGATCAAGAAACAGAACATTATCAGCACCCACCAAGTCCCATCCTGAGCTCTCTCTTCTAATAACTAGTCCTGACAAGGGTAGTCACTATCCTGCCCTCTAACACCTAGATTTTGTCTAGTCTTGCATCTTATGCAAGTGACAGTCATCCATATTGTGGTTTTTTGCTGTAAAGTTTGTGCATTTTCATTGCTGTGTAGTATTGCAGTGTGTGAATACAACACAGTCGATTATCAAATCTACTGTTGATTGGCATTTGGACGGTTTCTGCTTTGTGGCTGCAAGGAATAGTGCTGCTATGAACATCCTAATATGTCTTTCAGTGAATATATGGACACACTTCTGTTGGGTATATAGCTAAGTGTGGAAATGCAGAGTCATAGGAATGCACATTTTCAAATCTTCTACTTGAGTAGGTAACACACCAATTTACAAAAAAGATTACCAAGTTATACTCCTACTGCAGTTCCCCCTCCTATCACTTACCTCATAAAAATGATCAACACACATGTGCATCTCCTCATGTGGTTGATACAAGGATGAAGGGAATGATGGAAAGACACTATCAGATACCGGCAAAAGATAAAATTTAGTCTATTTATGTAAAAGGGGAAAAGTATCAGCACACAGATGGCTATACAGAATAGGAGAAATGGTGCAGCCCTAGGTTGGGGAGGGTGAAGCAGGCAGGTTTCCATGGTCAGGAGTCCCCAGCGAACTCCCCAGCGGCCAATGATACAACTTGAGATTGTTCCAAGAAGTTCATCCATATACCCCATCATCAGAGATTCTTGACACATTTCTGGCTCACAGCTATTCTGGAAGCTCTGGCTAATGCCTCTCTGCTCACTTTGGACTAGTAGCTGGAAAGAATCTGAATCCTAACACATTTCTGAGTGTTTATTACTGTGAGAATGGGGAAAATCAAGTCAATTTCTCAGTAAGAGGCTGCCTGGGATATTTTCTTGGACTTCTCCAATAAGCAGTAAACTCCTTAAGTATAGCATATGTGTTACTCATCTTTTATCCCAGGCATTAATGCACTAAATGGAACACAATAGGTGCTCAACACATGCTTTTTAAACTGAACTGGGTAAAGCAATTATGATTATTTCCACTTTACAGATGAGCAGAGCTCTAGGCACTGAGTAAGCCCTCCCAAATACGGTAGCTACAACTAGATTTTACACCAAAGCAATGGTATTTCTACTCTGGTAAATGGTAAAGTATTTGACAACATGTCAGAAATCCACTTATCTGAATGACCCCAAGGAACAGAATTAGGAAAACAGACTTTACTTCAATATAAAGAAAACATTTCTAATATTTGAAGATGTCTAAATACCACTTGCTTCAGGAGTTGCCACTTATAAAAGTGCCACTTCTAAAGTATTTCCTATGCTTACTCCACATAAGGCATTTATTGGATACAGTACAGTCATCGAGGGCACAAGAAAAAGCAGAAACAGTCATAGTCCATGTGTTCATCCAAGTGACATCAAATCTATAATCACAAAAATAAATGTAAAATTGTGACTGTGATAGAGGTATATGGTCTAGGATATACTAGAGGGGCGAGATGGAAGTAGGGGCTTAATCTCAACTACCAGTCTCCCTAAGGAAGTGATATTTAAGCTGACAGTTAATGACTGATTAAGAGTTAACTAGGGGAAGATAAAGGAAAAGACTGTTCTAAGCAAAGGCCCTTAACCCAGGGGAAGAGAGAAATGTTTGAGGAATGAAAAGAAGGCCAGTGTGGCCAGAACAGAAGTCTAAGAGAAGAACTTAGGAACACCAGACCAAGTAGCTCACAAAGCATCCTGCAGACCTTACTAGGAATATTGTGGTCTGTCCTGCCAAAAATATGTGTGAGTTTACTCACAGTTAACATGCTGACTTTCTCTAGCAATTTTTGTTAAGGAGCAATCCAAAACAAAGACAAAAATGAGGTTGGTGATGTGAACTGAGGAATTTTGGGATATTGGTGAGGACATCCTTGTTAAGGCTAAACATAGCATCAGGGCTGATAGGGAAACAAATTAAGTCTAAAAGATCAGGTAATGAGCGGCAGACAAAACATCAACCGTCACAATGAGCAGAAATGATTCCATCAATAAGAATATGCAGGCCAGTCACAGTGGCTCACACCTGTAATTCCTGCACTTTCGGAGGCTAAGGCAGAGGATTGCTTGAGGTCAGGAGTTCAAGACCACCCTGGCCAACAGAATAAGACTGTCTCTATTAAAGAAAAAAAAATCAAAGAATAAGCAGAGGTAGTTAAAATAGTAGGGAAATGATTACAATAAAAGAAAATTTCAGACTTCAAGGCCCAAGCTTCAGAATAGTTTTTGTTTTGAAAAGCTTAAAGTGGATATGAAGGTGACGAGAGATAAGAACATCAAGAAAATATGAAGCCATGGTTTTAGAAGGGTTGGCTATGTAGAAAACAGGGCCACTGAAGAGGACTGAGGCGTGAAACAGGACAACTTTCAGACAGATGCTGAAGTCACTGATTAACATGATGAGAATATCTTCAAGATCAGGAGGTTTGAGTGGTAAGAATAGGGAAGGAAAAGAATATTTGAGAATTACCAAAAAGTATTTAAGATACTGATCAGACCTACTCAAACCAAATGTTAGCCCATTAATTCACAATGGCTAATAAATAACTTCTCCTAGAAGAATAATTTTTTAACATTAAGACTCTGATTGTAGTTTGGGGAGCTTTATTTTCTTTATTCAATTTTTTAAGGTCATAGGAATCCAAGATCAACAAGTTGTTTGTTTGTTTTTGGTTAGGGGAAGGATGTAAATTTCTAACTTTAGAAAAACACAGGGATCAAATTCTGCAATCCTCCAGTGATGTCTCCACTCAGTATGCTTCAGGAAGAACCCTCTCCCTGGTGCGCTGTGAGGCTGCGACAACTTTTACATCGGGGGATCTTGATTTTGTTCTAAAATACCCTGCAATTTTATTAAGAGTGAGGAAAGAGATGGAAGCTAAAAACCTACCTAAAATCAGACCATTTTAAGATCATTTGACCGTTTGAAAAGTCAAAATTCACAAATTTTTTTTAAATTAGAAGTGGTAAGGAAGGAGATTTTAAGAAAATAATCATCTACTTACATGCTTTCTTGACCAGAGAGAAAGGGCAGGTGTAGTAAACCTAAAATATAAGCCTTTAATGGAAGATACAAGGCCTATACCTTGTACTTGGGCTGCCAGATAAATGATGATTTGCCACATGACTTGAAAATTGTAAACTGACACATTCTAAAGCACGTCCCGGGAGCTGCTCGAAATTCAGGAAGTGTCTGCTTCCAACCGGGCACATTTGTTCCTTGGCTCCAACTCCAAGTATTCCATATTTCCTCTGAGGCCACAGCTTATAAATCAGATGAGATTGGTCATCTTGCAACAAAATGGATTTTTTAAATGTGATTTTGAAGAGATTGGAAAGTGTAATACAACAGGTTTTTCAGTCTTCAGTGCTGAGAAATGATTGTTTTATTGATGGCTCTATTGAGAATGTGATATTACTCTAGGAAGACATAGGCCTGTACTGTTTCCAGGAGCCATATCATTAGCTGTTTTATTCCACAGCCTAAATGGTCAGACAGCAATTAGGTGCTTTACTCTAAAAGATAAAATAATGATGACTTAAGGGCTCCAGTCATTGCTTTTATTTCTGAGTTAATCAGGATATTTTTGACAAATACACAAAGGAAAGCTTTAGTGAGGAGTTCCAGTGAAATCTGGATATTCCAGCATAGGTACTTGGTTAATTCACAATATAGATGGGTGGTTCACATTTTAAACCTCACTATTACTAAAGAGAAAAATCCAAGCAAAGGTTATTACGTCCCAAAATGGTTCTATGTTCACATTCACAGAGACATTGTGTACTGCCAGACTTCACATTGACGTACGCAATATAAGGAACAGTGTTAAGGTCAAAACCTTGATAAATTAATTCATTGCCGCCTTTCCAGATGTCCAAACTCTAGAGGGCCTTACACTTTATTTTAACCCTCCACAGCAGTCCAGAGAATATCCATCCCCACCCCCCATGGCTCCTCACCCCCTGGCTTGAATTTAATGACAAAAATTCATGCAAACTGGCTGCTCTTACAGACTCATAAGGAGAGGGCTAAATCTGGAACCAGGTGGATGATGGCCAGTTAATTGGATCTTTCTTCGCCAAACACCAGGGGACAGCTGGTTTGCATTGTTGCTCTAATGAGCAATGCTGAAATCGAAGCTGAGCACATTAGTTGGAGCTCTTCTGGTGCTACATACAATCTTGGAAATCATGCTTATAACTGCCAGAGGCTTTTATGGTGAAAAGAATAAAGTTTCCATACTTTAAGGAAAAAAAAGAAAAGCCTAACAGATATTGGAGGAAGGCAGCAGTATTTCTTTGTTCCCCCATTCCAGTCCTCACATTCCTAAAAAGTCATTTCTTCTGTTCCATATTCCCTTATATGGGCACATATGTCTGATGGGATTGCATGTGTTGCAAGCCACATGTACATACACCTCTCTGGGTAATCCCCCATGAGAAGGGACAGTATGAGCTCACTATAGAAGAGGCAATATGAGTTTAAGCTTGTAGTCTGGGTAGCCAGAGCCAAAGGCCAAAATCCATTTGAAAAGATAAGAATTAAGCACACCTATGAAGTAGCTTTTAAATCATACCCCTTAAGAGACAGCCCATGCAGTATTAACACCTTTCTTAAAGATTTCAGAATGAGAAAAGGGGAGATTACTTGGAATATTCCCACTGTAAGTGTAAGATCTAGTAAGTGTTAGTAAATTGATTAATCAAAGCACTAGAATCACAGGACCCTCTACCCTTCCAATAATCAGGTCTCTAAGGCCACTCGCTGGTTACATGGATAAAGCCCTGTGTCGTGAAGCTGTCAGACGTTCAGCCTTCAGCCAAGACTGCTGAAGCCACTGTAATTGGGTCTGTTTTCATTTTAATTTTTCAGAAAGACATGTCTTTGTCTTCAATATGAAATACTGAAATGGTTCCAAATGGTGTCAAGCTATAAAAGGTTTAATAAAGCGCTTAAGCTTTGAATGCTCTTCTTTTTCCCTTCAGGACAGGCAGGAGGCATATAAAGAACGATGAAGGTTAAGGAACTATAAAAACTGATCAAACTGAAAAGTTTTCTGGCAATAAATTTTACCATTTCTCTGGCTCTCATTTTGTTTTCACAAATTTCCTTTTGATTTCCTCTTTATTCTGTAATTTAAGATCTTAACATTTTCGCTGAGAGCATATATAAGTCTCCCTCTTCACTACCTAGAGGAATGAGGTGTTACTCAGCATTAAAATGCATCATGCTGAAACCATTCCCTTATAAGAGACTCATCTAAATGATAATGAGCATGAAAAATTGATTATCTCCTAGGTTGAACTGGTCTTTGTATTTTTCATCTGGCAAATCTAATAGTGCTAGAATACGTCTCAAAACATAAACATGCCAGCAGTTCAATTAATAGAATAGTGAGAGCACATCTACAGGATGTTACCTATTTTAGGCAAAAAAAAAACCTCCCAAATAATAGTGATTCATATAGTAATTTCAACAGAAAAAGGCCACTATGAATTTTTAACTTTCTGTTTAAACTTGTGCATGGACTGTTTTCTTCAGACCCTCTAGTCCAAAGCAGAAGATGGATTATAGAAAGTTTTCAGGCATAGCAAAATATGAATTGCAATTACCCAGTCCTCTAATAAACAAATAACCTGATAAAAAAATATTAGATGAGACAGTAGTTCCTATATGAGACTCTGTGTGCGGGCTTTCTGGATCTTGTCTTCTTTTTAATTTTCTATCCTTACTTTTTTATGTTTACCCCTTTAAAAATGTAACCCCTTCAAGATTTCTACTTTCTCCTCTCTATGATACTTTCCAAACTATGGTTTTAGTCTTAATCTCTCTCCAAAACTACAAATCTACATGCCCATAGGAAGTCTCCACCTGTTTTGTATACTACAAAGACCGGCTCCAATTTAGCATCCACAAACCATCTCCTTCTGATCTCATTTCTATTAATGAGATCAGACCTTTTTTTATATTAGTCTGTGGTTTTCTCTATCATAACATGTTCTATTTGTGATTTTCTGCCTAACTTCCATGCATACCTCTGGACTATCTTCAGGGTAAAGAATGTTTTATCTACACCCCTAGAAATTTCTTCCCTGTATCCCTAAGTATTATTATTTAATAATATGGAATGATGGATGAATATATAGATTAATTATCTCATGGCACTTATTTCTTACTACAACTATAGGGCTAGCACATTCAAGTTCAAAAATGAATGTGAAAATTCATATTGGTATTGTTATGAACAAATGAATAGCAGTTGGTAAAATTTGAATCTGGACTAATAATTGAAAATAGTATTATCTTAATGTCAATTAACCTCACTAAATTTTATTACAGTTATGTGTTAGAATGATATGTGGTTATACTGTCAGAATGTCCTTGTTCTTAGGAACTGTGTCCTAAAGTATCTAGGAGTGAAAATATTAAGAAAGCTAGAAGTCACATGGTAGTTGTCATTATTGTTGATATTGGAAATAGTGACTTTATTTTTAAAACTAAACTGTTAAATGTGCTAAATTCAGATCTTGTAGGATCCAGTCTTGTGCTAAACCAGGACAATTCTGGAACCTAATTAAGCCTCTTACTCCTAAAGGAGTTCTGTCGTGCCTAATCTCATATCCTTCTAATATAATAAATACCTGGCATCCCCACAACAGAAATAATCAGGAATTCAGTGGGCGTTTGAGTGGTTAAATGCAATAATAAAACAAAAGTCTGCTTACACAGTCTACACCACATCATACATTTTTATTAAGCAAATGCCTGATTTACCTACCAGGACTTTGGTCAAATCTATTAAGAAATGTGAAAACCTGTAAGTTGATAAATTCAGCTTCAGAAAATCATGGCCTGGACCTGCAAATTCCATTAAAATTTTTTTTAAAAATCTACAGACAAGAACAACTTTGCTCCTTCAAACGGGTTTCAGATATTCTCCTCTCAAATCTCTGCCATGTATCACCTGAGAACTTGGAAAGAAATGTATATCCTGAGCTTTCATCTGTTCTAGGAGAGAGATACAGAAGCAAAGACAGAGAAAAGAAGATAGAAACAGAGAGACAGATACGGAAAGAGGTAGAGACAGAATCAGAAAGAAAAGGAGACAAGAAGAGAGAAAGAGAGACACACAGAGACAGGGATAATAAGAGAAAGGCACAGGCAGAGAGAGAGAGACAGGAACAGAGACAGAGAGATATGCCCCACCCCCATGGCCTCAAAGGCTTCCAACACTAAAAGGAACCTTAATGACCACTCTGCCAGAAGTGTTTCAGACTACATTACAGAAATTCCTAGGATTCTTGGCAGCCCTGAAGGACCATTTTCAGAATAAAAGTTTAACTTGACCATTCCTTCCACCAGAACTGCCTTCTGCTTATATACTGGGGCTTATATATGTTATCTGCTTATATATTGGGGCTCTGAGTACTATTTCATTTAATGAAATAGGTTCAATCACATCATGATGCATATGACGAAACTGAGACCAGAAAGGTTCAGTGACTTGTTGAGGATCACACAGCATCAGAGTGAAGACTGAAACCCAGCTAACAGAGCCTCAACCTTTCAGTGCCCTTTCCACATCTGCAGTGAGTCCATTGCAAACTTCACTGTACATGTAAGTGATGAGCTTAATTCAAGCACAGATTCTTGTGCCTCAGTCCAGGCAATTCTAATTCAGTGGGTCTGAGATGGAGCCTGAAAATCTTTTACCTGGTATTCTGGGTGATTCTGATTCAGCCAGTCACAGGCCAACATTTAGGAACCACTGTGGCCTCTATTCATGCATGCATTAAATCTTGCAACAAACGCAATTTATACTTAATCAATGCTGAGCACAGGGCTCAGCATCCTGCTACCAGGTTCCTGCTATCAGCTGGTTCAGGAGTTTAGAAGGCTTAAAAGTTAATTTAGCACCAACGAGAGAAGTGATTTATAGCCTGAGTGTATGTGTATTTGCTCCCTAGGGACGGCTCTCAGAGGCTGGGGAAACAACACATCCGCCTTGGCCCTAAGGCCTCTTCCAGATGGCTCCTAAATGAGCCAGAGGAATCAGCAGCAGCTTTTCAGAATCCTACTTACCTATCCAAATGGTCTAAGCAAAACGAGAACTTTTAAGGAATCTTAGAAATAAGAAAAACTTTCCTGAGTGCAGGAGACAAAGAGTGACACCAACTGCTTCCCTCTGCTTCTCACTGCTCCATGGCAGAAGCTCTCAGGGAGAGATGTAGCTGGTCATACATGCAAGGTGGACATCCCCTGCTGGAGATGCCAAACCAGCAGCATGGTCCCTGGTGGGAAGGAGACTGTAGGCAGATGCCCCCGCAGCTGCTCCACCGCACAGCAGGAGGCTTCATCTTATGGTATATCTTCCACTGGGCGGGCACTACTATTGATCACAAATATCAGGGTCCACTCTCATTCCTAGAATGAGACTACTCCTCCCAGCCTCTTTGTGGTTAGGCAGAGTCAGATGACTAATCCTGGCCAATGAACTCTAACTTGAGGTACCATTGTAACTTCTAGGCAAAGTGGTAAAAAACTCAGGCACAAGCCTCCAGCTCTTCCTTCCCCTGGCACTGTGGACTGGAATCCACATGCCAAGATAACAAAGATGTTAAAAAGAAGATGGGATTCCTAGATCACTGCTTGGAAGGGAGTTGCTCAGTAGAGCATCAGGACCTGAAAAATACCATGTAGGATCAAGAAAAAATTATTCACTGCAACAAGCCATTGAGGTTGCAATTTTAATTCAGCCTCTCCTGACTCAGCTCCTCCTCTCCCACACCTACCACTCCCTGTTCCTATTAGGACAGGGATTGCTGCCTACCCAGGCATCTCACCACATCTGTTATAACAGAAATAGGGGCTTCACTCTCACTAACCAGCTTCCTCCAAAACCCACTCAAAGAATTAGGGTCTGAAGTATTATCGGATCATCGGCTTTGTGGTATTATCTGCTGAGACATATTTTTAAAAATTAAGAATAAATACCTGTTTTAATCAGTAGTTTGAAGAAAAAAGAATGTAGAAAACACAGAGGATCCTGTAAAGACCCAATATTAAAATTCTGGTTTAGGGTCAAATACAAGACTGATTTTTTTTTTTTTTTTAAACAAGACCTTGCTCTGCCACCCATGCTGGAGTGCAGTGGCATGAACATGGCTCACTGTAGCCTCAACCTTCCAGGCTCAAGCAATCCTCCCACCTCAGCCTCCTGAGTAGCTGAGACTACAGGCACATGCCACCATGTCCAGCTAATTTTTTTGTTGTGATGGGGTTTCAACTGTTTTACCCATACTAGTCTCAAACTCCTGGACTCAAGCTTTAAAAAAAAAAAAAAGAAAAAATACATGGTTCACGGAACAGAGTAGAGCTCAGGGCTGCTCCAAATCAACCCAGTTCCCCAGGTCAGTTTAAAATCTTTAATCTCACAGCAGACGCAGGCAAAGAGAGGATCGAGACACTATTAGGTAACTCTCCTCTCCCTTCACAATGGTGATTAATAGAATTCCCCTGCACAAAGGGGAACTACCAAACAGACCCATACCTGCCTTAGGAGTGGTCTTTCAGGACTCAGAAAATAGATGTTAGGTACGTTGATCTCCTTGCAAACTACACCAAGTTGACCTTCTGTGCAGCCTGGGGTGTGTGCTGCAACTAGCCCAGCCAGGCAGAACCTGTGTGGAAGGTGGTTAACACCTCTACAGTCACTACGTGGTTGTCTATGCAAAAGAACTGCAATTCATCCAAGAGAAACACTCCCAAGATGAACTGAAGCAGGACTTCAAGCCCCTTGGCATTACCACGACCTGGCAGAAGCTGCTACAGCAGCAGAGCCCACATAGAGGACATCCAAGAGGTGAGAAGGACCCTCAGTCAAGTTGGGCTTCCATGCAGCCATAGGCAGAATCCTCTGGTATTATGTGCAGTGGATTAAGCTGCAAAGGATGAGAGACACAGTAACTGAATGCTCGAGTCACACAGTTTATTGGCATGTAAATTCTTAACAAATATAGGTATTTTATCCCCATTCACACTGCCCACAATTCCTATTTTTTATCCTGTTTGGAACCATTTTTTACCCTTCTACGACGAACCAATCTTACAGGTACAGGCATGGAATTGGTCATGCAAGTCCTGGGGCATCCCGGAATAGGTTCCTCCTGCATCAAGGTTGGAGCGTTGAGGCCGAAGCATCCAGTCAAAAAGACGGCATGCCTGGCTCCAGGTCCCTTTCTGAGTGGCAGCATCTCGTCCTCGTGAGTCTGTTTCTCAGTGGAGCAGGTAGGGCTGACTGAGGGCTTCTCTTTTTGTAGTCCCTTTATGGGCATCCACCTATTTCTCCTTAGCTTGAAAGTTGGCGCGCCCTAGCACGTGATGTTGTCCTGCCTCAGAACACCCCAACGCAGTTGGTCTAATCAAGTTTAGGCATTCCAGACATTTTGGCAGACATCTGAGCTTACAAACTCAATACAACATATTCACATTACTCCCATAAATTGCACTCCTAACAACTGGAATCACATCGGGTTTTTAGCCACTCTCACCCACCGACAATGTTGACAACAGCCATGACTCTGAAAACGTTGCAGACTATTAATGGGGAACAAACCAGAGATTGGTTTTTCCCGCCTAGTAACATGATCTGCATTAGTAGAATCAGTTCCCAAGTACCTATCAAAATCAGCTACACAGGAAGGAAGGCAGCAACTCAAAAACCACCGTGAGAGCCCAGCCATCACCCATGTGGCTTCGTGTCTTGAATCAAACTAGATAGAGAACATGACTTGGTGGGAAGGTCCATTCTCATAAGACATTCGGCTTTCCAGAATCCAGCCTTTGGCCAAGCCAGGGCCAGCACAGTTCCTATCCCCGGGAACATCCCTCTTACTTCTCCTCTTCAAAGTATAGTAACTTGAAGCTGAATACAATGACTGAAATTTCATATACTCCTACACAAAGATTCAGGGAGAAACTCCAGGGTCTTCTAAAATTTGAGATCCAGCGTCCTATGACTGAAGCTCAATGGCACTTTGTACTACTTTCCATGACTTTAAGAAATATGTTCTGCACATAACTCTACCCAGAGTTAAATGCGCATAATAAATCTGCTCTGATTTCTGCTGAGTCATGATGAAATTCAAATCTGAACCATGTGCTGAGGGATCATACACAACTGGAGTCTTCTGATTCCAAAGCCCCTTTGCCAGACTAACTCGGAAAATATCGTTTTAGTTGAATAATTATTTAAATGTGTGCTCATAGGAAATATTATCAAATTATAGTAAATGAACAAATGCAATTAAATAAAACTATGACTCCTCATAAGCACATAATGATCTGAGATGTTTGGCCCCAGGAAATGCAGTTAGAATGGACATTAATCTCTGTCCACTGACTCAGGTGTGCACAGTAGTCCAGGTTCCAATAAACAAACTTAATTTCTTGCTCAGTCCCCATCCTGCAGCTTGGTGAGGATGCCCCTGTCTCCAGGGTCATGTCAAGGTCATCTGTCTTCATAAATTATTGCTGAGATACCCACTGTCCCAGATTTACATGTTCTCTCAGATCCAGAAAATTCTTGTGACTTCTATGCTCTGCCAGAGGTAGGAAGATAAATGGAAGGCTAGAAACCCCACGCCTGAGGTCAAGCCCTCTACTATGCACCATCCAGGCATCTCTTTGAGATCCATCTGGCTGCCTTACCAGTTACCACCAAGAAGATGGGCCTGGTTTTAGACCCACAGGGCCCAGATGGGAGAATTGTGCCTTCCATCAGGCAGAAACACATTGCTTCTTCCAAGCCAGTCTGATTCTTCCTCCAGACTTTCTCCTTTCCCTCCTATTACCTCTGCAGGTGACCTCATCCTCTTGTAAACTTAGGTTTTTAACAACAAACACGATGATTTATCATAGGCTATTTTTGTGTTCAATAATCTAACTTAAAGAACAAAATAACCCTTGGTTTAACAACATAAAAACAAATCCAAATACACAGATCAGTCCCTAAATCTGTTGTAGTATATTTCCATAAATACTAGGCTATTTTTAGAATCTGCCCACAGAGCACCAAGGAAGAAGAGTAAACCATCAGAAGTTAATTAGAAAAAAATAAAATGAACCTTGAATAACTACACTGCACAGACTATTTGATTCCCTTCTCTTTACCAATTAGAGTCACTCAATTAAATCAGATGAATTTTCACTTAATCCAGTGGATTCAAGACTCATTAAAACAATTGAACAACTTCTGTTAAGGTTTTTTTTCTATTTATACACACCCTATCAGATTGGCTCACAACCCCATAAGAAACTGTTGGCAGCCCCAAATGAACTATATTGAAGTTACTCTCTTACTTCATGTTCATTCAGCCTAGATTTTTTTGGCTTAAAGATAGTATTTCAAGTCTTCATAAATATGCATGTAAAAGAACTTTTAAAACTTAGATTTTTTTTTTTTTGGCCTTCCAGGAATTTTTTAAGTTATAGGTGTCTGGGCTAAGAAGAAATACAAGTAGTCAATAAACACATGAAATTTACTAGGACTCGGAAGAATTATAAGATAAAATAACATTGAGATGTACCACTCACTAGCTATGAAGCTGCCAATTTTTAAGTGCTACAAAAGTATTGGTGAGACTGAAGGGAAAAAGGATAGGATCTTCTTAAGCTGTTGGTGGAGGAGCAACCCTCTTGGAGGACAAGCTAGTTATAGTTGATCAGAAGCACTGGCTGCTGTAACAGATGAACCCCTAATGTCAGGAGCTTAACACAGTAAGTTATTTCTCAGTTACCTAGGGTCTGAGGTGGACAATCCTGACTGGTGGTAGGAGTCCCTCATCCTCTCATTGACAGAGAGGATGGTAGAGCCTGACTGACAGCCCACACTACCTTGAGTGTGGCTTCCAGTGCTACCCCATAATTCGACACTCAGCTAAGAGACCAGAGAAGAGGGAGGCCATTGAAAAGGCACACCTACATTTTAACAACCTTGTCTGGGAAGTGACATACTTACTGCTCTGAGTCCCTGGGTGAGAATCAGGCACACAGGCCCACTGAGGGGAGCTGGGAGCACCTGCTTCCTAGCAACAAATCTCCACTACAGATGAGAGGCATGACATTCTCTGCCAAAGTAGCAAAATAAATATGCAAACATACATACATATATGTCTTTTAAAATAGTTACATCCTTTGACCAAACAATTCCACTTTAAGAAATGTATCTAAAGGAAATAGATATGTGGGCAAAGATACATACATATAAATACATATACTTATATATGCATAAAGGTGATATATGTTTTAATAGCAAAAAGTAGAAAGAGCCCTTAAAAATTAAGCAGATTGATCAAATAAATTCAGGCATATTTATTTAATGGAATACTGTTGACAAAACAAGAATGATGCTATAAATGTTTGTTTATTGATTGTTATGAAATTTATAAACCAGAATACATAGGATGACCCCATTTTGGAACCAAAAATCCTAATGAATATATAGATTGGTAATACATAGAGAGACCAGATTCTATAACTTTTATTTTAGCTTCTAAAATACAATCTTATCTATTAACTTAGAAACATTCCAGTTCTGAAGGGCTAACTCTGGCTAAAATATTCTCAAGAATCTGGCGGATAAACTGGAATGCTGATTTGTTCTTTTGCAGTGAAAATATACCCCCTACTATAGGACATGCCTGTTTCTTTTCTCTAAAACATCTTCACCCAGTTATCAAGAAACTAGGAAATCAAGCTTCTTTATCAAAAGTTACTTCATGAGCTCAGACCTCAAAAGAAAGGGAATGTGATGCTCTTGAGACATTTTTTTCTGGACTGGAGAATCAATGCCATCTCAAGAAGTCAACTGATATTGAATGCACTTCCACTTTATAATATGAGCTGTGCTAGACCCTGAGGATGCAAGAGTGAACAGCACGAAATCTGCCACTTCACAACTCAGCAAGGAGCAAGGGAGGCACAGGTGCAAACAGCAATTGTGATCCGAGAGCAGAGCTTAGTGAGGGACACCCACAAGGTGCCAAGAGAAACACCCAGCTTTTTTTTAGGGATGAAGAAGGACTCACAGAGAAGACAGTATTTGAGTTAAATACAAAAGAATGAGAAAGACTTCCAAATACAAGCAAAATGAGGAGGGACCTTCCAGACAAAAGGAAAAGCATATGCATCAGAGAAGTCAAAGATTGTGAACTCTGGAGAAATCCAAATAACATTCTCAAACTTAAATGATACAATACAGGCAAAACACCAAGCCTGGTGCTTGGAACAGGGTAAGCACTCGAATGTCAATTTCCTTTATCTTCCTCTTCTCAAACTGAAAGGAAATAAAGCAGAATCAGGGGAAGAATTGAGTTTTGTGAAGCATCTACATTTGGGGGGCTCTTTTCAAGAAAAAGTATACAACATTAGGTTCAAAGTCTGGGAAGGGGCCCATGCAAGTGAGGGGCTCCAAAGCTAAGCCTCACTAACTACTCTGCATACATCCCTAGCAGAATACAGAAGGAGAATATTGATGGTGGGGATGGAGGGTGAGCAGATGTAGTGGGAACACTGTGATGCACTGCCCAAGTCCCCCTTCAAGAATGATGAACTTACTTGCCCACTCGTAGGGTTGCTGCAAAGAGAATGCCCTCAGCTGGTAGTCTCTACAGGGATTTGCGTTAGCTGAAGAAAGTGATTCACCTAAGGCACACACTGCCTTCCTGCAACATCCTATGAGGTTGACACAGAAATCCAGAAAACTGAGGTATCATCATGACCGCCCCCCATAGGAGCCAGTGATAAATGGAGCCCTGACCCAGGTCCAGTTCATGGTGAGCACAGTTGGTTCACTGACCCACCTGGTGTCATTTTCCTGGTCCACAGATGCATCACTGCAACAGACACCCTTGCTAGTCGGCAGAACCCCTACATTTGCTCCTTGGCCTGTGGAATGAGACTTAGGGCAGTGTGGAAGGCCAAGAGGTTACCTCTGAAACTGCAAGCCCCCACTACCACCAAGACAGATAATCAAAAATAACATTGTCTCCTCGGGATAATGGCAGAGATTCATGCCATACTGAAAGAACTGAAAGACGAAGGGTGATGAGGATTACCACTTCATCATCTATGCATTTAATTGACCATTCTAGTTCCTGCAAAAACTACAAGTATCCCAAAAAATTACATGGATTACCATAAATTCATCCAAGTAATAGCCTCAATTGCAGCTACTGTGCCACAAGTGAAATCTTTGCTAGAGCAGCTTCAGGCACATAAGGATGTGGCCATTAATCTGGCATTTTTTCCATCCCTACTAGAAAAGAAGATCAGAAACAGTCTGCATTCACCTGAAATGAACAACAGCAAAAACTTACAGCCGTGCTCCAGAATTATGTTAATTCTCCCACCCTCCCCTCTGCCATAGCATAAGCTAACAATCCTGGACTGACTGGACTTCTGAGATAGCACAGCACTGACCCACTCTATTGATAACACTGTTCAAACCAGGGCAGATAACAAGATACAGCAGGTACACCGGAGGCCATGGTAAGACACATGAACTCTCAAGTGTAGGAAATATGCCTTCCAAGACTCAGGACCCCAACATATCAGTAAAAATTTTAGATGTTTAATGGACTGGGGCAGACGAGGACGTCATCTCCAAAGTAAAGGACAAATAAGATAACTTGCATCTCCCCCCATAAAGAAGAAGTGCCTCAGGCCTGATCAGCTTCTCTGGATTCTGAGGGCAGCATATTCCATACCTGGGAATATTGCTTCAACACATCTACCAAGTTTCCAGCTTTTAGTGAAGGTCCAGAGCAGGAAGAGTTGTCAGCTTTTCGTTGGGATTGGAGCAGGAAAGGGATATACAGAAGGTCCAGGCTGGAGGTCAAGCAATCTGTCTTTTGGGCCATATATTCCAGCAGACCCTATGGTAATAGATGCCTCAGTGGTCAGCAAAAATGCCACGTGCATTTTATGGCCAGTATCAGTGGAAGAAACATAATGCAGATCCACAGGGCTCTAGGGCATGCTACCTGTCACAGAATTAATCATGCACCTTTTGGAAAATTATTGTTAGCATGTTACTGAACACTGGTGGAGATGGAGTGCCATGGGACACCAAGTGATCATGCAGTCAGAACTGCCCCCTTGTGACCTGGATATGTATGAATCATCAAGTCATAGGTTGGACAGGTCCAGCAGTAATTCACTGTAACATGAAATGGTACTTGTAGGATTAAACAGTTTCACCACAGAGCACGACCATGCTGTACAACAGCAGTACGACAGGTCCAGCAGTAATTCAGTGTAACATGAAAATGGTACTTGTAGGATTAAACACAGTTTCACCACAGAGCACGACCATGCTGTACAAGCAGGTAGACCAGACCACAGGTCATCCACCACTGTTGCACCAGTCTGTCCCTCAGCACACACCTGTGCTCACATGTGTAATTTCTTTTGACCAGCTGATAGGAGAAGAAAAAGCCTGAGCTTGGTTCATAAATGGGTGAGTTCAATATATGGCTGAAAGACAAAACTGGATGATGGCTGCACTACAACTTGCTCGGGAATTGCCTTAAAACACAGTGGCAAGGGAAGATCCTTCCACAAGCAGAGCTTTGGGTGGTGGACATGGTCAGCTACTTTGTAAGAAGAGAAGTGTCCCAAGGATAGACTACGCATGGACTCATGGGCAATAGTAAATGGCTTGTCTGATTGGTCCGGAGCCCGGAAGAAGAAATAATGGAAGATCGGGAGGTCTAGGTAGAGACATGTGGATGGATATATAGGACAGGACAAAGTATGAAGGTCTTTACATCACATGTCTATGCCCATCAGAGGTAATTCACCACAGAGGAGGCACTAAATAACCAAATAGACAGAATGACTCAGCCAGCCTCTGTCAATAGCCACCCATGGCAGACACTATGGACACATGAAGAGTGGCCATGATGGCAGGGATGGAGGCTATGTGTGAGCTCAACAGAATGAATTTTCACTTACCAAGGGTGATCTAGGGGCTGCAACTGCTGAATGTCTAACCTGCCAACAGCAGAAGCCAATGCTGAGTCCCCAGTCTGGCACCATCCATTAAGGGGCCAACCACCCAATGGTGATAAGCTGACTACATGGGACCCCTCCCTCCATAGAAAGAGCAATTACTCATTCTCATAGGAATAGATATCTATGCTGAGTTTGGGGTTTGCCTTTCCTATCACAGGGCCCCAGCCAGCACTACTATCCAAAGGCTTACTGAGTATTTGATGGACTGGCAAAGTATCCCACATAATATTCCATCCAACTAAGGTATGCATATTACAGCAAAGGAGCTATAGGAGAGGGCAACAACCATAAAATCTACTTTTCATATAAAATGCTGTAACACCTAGAAGCTGACGGGCTGATGAAATGATGGAACAGCCTGTTGAAAGAACAGTGGAATTGCCAACTCACAAATACTACCTTGCAAGGTTAGGGGGCTATCCTCCAGGGTGCAGTGTACATTTTAAATAAGTAATGTTTATAGGTATATAGTCAACCTACTATGTCCCCAGTAGGGAAAATATATGGGTCCGAGAACCGAGGAGTAGAAACAGGAGTCCCAAGTATCATTGTTCCGAGGGTCCCACTTGGGGCTTTTTGTGGTTCCTGCCCCCACAACTTGGGGCTCTGCGGTTTTAAAGATCCTGGTACCCAAAGAGGAAATGCTTTCTCCAGGGGACACAGCAAAAGTCTCATTGAATGATAAGCTACAGCTTCAACCTGGGCACTTCAGGCTTCTCACACCAAGGGACCAGCAGGCACAAAAAAGCACCATCATCTTAGCAGGGGCAATTGGCCGATTATTAGGAGGATGTAGGGCTGCTATTATACCACAAGGAGGAAGGAATATGTTTGACACTTGGGTGCTGCTTGGTTCCTCCTTGGCCCTATTTTGATGGTAAATGGAAAAGTGCAGGAATCTCAGCCAGAGGAAGACATGATGACCAAGGGCTTAGATCCTTCAGGAAAGAAGGTCTGGGTCACACCAACAAGTCAGCCTTTGAGATCAGCTGAGGTGTTAACTAAGGGTGATGTAAATCTAGAATGAAGAGGAGAGAAGAGTGAGTGTGAGTGTCAGTTGTGCCCCAAGACCAGCCACAAATGCAGGGACTATAGTTTTTCCAATTACCTTTTTCTTCTAAATGTGCAAGAGAGAGAGAGAGGTCCCCTGGAATCTTAAGAGTGTCTGCTTCTAGAACTTATACAAAGAAGTGGATCAAAATAGCCTGATATAGTTTGAATGTTTGTCCCCTCCAAATCTCATGTTGAAATTCATCCTCAATGTTGGAGGTGGGGTTTGTGGGAGGTGTTTGGATCATGGGAGCAGATCCCTCATGAATGGCTTGGTGCCATTGCCATGGTAATGAGTGAGTTCTTTCTCTATTAGTTCACTCAAGAGTTGGTCATTTGAGGCCGGGCATGATGGCTCACGCCTGTAATCCCAGCACTTTGGGAGGCTGAGGTGGGCGGATCACGAGGTCAGGAGATCGAGACCATCCTGGCTAACACAGTGAAACCCTGTCTCTACTAAAAATACAAAAAATTAGCTGGGCATGATGGCAGGCGCCTCTAGTCCCAGCTACTCAGGAGGCTGAGAGAGGAGAATGGCATGAACCCATGAGGCAGAGGTTGCAGTGAGCCGAGATTGTGCCACTGCACTCCAGCCTGGGCGACAGAGCAAAACTCTGTCTCCAAAAAAAAAAAAAAAGATGGTCATTTGAAAAAGCAATGGCACCTCTCTGCTCTTTCTTCCTCTCTCTCTATGTGACTCACCAACTCCCCTTTCTCTTCCACCATGATTGGAAGCTTCCTGAAGTCCTCACCAGAAGCAGATGCTGGTGCCATGCTTCCCATACAGCCTACAGAACTGTGAGCCAAATAAACCTCTTTTCTTTACAAATTACCCAGTCAGGTATTCCTTTATTGCAATGCAAATGGACTAAGACATGGTCCAAGGAGTGGACTGTGTTGGCCACCGTGATATGTTGCCCAATCCTCCATCAGGAACAAAGGACTCACTCTCACCTTCTGAGAGTTCTGAAGGCAGAAGCTCTCAGCTACCAGGCCCTGATGTGGACTACCTTGGCTGAAGAGAACTGCCTCACCTAAGGTCACACCCCCGTCCCATCATGGCCAGCATTCAATGACTGATTGACATGGGAGTACAATGGCCTGGGCTCTGGCCCAACTCAGGACAACTTCAAAGGGTCATGACAGCTTTAGGTCTCCCCAGAGAGTTGGCCGAGACCTCTGTTGAAACTGTGTCTCATGGCTCTATTTCACCCACCGTCCAAGGATCCTGCCTTCCTTCTACAGATGTTGGTTACAAGGGCACTCCTAATGAACCCTGAATGTTCATCTTCATCTCAGTGTCTGCTTCACAGGGAACCCAACCTATGATATGCACCAAAATACAGGCACCAGAGATACTTGTGTCTGTCAGATAAGTTCTCTCCCTGGAATGGTACTTGATAAATGCCAATTCATTTACCATCTAAATTGCATGCATCATTATCTATTAATAGATAAGCAAAAATATAATTGAACTGATCATAGTTTCTTCTCGTCAGATATGAATATTGATGAGAAACAACTTACTATAAGAGGTCAGAATCCCATCTTCCAAGGTGGCCCCAGATGTCCAGAGTTTGATTAGACTTTTTCTTTAAAAATGACTCACTACTAACCTCAGATAAAATCCCTGATTCATTCTTGTTTTGAAAGCAAGAAACCGCCAGAAAGATTAATTACACTTCCAGTGAGCTAGCCTTTTCCACGACCAGGTTGTTCCCTGGCTTCAGCAGCAATACTTGAGGTCAGATCATTGCTTGTGATTTCTGGAAATTCCTTGCTCTAAGAGCTCCCACCTTGGCTGTCCCAGGAAAACAAAAAGCACAGAAGAACTCTTGTCTATCTTCTCAATTCATTCTTTCCTGCCAGGTATGCTCCTATTACTTAGGCTCGTCAGCAGCTCATTTAGGTGCTCTGGAACCCTTTCATTTCTAGGGAAGAGCAAGGAAACTATTGGCTTTAACTCTTGTTTCCCTGACATGGCACTAAGATAGAAAACAATGCTCTTTTCCAACTGTAGAAGTATATGAATGCATATAAGTAATTCAATTAGCTATGAAACTACAAATTTGTCCGAAATAACAGAAATCTCCAAGTATGACCTGGCCCTCTCCATATCAGAATGGTATTAGGGAAATTAGGTAACTTTAGAGGAGAAGAGAGGGGAAGATAAAAGGATGACTTTCTGTGCTATACTATTTATGTCACCCAGGGCCTACACTGTCCTGCTGTTAATGATCCTTTGTTAAGAGATGGTCCTGTTCATAATTAAAATAATAGTAATAGAAAGGTTCTCTGTTATCCAAGATCTTATTCCTCCATGTCAAAAAAACTCCTAGCTTAAAAACAACTTATAACCGTAATATAAAATAACTATAATTTTAGTTATTTTAGGATTTAGGGCATTTAGGATTGTTATCCCAGCTCTGCTGCTAAAGAAGAGCCACTTTCATCTCATGAGTTCTATGTTTTCTCATCTGTTTACAAAAACAAGGAAGGACAAGAGAGGGCTAGCCTTTCCAAAAAATTTTAATAATGAGTGTGCTATACTGGAAATAACAAAAATTATTTTATTATTGAAGCAAAACTTTAAAGGTAACTTCTAAGTTTCCATCCAATGCTAAAATTGTATAAACTTCCATGTGACCATGTTGAGCTAAATTGCATTAGCTAGTTCATCCACCCCAGCCCATATCTCACCAAAATATGGCTTCAATAGCAATCTGTACATCAACAACTTGGCATGGCCCAGCCGGACCTCTCCTCTGAGCTCCAGACTTGCATACAACTGTCTACTCCATATATTATCCATTTGGCTGTCTCAAAGGCACCGCAAATGCTCATATGCAAAACAGGCTTCACAACTTTCACTCCAAATCTGATGCTCTTCCAATGATCTTTATCACAGTAGCAAGTATCACACTTAATAAGTACAACAAAGGTACAACCAGGTAACTGGAGTAAGGCTTAACACTTTCTGCCTCCCTCATCTTCTATTTCCAATCTACTTCTATTTCCAACTCCTATCTTTTTTATTTATTTTTTTTTTTAGACACACTCTCACTCTGTCACCCAGGCTGGAGTACAGTGGTGCCATCTTGGCTCACTGCAACTTCCACCTCCCAGGTTCAAGCGATTCTCACACCTCAGGCTCCCAAGCAGCTGGGATTACAGGCACCTGCTACTACACCTGGCTAATTTTTGTATTTTTAGTAGAAACGAGGTTTCACCATATTGGCCAGGCTGCTCTCAAACTCCTAACCTCAAATGATCCACCTGCCTTGGTCTCCCAAAGTGCTGGGATTACAGGTGTGAGCCACCACACCTGGCCTCAATTTTATCGCTGAATAACTCAAACCTTCCACCAATCTTTGTCTCTACCCCCACTATCTAATTCAATCTACTAGGACTTCTCACCTGCATTAGGCAGTATCCTCCTTGCTGGCTCCCTGAAATTTTCTCTTGTCCAATATCCATTCTCTGTATTACAATTAGCAATGTCTCAAAATTCATATATGATCATGCCATTCCCTGCTTAAAACCCTCAAATGATTTTCCTGTTCTCTTAGTATAACCACAAAATCCTTGACTCTTACTACAAGGTCCTGCATGATCTGGTACCAGCTTCATAATGCAGTGCTTCACGCCTCTCTTGGAGCTCCAGCCACACTGGCCTCCCTAAGCTCTTTACAAGCACATGCTCCCTCCAACCCCAGGACCATTGCACATATTGATCTACAGCTGCAGAGAGCTTCACTCCATTTTCTTTGCCTAGTTAGGACCTACTTTTTCCTCAAGCCTTAGCTCAAAAAACACCTTCTCAGGGAAACCTTCTCTGACCCCCAGGCTAAATCAAGTCTTTGTATGACAAGTTCTCATAGTACCTCAAACATTTTCTTTATAGCACTTATTACATTTTGCAATGATGAATGTAGGTGGTTATTTATTCCATATCTGTCTTTCTCACCAGGTAAGTTTTATAGAGCTCAGACATTTGTTTGATCATCATTTTATCCCTGAAACCTCTCTCAATGCTTAGCACCTAATAGTTACTCAATAAATATTTCTCTAATGGATGAACAAATGGATAGATACATAGAAGCAGGGGAAAATAATGAGGCATTTTTTTCTCATGATTCCTTTTGCTGAAATGCCTACATATTTGCATCTTAAATTTTATTTCTCTTTAACTGTGAAGGTATTATTCGGGACTTCTGCTAAAATTTCAGCAGTTTTAAAGGAGAAATGGTGTCTACTTATCAAATTAAAATTGTTAAGAATGATCACTTGTTGTTTCCATGGCAGTTACACAATGTCAATTACAATGAACAATCTTGATAGATCTTCTTGGGAAAATTATTAGTGGGTCAAGAAAAACAGAAGCTAAGGAATATTTGTGATACTCTCCAGGAATGAGATATCAGCCCTGAGTATTATGCAGTGGAAAAGTTTTGAATTACCATCAGCTTCACTTTTCCAAGACTGTTCTAGTCAAGCATCTCAAATTATTAAATCTTGAAGATTTAATGAGGTCCCCAAACTGCTCTCTAACCTGGCAATTGCTGAGAAAGGAATGAGTAATGTTGCTGGTGGTAGGAAGGCAGACAAGTACAACAGTCTAATGAAAATTAAAGGAAACACACAAATAATGTTGGGGAAGCAAGAGTGAATTTTTTTTTTTTATTCAGCCTGTGATCAGCTCCTGTGCCTATCCCTACCTTCTTGTAAGTGAATTTTGTAAATGCAATCCCCAACTATGAAGATGCATAAGACATTCATTAGGTCCTTGGGACCTCAGGCCCAGGGCACTCTTCTCATTTAACTTATCCTTTCACTGCTGCCCTTTGGGCAGCTCTGCCTCTGAGGAACAAACCTAACACCAAGATTCTAAGCCAGGTCTTTCATCAGCACCAAATTCAATTTATAAAACCCCCAAGTGTTACCTCCTCCAGTGAAACTGCTCAGACAATGTTTTGGAGGCAAGTCATGTCCAAATTGCGTGACGAGTGTAACTGAACCCCTGAACTGATTTTCCCTTTCCTCCATCCTCTACCCCTCCTCTGTATTTCTGAAATAAAGGAGAAAACATAGAAACGAGGCAAGGCAGAAATCAGTCACTGAAGCCAATATTCCCTCTTCACATGACCCAGGTCAACAGCTACTGTCCTCTCAGTCTACCAATGTGACTTGAATAAAGGCCTCCTCCTTCAGATAAAGCATCCATCGGTCTTGGATAAGAGAGAAATTTACAAAAGGATGCATCTAAAAAAAACAAAAGAAAAAAAAAGCCTCAGTAGCACACAGTCAGCACGAAAACAAGACGAGCCACCTGTGCTATTTAGGATCTCCTCTTTCCATCACCCCTTGGGGCCTCAGAATAAATAGTTCCCATAAGCTCCCAATACAGAGTGAGGCTCCCTGGAAGCATGCTTTTGAAATAATTAAGGAAAAGGGAGGCTTAGAGACTCTTTTTGTGAAGCCGTCTGTGACTGCCCTAGCATACTTAGCTGCACGTGTGACTCACATGCAACTTTAACGATCACAGCCCATTTTTAAATAACTGTTGTATCACTGGTCATACTATTATATAGCTTATACATATGTTTATGTGTTTGTTTACCCTACTGTAAGGGGAGATCTGCTGGGGCCTGGAGCCACATATTAACGCTCTTTATAGCTCCATCACATAGCGCAATAAGTGCTCAGTGTTTGTTGAATGAATAGGTGAATTTAAAATGCAGGAATCTTTCCGGATTTCTTTATTAAAACTTTTTAAAAAATAAAATAAATAAGATTGCTCAGCCAATTTATTCCGTTTATTTTTCAAAGTTTGGATCCGTATAGAAATACCCATGCTAAATTATGCAATATTAAATAGACATAAAAAGTTATAAAGTCTAGCACAATTAACATTAAGCTGGCACGTCTTTTTTTTATTCCAAGGGTTGTTTATTTGAGATAACCAATAAAATAGACAAATCTGGCAAATCCAATCTAAGGGCTCTTTCTTTAGATCTAAAAAGAACCCTTATTTAACTTTTATTTTAGGTTTTTTAGGTTATCTTAAAATTTAAATTTAAAATTTTAACTTTTATTTTAGGTTCAGGGGCACATGTGCAGGTTTGTTAAATAGGTAAACTTGTGTCATAGATGTTTGTTGTACAGATTATTTCGCCACCGAGGTACTAAGCCTAGTACTCAATAGTTATTTTTTGGTGGTTTTTTTTTTTGTTGTTGTTGTTGTTGTTTTTTTGATGGACTCTCACTCTGTTGCCCAGGCTGGAGTGCAGTGGCACAATCTCAGCTCGCTGCAAACTCTGCCTCCTGGGTTCAAGCGATTCTCCTGCCTCAGCTTCCCAAGTGGCTGGGATTACAGGCACCCACCCCCATGCCCAGCTAATTTTTGTATTTTTAGTACAGACAGTGTTTCACCATGTTGGCCAGGCTGGTCTTGAACTCCTAACTTCAGGTGATCTGCCCGCCTTGGCCTCCCAAAGTGCTGGGATTACAGGGGTGAGCCACCGTGCCTGGCCTCAATAGTTATTTTTTCTGCTCCTCTCCCTCCTCCCACCCTCCATCCTCAAGTAGGCCTCACTGTTTGCTGTATCTCTCTTTGTGTCCATGTATTCTCACCACTTACAAGTGAGAGCATGCAGTGTGTGGTTTTCTGTTCCTAAGCTGCCATCTTTCTTAAGAAACAAAACATTACCTATACAGCTGGAGAGCTCCTTATACCCTTCTCCCTCACCCCCACCTCCACCCCTACCCCCACCCAGAGGTAAACACTATCCTGAATCTGATGTCTAGAAAGTTACCATTTTAAGGAAAAACATCAGGTGTTTCAAAATAAAAATAAGCATGATGATGTCATTTCTTTAACTCAGCATGAATAGAAGTTTGCATTACACAAAACTTTAGAATGTGATTGTAATTATTATTTTAAATTACACAGACTTAACAATGGTTTTTACATGGACATCAAAGGAAATATTTCAAACAAGGAATTGTACCTAGCAGGGTCAGGAAGTCTTTTTTTTTTTTTTTTTTTTTAACGGAGTCTTGTTTCTGTCACCCAGGCTGGAGTGCAGTGGGGTGATCTTGGCTCACTGCAACTTCGACCTCCCACCTGGGTTCAAGTGAACCTCATGCCTCAGCCTCCCGCCACCATGCCTGGCTAATTTTTGTATTTTTTGTAGAGATGCGGTTTCGCCATATTGGTCAGGCTGGTCTCAAACTCCTGGCTTCAAGCAATCCTCCTGCCTCAGCCTCCCAAAGTGCTGGTATGATAGGCATGAGCCACGGCGCCCGGCCCAGGAAGTCTTTTGACTCACATGCTGCCATCCCCTGGTTAGGAAATCTACCCATTTTAACCCTTTTGAGCCTTCTTTCCATGTGATATAGATCATGGCAATCAGGAAGAAAGGCACATTCATGGAAAGTGCACCGAGGCTAGAAAAAAATGTTCTTCTGAAGCCAGAAGAACAAGGCGAAGATAGGTCTATCACTTAGAAAGGAATGGTAAATATTAACAGGCAACATCAAGAGCTACTGCCCACAATTCTTACTTTGTATGTAGGTGTGTGTTGGGGGAAAGAGAGGAAGAGATAGAGAGAGTCTAGCTGGGACAAGGTGGGGGATGATCAAACAACCCATCTCGAAGTAAACATGAAAGTAAAATAGAATCAGTTCATATTAAATGTTAAATGAGTCCAATCCTTGAGGACCAAACAAAATTCCACTCGAAGAGGATGAAAGAACGTCCAGGTTTTATCTCTGAACCAGTGAAGCTATCTTTTGGGGAATAATTTTTTTTTCAGTGACCACTTTCCTGATTTACCAGAAAGGGGAAAAGGATGGATCTCAGAAACAACCAAAAAAATTTAGGCTAGTTTATGAAATAGTAGATATATAGAAAATAATGTGTGGTGATTCCCAAAACCACTGCTAGGTCACCTAATAATATAACAGCAAATTATTCTCATCTTCTTTTTTAATAAAAGTGTTTGACAAATTCTCTCTAATGTTTCTGGATAAGATGATTAAATGTAAGTTAGACGATAATAGATTTATATGGACTTAAGCTAGAGGAACTAGAAAGCAGGTCGATAGATAGAGAGATAAAGAGATAGATAGATGTAGATTGATTAATTGACAGATATAGAGATTTAAGACCACTCTAAACTCAAACTCATCCATGCTGTTTATGTATTTAATCAGACATTTCTTTGGTTTCCTGTGGGAAGACACTGATTACCTATTACACAGTCATAACCTCTTTCCTTGGTAATAAAACAATGATTTTGTTTAGGCAATAGTGTTTCATTTTCCAGGCAATGACTCTTCATTGGTCTAGGCCAACCATAGCAATCCCAACCCATTTGGCCCAGTGATTGGTCAATGAGACAAAGAAAAGTCTTCTGGGCCCTTCTGGGAAAGATTTTCATCCCTGAAAGAAGAACGGTATGCAAAAAGGAGGTTCTTTTTGCCCCTACTCCCTTCATTTCTGCTGCAGATACTTTTATGTTGGAGCCTGATGCTTGGGGCTGTGGCAGCCATCTTGAAACCATGAGACCACAAACATGAAACTCATTCTCTGAGGACAACAGAATAGAAAGAAGCAAAGAACCTGGATCTTGATGACATCATTTATCCACCAAACAAGCCTGAAATTGCATTTCTCCAGACTTCTTATTAAATAGACAATAAATATCCTTATGGTTTGAGTCACTGTTAGCTGAGGACATCCTGACTGCTCTGCTTCTCAACTCTAAAGGAATGAGGAAATGACCTCAGGCATTGCAGTTGGCCAGAAAACTTTGGCGAGGCTTCTAAAACGGGAGAAAAATTCTTGGCCTACAAATTTATGTAGCACATAAATAATATATCACTGAGGTACCATGGAGAATAGTAGTCCCACTCTGTTGTCCCTTGACCCAACCCTATTTGGTAGGTTTTTCTCAGGTCAGGGTCTTACATTTTAGGAGGCACATGGAAAAGTCAAGTGCCAGTAGCAACTAAAATGAGGAAGAACATAAATATAGACATATCTGAAGGGAATGGATGAATTATTTTTATACTGTGTAATAAAAGACAAAAAGAATTATGACGGCTAATTCAAACATCTGAAGGTTTTTAATGCAGTATAGACAAGAAAACAAAATGTTCTGCCCACTTTGCCACAAAATTCCTCCTCCTACATTCTCTATCTTTATATAGTTACACCATTCACCCAACTGTCAATGGCTCTATTTTATTAGGGTTTCTCAAATCCCTATACTTCTCTCCATTTCTTTTTTTTTTTTTTTTTTTTTGAGACAGAGTCTTGCTCTGTCGCCCAGGCTGGAGTGCAGTGGCGCGATCTCGGCTCACTGCAAGCTCCGCCCCCGGGGTTCACGCCATTCTCCTGCCTCAGCCTCCAGAGTAGCTGGGACTGCAGGCGCCCGTCACCACGCCCGGCCAATTTTTTGTATTTTTAGTAGAGAGGGGGTTTCACCATGTTAACCAGGATGGTCTCAATCTCCTGACCTCGTGATCCACCCACCTCAGCCTCCCAAAGTGCTGGCATTACAGGTGTGAGCCACCGCGCCCAGCCCCTCTTCTATTTCTAATGTCACATCTTTGGCACCATCGTCTCTCCCCTGGACCACTGCAGTAGCTCTCTCCAGTCTCATGGCTCCCAGCACAGCTTCCACGGCATTTCCAACATGAGATCTCTGAAAACAAACTTGATCTAATTGCTCCCCTACTAAAACTCTTTCAGTGCTCTCCGTTGACATTCAGAGTACAACCCAATATTCTTAACCATTCATAATTTGGCCCATGTCCCTTTTTTATACCCTCATCCCATCACTTTCCTGCGAGTACCTTATGTTTATCCCAAGGTATTTTCAGGCTCTTTAAAACATACCAAACTGTTTCAAGCTTCTGTGTCTCTCTATCTTCTCATTCCATATCCACAAGAAGAAAACCAACATTCCCTTCAAAATCTTGCTCAAAATTCTCCATCTTTGGAGCCCCTAAAGCTCTCCTCTCCAGGGACACTAGCATACATAAAGTATCCCAAAACCCTAGGCCAGGCAGGAGAATAGGAAAGGCATGGGCTGCAGTAGACAGGACCACCCCAGAGACTGGAGGGGCTAGATTCAAAAAATCAGATAAACTATGTAAGTGAGACTTCACTTTCATGGAACCAAACAGAAAGATAAAATCTGGGTAAAACTCAATAGGATAGAAATGGGAGAAACCAGGAGAGAACCAACATCTGACATGGAGAATGAGAAGAGTCTGGGTAAGTTATCTGAACCAATTTGGGGGGCACGACTATAACCTTGGGCATGTGTAGAGAGGGAGATATTCAAGGTACTAACTAATGGGCATTTTATACCTCTCTTAGTAACTATCTCATTGCATTGAAATTGTATATTGCTCTTTGTTTCCCCCTCTGTTCTCTATGATTGTCTACGGAAAGGACCATGTCTTATTCATCTGTAACCCATACTTCCCCAAGCCACACCAGCATAGGAGTAAAAGTAGGTTGAAATTATCAATCAAAACTAGTATTTCTCTACCTCTGTTCATACACTCTCTTCAGAATCCTCCATATTCCTTCAAATTTTTCCTAGCTCAGGAGTCCCCTCAGGATGCTCAGCTAGTCTTCTTGGTCACCTCGTGCTATCCACCATTTTCCTTCTTTTGTGATCCTGCCGCAGCTCAAGGAGTAATACTTTCTGTGGCTTATAAGTCCCTTCATGATGCTTGGAGCTGTGGCAGCCATCTTGAAACCACGAGGCCACAAACATGAAAGTAAGCCTCTGAAGTCCACAGAGTAGAAAGAAGAAAAGAATCTGGATCCTTTCTACAGGTGATCTGTGTGGTAGTTTCAGTGAACAGCACCAGCACTGTTCAATGCAGCTACCACACAGATCACCTGTAGAATCCTCTAGAATCCACCAAAGGAGCCAATTCCCATGCCCTCACCCATGAGTCAGGCCAGTTATAGCTTCCCGCTGGCCTGGCCTTCTGCTCAAGCCTCAGCATTTGTTCCGGACTTTGTTCAATAAGCTCCAAACATAAAGAGAACTGAACTCTTCATTGCCATTTGCTTTACAGAGGCAGTATTTCTGTAGGCTCATCCCTGAAATTTTGGTTAAATGATTCTAAGCATTTTTTTGGTTCCCTGTCCTCTGAGTGAGGACCCAAATCCATGGAGAATTAACCAGAAGTCAAATGAGTTGTAGACATCCTCTTGCTTTCAGAATGGCCTTTCTCACAAGAGGCCTCATGGGCCTTGACAATCTGTCTTTAGGTTGAAGTCCTCATGCAGATAGATATCTGACAACTCCACCTTTCAGTCTGAAATTTCTTTCATGCCTGTCTGTGTCCCTAGTGTGTAGTACATGCCTGACACATAAATGTGTGTTCAGTAAATGTTTACTAAATGAATAAACAAGGAAATGTTTTTCAAAATAAAAATTTACAATGATTGCATTTCTCCAAAAAAGATTTACAAGTGTTCAATAAGCACATAAAATAATGCTTGACATTATTAGCCATTAGAGAAATGCAAATCAAAACCAGAATGAGAAACTATTTCACATTCACTACAATAGCTATGATTAGAAGGGTGAACAATAGCGAGTGTTGGCAAGGATGTGGAAAAATCAGAACCCTTAGACATGGCTCATGGGGATGTAAAAAGGCATCACTGCTGTGGAAAAAGTTTGGTAGTTCCTCAAAAAGTTAAACATAGAGTTATCACGTGACCCAGTGATTCCATTTCTAGGTATATACCCAAGAGAATTGAAAATATATATTCACACAAAAACTTGTGTAACACAAATATTCAAAGCGACATTATTTATAATAGCCAAAAAGTGGAAACAACCCAACTGTTCATCACTTGATAATGGATAAACAACGTATATCCATACGATGGAATATTATTCACCCATAAAGAGAAATGTAGTATATGCTGCAATGAAGAAATGAAGAGCATGCTAAATGCTACATGCTACAACATGGATGAGCCTTGAAATGCCATGCTAAGTAAAAGAAACTAGACCCAAAAGGCCATATATGATATGATTCCATTTATATGAAATGTCCTGAATAGATAAATCCATAGAGACAGAGAGGTGTTAAGTAGTTTTTCAGAGGTTGAAGGAAGGAGAGAATGAGGAGTCACTACTAATGAGTGCAGTGTTTTGAGGGAGATGAAACAGACAGTGGTAATGCTTGCACAACTTTGCAAATAAACTAAAAACCACTGAATTGTATACTTTTAAAAGGTGAATTTTTTGGTATCTCAATTTTTAAGTGCCCCTAGAAAAATTAGGACAATTGGGTGGACATTCTATCATGATAAATTATAAATTACAAAGTAGATTTTGGTTCAATTTTTTAAAATACTTTCTACTTTTAGAAATTAATATGCCTACCTATGGAAATAAATTCCTTATTCAGGTAGTGAGCTGCCTATCCCAAGGATTATTCAAGATAGGCTTAGCAGAGGTGTTACAGAAGGAATTTGTACACTGCACTTGATATTAGACTATCTTATAAATTCTATATCATGTTATGTATCTTGCCCTATGCAAACAAGTCACTCTATTAATAAATAAATAAATGGCAACAAATCCCTAGAGGACACATTAACAAACAAATCTTTGCAAAGCCTTTATTAAGCCTATCTTTGTACACAAAGTTGAGCTACCCGGCAAATGCTAACCTTTTCAGGGAAAGCTTACTGTGGATCATGGCCAATTTATCCCTGGGAGGTAGAAAAGTGAACCCCACATATTCTGTGTTGAGTTTTTTCAGCTGTTAGAGAAGTTATTTTGGAAAAAAAAAAAAAAAAAAAAAAAACAATAATGGCTGATAAACTCCAATTGCCCAGCTGAGTGAATATAAACACTGCTGGCCAATATTGCTCATGCACTGGTAGCTGGCAGAGGCCACTGGAGGAGAATCTGCAGTTCCGGGGAAGGAGGAAGAAGGAAGGAGGGAGAACGGAAGTCTGTGCTGGCTTTCAAACCATGTAAGAACAGAGACAGAAGAACAACATTACTGGACATCAGAAATAATGTCAACAAAGTCTGCAGAAGGCACTTCATTCCAATATTTATAGCACTCAGCCCAGTGATGGGCAGAGAGTAGGCACTCATTACAATTTTTTCCCTTATAAAAAATGCTTCCTTTTACATTTCCCTACCCTTATATTATGTGTTAAATTTGTCACCCCACCAAAAATAGAAATGTTGGAGTTCTAACCCCAGCACCTCAGAATGTGCCATTATTTGGAGAAAGGTCTTTGCAGATCAAGTTAAAATGATGTCATTGGGATGGGCCCTAATCTAATGTGACTGGTGTCCTTATAAGAAGAGGAAATTTGTACACAGATACGCCCACAGGGAGAATGCCGTGTGAAAATGGAAGTAAAGATTGGGGTGCGGCAACTACAAGGCCAGGAACACCACAGATGTTCCTTACCAGCAAACCACCAGAAGCTAGGATAGAAGTGTGGAACAGATTCTCCCTCACAGCTCTCAGAAGGAACTCACTTTGCGGACACCTTGATCTCCAACTTCTGGCCTCCAGAACTGGAGATGATACATTTCCGTTGTTGAAGCCACCCAATATATAAGACTCTGTTATGGCAATTGTAACAGACCAGTACACTCTATGCACCACCCGCCCCCCAGCAGCAGCACTCTCCAACCTTGCTGTCATTGTCATTTTCTAATCCTGGCTTCCTCTTGCCAGAAGCTGAGTTTAAAACTACATTGAAAGTCCAGCCCGTCAACAGGGAGCACCAAAACCCACAAGCATCCAAGATGATTTTCCCTCTGTGAGTACAGTCTGTGTCCTCTAATCATCTGCAGCAAATGAAAAGGGCTAAAATGTCATGATTCCTCTCACCCCCATTCTTTTTCATGATGTGTCATTCATCTTTACCAGGGTGGCAGAAAACTATCCTTAAAATGGCAATTTCATGAAGTTAAGCATGATTTTGGATAAGTGAGCCCCAAGGGCTCAATAAACAAATATGAACAGATGTTCCAAATTGGGGAGGAATATGACAATAGAAGAAGAGGGAATAATGTTGCCAGACTGACATTTCATACCCAAGGCTCTGTCTGAGCTCTGAGCCACTGGTACACCTGCTGCAGGAACAGCATTTTGATATGATTTAATATACTCAGTAATGAGTTCAAAAGTGCAGCATGCACATAACTTCATTCTAAGGCCTGTAAATTAGAGTGATCTTCTAATGAGGAATAATAAGTCGCATTTCCCAGCCTGTGCTTAGGAAGGCACAAGCAGTGCAACTCTCTGGCTCAGAGGAAAAAGGCCCACCCTTTCTCTTCCTCCATGCTAGAGCCCCTGAGGAGGTCAGCCACCCAGAGAATAGCACTCCTAGCCCCACTGCAGCCAAGCTCCTGGCTGCAGAGCCAGACACTGCACGTCCACAAAGCTGGGGGTGCTCCAGCCAGTACCACCAAAACACTACCCTCCCTAAGTCCAAAATTTGTTCACAGTTTGCTAAAGATAGGTATAAATCAAGAAACTGGGCTGTAGTTTACGGGGTTGTAGATTACAGGCTAACACCTGTAATCCCAGCACCTCGGGAGGCCAAGGTGGGAGGATCACTTTAGCCCAGGAATTCCAGACTAGCCTGGGCAATGCAGGGAGACCCCATCTCTACAAATAAAATAATAAAAATATAAAATAAAGAAGGTAAACAGAAAAAACAGAACCACATACTCTGAGAAAAAAAAAAATATTGCTCCCAATCATAAACAGGCTATTTCAGGAAAAAAAAAAAATGTAATTCAATGACAAGTTTACAGCTTTAGGACAGGATATACTTTTTGTGTGCTTTGGCAGTACTGAATCTGTTAAATCATCCTTGAGTTTCTACTCTGTGCCCAACATTGTGCAAGGTGCTGATGTAAGACTGTGGATGAGACAGACACAGTTACTGTTTGTGGAGATGCAGTATACTGGGCACAAAACCAGGCTTCGGGGTCAGACCCAAAGTCCCACCTCAATTCTGTCATTTCTTAGCTAGATGATCCTGGAGAGGTCATGTAACCTCTCTGAGCCTCAGCTTTCTCATCTGTAAAACAGAGATAGTAATATGTCCTACATCATGTTTTGTAAAGTTTCTAGCACTGAACATAATAATCACTTGAAAGTGGTAGCTATAATTATTTGATGTTAATGTATAAATGCTGATAAACATATCCTTATAGATTTACCTTTAAGTGTCTTTCATGAGCATATATTCTGCCTTCCCAGCTAGAGGTGAATATTCATCAGGGCAGACACCATGTCTCCTTTTTTTTTATTATTATACTTTAAGTTCTAGCGTACATGCACATAACGTGTATACATATTTATACATGTGCCATGTTGGTGTGCTGCACCCATTAACACGTCATTTACATTAGGTATATCTCCTAATGCTATCCCTCCCCCCTTTTCTTTGATATCCTCCAACTTTTTATAGTTGCCTACAATGATGGCTGCCTCACTGTCCCACATCAGTGTCCTAGACAAGCTGTAAGAAAAATGTCAGAAAATTACATAGTCAGGAATTATAGGCTGGGCGCGGTGGCTCATGCCTGTAATCCCAGCGCTTTGGGAGACTGAGGCAGGCAGATCACAAGGTCAGGAGTTCAAGACCAGCCTGAACAACATGGTGAAACCCCTCTCTACTAAAAATACAAAAATTAGCCAGGCATGGTGGTGCACACCCATAATCCCAGCTACTCAGGAGGCTGAGCCAGGAGAATTGCTTGAACCTGGAAGGCAGAGGTTGCAGTGAGCCAAGATCACACCACTGCACTCCAGCCTGGGTGACAGAGTGAGATTCCATCTCAAAAAAAAAAAAAAAAATATATATATATATATGTATATATATATATATATATGTAATGATGCTGCTCAGGAAGAATTAATGGAGTGACATAAGAAGCAAGACTTGTAAACTAATGATTGTCATAACTGCAAAGTCTTGCTGCATCCTCAAAACCGAAAGTCTAAAGCTCTATTCTTCCCCCTGTTTAATGAAAACCAACCTAAACTTGAAACAACATATTCTCTGGCCCCAAGAATAATGAAAAGATTATTAAATCTAGAGGACGTCTTGCTGTTGTATAAACTTAAAAGCATACGTATGTTCCTATAGAATACTACAGTTTTGAAATCTACAAAGATTCACCTATTCCTGAATCATAAAAAATATTTTTCGAGCAATTTCCTTGTCCTGAGAGAGAAAATAAACTGTTTCTTCTGAGACATCAACAGCTTTCCTATGAAACCAAATGTTCTCCAGGACAAAAATTGTTTGCCTTCCAAAGAAAGACTATTTTCTCCTTTCATCAACAAGAGATAGAACCTGCTGTTTTTAATTCATAAGGTACGCCTAACCTAAAATGGTTCAAGAATGTTTTCATACATTGCTTCGATGTTTCAAGAGCTTATCATAAGAATATATTTTAAAATATAATCAAACAGTTGTATGGAATATGCTTTTCCATGTTTGATTCCCTCAAAAGTTACATAGATGTTTTCTTAAGGAGAAATAAGAATAGATTGTGTTATAACATTTGATAAATTCCTCCTGTGTCAAGAATAATACAGAGTGGTTGCAGGAAAATAGAAAATTCCAGGCAGCAGTTTCACATGACTAAGCAAAAGGAAATTGTTGAAATAACTGCAGAAGCTATGGGTTGATAAGACCACGGAAAACAGGGTGTGGACCAAGTTGGCGAAGACCAACTGGACCCAGTATGACACTGGATTTGACCTATGTTTCACCTAGGACCTCATTTTACACTCACTGACTGACTCAATCACACACCCAATCACTGTGAAAAGCAGTTTGGAGATTTCCCAGAGAATTTAAAACAGAACTACCATTTGAGCCAGCAATCCCATTACTGTGCATGTACCCCAAGGAATGTAAATTGTTCTGCCATAAAGTTACATGCACACACATGTTCATCACAGCACTTTTCACAATAGCAAAGACATGGAATCAACCTAGATGCCCGTAAACAGTGGTCTGGATAAAGCAAGTGTGGTACATATACACCATGAAATACTATGCAGCCTTAAAAAGGAATGAAATCTTGTGCTTTTTAGCAACGTGGATGCAGCTAGAGGCCATTATCCTAAGCAAATTAAGACAGGAACAGAAAACCAAGTGGGAGCTTGGAAGTGCCATGACAGCTCCGAGATGATATGGTTTAGATTTGTGTCCCTGCCCAAATCTCATGTCTAATTGTAATCCTCAATATTGGAGGGGGAGCCTGGTGGGAGGTGATTGGATCACGAGGGCAGACTTCTCCCTTGCTGATCTCCTGATAGTGAGTGAATTCTCATGAGATCTGGTTGTTTAAAAGTGTGTAGCACCTCCCTGCTTTCTTCCTTCTGCTCCTGCCATATAAGATGTGCCTCCTTCGTCTTCACCTTCTACCATGATTGTAAGTTTCCTGAGACCTCCCCAGCCATACTTTCTGTACAGCTTGCAGAACTGTGAGCCAATTACGCCTCTTTTCTTTATAAATGACCCAGTCTCGGGTAGTTCTTTATAGCAATGCAAAAACAGACTAATACACAAGAACACTGATATTTGGTGTAAAAATGGGTGGCACCACAGTTCTAAGAAATCTCCAGCTTTTTCAGGAATTTTCATGCATATTCCACCCTTTGGTTAAAAACCCAACATAGAAACCTCAAGCCCCATTGTGCAACTCTCTTGAGTACACACACACTCCCCTTCTTGAGTGTGTACTTTTCACTTTGCAATAAATCTCCATACTTTCTCTATTTTCTGACTCATCCTTGAATTCCTTCTCACAATGGTGTTAAGAGCCTTGACACTGGCTGAAGTTGAGGTCCCACTGGTGTCTGGGGACCTCCCCAGTCCACTGGTATTACACTTTTGCTCAAAAATGAGGCATTCAATGACACAGGGGAAGTTATGTTTGATAAGGGGAAAAAAGATCATTAAATATTTCCAAGAAAGTCATTGAACATAGAAAAGATTGTCACACACGTTCAGCCCTTTAAGAGTCTCATAACTCCCCTTAGATGCTCCTGAAAGAATTGGTGAAGTAGACAATGGCTTTATTGGAAGTAGATCCTCCACAATCTGGCCACATTCCTAACTCTGCTTCATCGCCACCTTCTGCTGCTCTGCCTGCTTGGCTTGGCAGCCCCATTTATGTACTCACTAGGCCCAACCTCTCCAGACTGCAGCCAGCCCCCTCCTCCCATGAGCTGCTAATGGAGCTGCCACCAGCTTGTCCCAGCCTTCCTACACCTGGGCCCAGCCTTCAGGGGCAGCCCTGACAAGGTTGGGCCATGACCCAGAAGGACTGATTCAAGCAGCCAACTGCTTGTTTTGAATGATTTAATCTGCTCAAGAATAGCAACCGGAATGGATGGTACTTTGAGATTTCCAGCTCTGATTCTAACAATTTGTGACTAAATCTTCCCAGGAGAACTAAATAGAGAAATGCCCTATCCATTTAAAACCTAAACCAAGGAAAGATGATCAGTGCTAAAATAATTTAACCTCAGTCCAGGACTATTATCAGCAGACTACCGGGCTGGTTTGGACCTTTCCAAAATGAAAATGCAGGTTTGTCTATGGCATAGATGTGTGATAAAGTAGGGGGAGGGAGGGAGGGAGGGAGAGCAAGGCGAGATGAGCATCTTTATCTTAGCATAACTAAGAGCAGATTATCCTTCACCTCTGAGGTTTGAATAAAAGAGAAAGAAAGCTGAGGAAAACAATTAAGACAGCTTAATAAGGGTCTGAGAGGGTTTCGCTGCAAGCAATAATAATTCAGCTTGGGTAGTAGAAGGCAGGAAGAACGATTCAATCCTATTTAGTACATCTGAAGCCAGATCTGCATGTGGTTCTGAACACTGGTCATTTGTATTTGGATAATTCACCAGTTGCCACTAAGAAATTACCCTAGGGAATGCTTTCTGGGAAGGATGTGGGGGAGGGGAGCCAAGGACAGGCTGTGTCCTCTCACCTTATTGTTCAGAGCCTGGAATCATTTGCATGGCCCTCTGAGGATGGAGTCTTTTCTGCCATTTGGTAGATTGCCATCAAATTTCAAATGACATGATGCACAGTAGATTTATGCACCGTGAAGCGGATACTGCAGGGGTTTGGTGTATTTGTGTTTCATTTCCAGTTAAACAATACACAAGGGGCTGTCACACTAACAAGGTTTATAATGATTGACTTGTTCAGCCGTATCGAGACCTTTACTTCAATAGAGCAGAAGCCTCAATAAACAGGAAATTTATATTTGAACAGATGTCTGTCTAGAAGGGCGGTGCCATATTTCTGCCTGACTTGGTACAGAGTGAATCGTGTACATTTCCCTCCAAAACACAGGGCATAGCTAAATTCTGGACAATTGACTGGACCTCTGGGTCACTAGTATCTCACTCCTGTAAAATAGAATCTCATAATATGTGTGTTTAAATCCTCTGAAAGAAGAACTATCAAGTATAATTCAATACTTGGCTGTGATTATTTGTGAGCATAAATTAACAATTTTGAAAAATACAGTCATACTAGAACAAAAAGAAAACAGCTCTATCTCTGTGATAAGGAGCAACTTAATTCCTTGAGCCTCAATTTTCCCATCTATAAAGCAGAAATAGCAAAACCCCATGTAAAATGTTGTTATGAGAATAAAAGATTGTCATGATAAAAGTCTAGGAAAGCCTAGCACACAGTTGTTGTCTGATAAATATTTGTTTCACAAAATACCCACAAATCACCTAAGTGACCCTCTAGACCCATCTGATCTCACCTTTGGTGGATGAGTTCATATTATTTGTGACAGAATTAAGAACAGTAAGAACATTCAGGAACAGAACAGTGCAAGACTCAGTGAGAAGAGAACGCTTTCCTGAAACCTAATCCATCCAGTGAACCAGACAGACATGACAAGTGTGGCCACTGCCAGGGACTGATTCCTTGAGGAGCCAGATAAAACCTGCTAAGAGAGAAAAGAGTTGAGGGAAGTTGAAGAGAACAATTTATTCTCGCCTTGGATTCGAAAATACCTAGCTATGTGTTGAATGAATGAATGAGTCAATAAATGAGAAAACAAACACCTACTTACATAACCACCTCCAGATTATTTTAATGAACGATTCATGAGTTCAGAATAAATTATTGGGCCCTTGCCATGTGCCAGAGTGTGCTAGGGGCTGATGATAAAGGGGTGGGAAGACTGAGTAGTCCTTGCCTTCCAAGAGCTCACAGTCTAGTAAGGAGATAAATAAACAAATAACCACATAAATGAAGACAGGGATCATGATAAGTGCTATGATGGAAGAGCAGAGACTGCTATGCGAGTATTTATATCATGCAAAACTAATTTCTGGGACCTGAGGTATGTGTAGAAATTAGTCAGGGAAAGAGTGGGGAAAAGAGAATTCCAGGCAGAGCAAACAGCCCATGAGAAATCTCTGAGGCAGGAGAGAGCTGGGCACATTCTCAGAACTGGAAGAAGGCCTCAGTAGCTGGAATAGCAGAAGCAAAGCAAAGACTGGCAAGAGTTGGCAGGAACCTAATCGGGCAGTCTTATTGGTTATGTTACTAATTTTGTATTTTATTCTAAATGCAATGGGAAACAATAATATGATCACACTTTTGCTTTTAAAAAAAAGTCATTCTGACTACAGTGTGCAGAATAAATCAGAACAATATAAAAGTAGACATGGGGGAGCTATTGAGAAGCTATTGCAGCAACTCTAACATGAAATGCTATTGGCTTACACTAGGATGTAGAGATGGGTTTAATACATATTTTTGAAGTAGAATTGACAAACTTGAAATTCAAATGGCTGTCAGACAACAGAGTAGACAGGGGTACTACCTGTGGAATGGAGTATACCAAAATAAGACCATATTGGGGAGTGGGAAAAGTGGCAGTAGAAAAAGGTCAAGAGTTTAATATCAGATAATTCAAGCTTAAAATGTCTCCAACCACTAAAGTGGATATGTCTATCGCTCGAAAGAGAAGTCAGAATTAAAACATAAACAGGGAAGCTACAGACATATATGAACTATGAGCAAAACTGCAGGAGTGACTGAGATTGCCCAAGGAACATATAGAGGAAGAAGACGGCTCAACAATTCCCATGGAGGTCAAGAAGCCTGGGAAGGAGAAGCCATGGGATGGGAGGAAAACGGAGAGTGCTTGGTACCAGGAAAGTAAGATAGCATTTCCATAAAGGCATGTTGAATGTTGATCCAAACGAAGAAAAATGAGAGCTGAAATGAGCCCATTGGATTTAACAACACCCAAGTAACCATAGTAAGTAGTGATGCCATGGAGTTGTGAGGACAGAAGCCAGGTTGGAGAGGGTGGGAAAAACAGAGGTGAGGAAGCACGTCGGCAGGAGCAGACCAGGCTTGGGTGAGGGTGGCTGTGAAAGCACAGTCACAGGAGAGAGGCCAGGGTCACGGGGGGGGGGGGGGGCGGCCATGGTTGTCATTTGTCACTGTTGTCTTTGTTGCTGTTGTCTTTGGGATTGTTCCTGATGGGAGATACAACAGAATATTTTAGTACTGATCGGATAAATCCAGATAGATGGGAAAGGCTAGAGGGAATGGGATTCAAAACACATATGGAGCAATTGGCCTTGGAGAGGAAGAGGGGCATGTCCTCCATGAGAACTGTTGTGAAAAGAGGGTGCAGACGCAGGCTTCCAGGTAGATCATGTGAAGGGAATGTGAGGGCATTTCCATCTGAGAGCTTCTAAATGTGAGGCAGAGTCATGTTATGAGATCAAGGGAGAGTGGGCAGTTTTAAGGAGAATGAAAAAGGCATAAAATAGCCTTTCAGGAAAGCAGGATGGTGCTTCCTAAAAGAAAGTAGTACTAAGCTTGCCATGCCATGAGGAGAAGCCAATTGTGTTTGGTGATTGTGAATGCACAGTGTTATCATCTGCTAGGCCGTGAGATACTCTCCAGCCATGCCAAGACATTCAAGAGTAGACCTGAGCTGGGAGCCAAGGCTCACTCCTGTAATCCCAGCACTTTGGGAGGCAAAGGTGGAAGGATTGCTTGAAGCCAGGGGTTTGAGACCAGCCTGCACAACGTAGTGAGACCCCTATCTCTACAAAAAAAACAAAAAATTAGCTGGGCATGGTGGCACCTGCCAATAGTCCCAGCTATTCAGGAGGCTGAGGTAGGAGGATTGCTTGCGTCCAGGAGTTTGAGGCTACAATGAGCTACGATTGAGCCACTGCACTATAGTCCAGGTGACAGAGAAAGATTCTGTTTCAAAAAGGAAGACTGGGGCGAGTAGACCTGGAGAAGGTTGGTGGCTGGGTTCATCCAGACCTGGGGCTTTGTCAGCTGGGCAGAAAGACAAACAGGAAGATATTTGCAACAAATAAAAGCTTGTGTGAACAATGAAGTCTAAGCTGGACAAAGGGAATGTAGACACTAGAAGGGCTTGTGGGGAGAGAGAAAGTGGAAGGGTCAATGGACTGGAGATGTAGGGGGATTGTGAGCAGGGGAGTGGGGAAGATACAACAAGCAGCTTTCAGGAGTGGGTTGTGTGATTTAGAGATTCTGCAGATGGGGAAGCCTCCAGTGATGACAGCCATCAGAGTGTAGCCATGGGAGAGGCCTGCTCAACCTAAAAGTGGAAGAGGAAGTCCTTGTAGATGAAGTTCTCAAAAACCGAAAGTTTGGAATGTTGAACAGATTTCACTGTGGATGTTTAAGTCAACTAGAATGAAGACAGATGTTGAAGTAGACAGAAAGATTGGGAGCCAGGTTCTAAAGTCTTCAGTGACAGAGATGGAGATTTACTTCTCAGAAAGTGAGGAAATTACAATGAATAGGAGGGGGAGAAAGTGGTACACCTGGATGATTTTAGCCCCAAAGGATTGAAATTTTTAAAAAAAGAAAGGGTAGTTATGGTCTAACTGTGTCATAAGGGAGGAAGAAAGACACTTACTGCACTGTCTAATCTTTAAATAAATCATATGTGAAAAAATAGCCTCTACCCAAAAGTGCCTCAAGAAGCACAATAATAATAATAACTCCAAATTTTTTGAGTGTGCTAAGAATATTTTATGTGTTACTTTACAAAAACCATTATTATTCCCATTTTACAGATGAAGAAACTGAAGCTTGGACGGTTAAACTAACTTGCATTAGTCATATATGTAGTAAATGGCAGAGCAGGAAAGATTCCATTTATTGAAATGTTCTTGAGGGCTTGTTAAGGATGCAGTGCTTCTTTTATATCTGGAGGGATCTTGGAGAAGCCATTATTCTATGGACTAATGGTGGAGTATTGGAAGTTATTGCAGATGGCCAGTTCAGGTGACGGTGTTCATTTCACCCTGTGTCCTAGAGGAAAGAACTGGCCTTGCTCCCTTCCCTCCCCATCTTCTGCTTTCCCTCTCTTTCCTCCTGCAATACAAACTCTTAAAAGCTGTCACCGCATTTATTTTTGTCTCCCCTGAGTCTAACATTGTGCCTGATTCACAGAAGCTGTTCAATAGATATTTATTGACCTGGAACAAGGAAAATGTCCAGACTAAACCAAACGACCAACCTTCTCTCACTTGCTGAGACTAGGACGAAAGAGAAGGGATAAGATAGATTCCCTTATGGTCATCTTCTTGCCTCTCAAGAATGAATCAGATATGTGGTCACTTTATCTTGCATAACAATAAAGTGATTAAACATGTATGCTAGGCTTTTAAGGACAATCTTGGTTTTAAGGGAAGCCGCAGGCCTGAACAGAGCACAGTAATCTCACGCTGGCATGAAATTCTCCAATTCTCAGGGATTTGTCTTCCTACTTTCCCCAGGGCACAAGGACAGAGAAAAACTCATTCTCTTTAACTATAAATTCCCTTCCCATTCTCCCTAGTTTTCAATCTTCAAACATATAAGTATTAAAAATAAAGAGGTGGCTGGCAAGATGGCCGAATAGGAACAGCTCCAGTCTGCAACTCCCAGCGAGACCAACGCAGAAGGTGGGTGGTTTCTGCATTTCCGACTGAGGTACACAGCTCATCTCATTGGGACTGGTTAGAAAGTGAGTGCAGCCAAAGGAGGGCAAGCCGAAGCAGGTTGGGGAGTCAGCTCACCCAGGAAGCACAAGTGGTCAGGGAACACCCTCCCATAGCCAAGGGAAGCCATGAGAGACTGTGCCATGAGAAACGGTGCATTCCAGCCCAGATACTAAACTTTTCCCAAGGTCTTCGCAACCGCAGACCAGGAGATTCCCTCAGGTGCCTACACCACCAGGGCCCTGGGTTTCAAGCACAAAACTGGGCGGCCATTTGAGCAGACACTGAGCTAGTTGCAGATGATTTTTTTCATACCCCAGTGGCACCTGGAACACCAGCGAGACAGAACCATTCGCCTCCCTGGAAAAACGGCTGAAGCCAGGGAGCTAAGTGGTCCAGCTCAGTGGATCCCACCTCCATGGAGCCCAGCAAGCTAAGATTCACTGGCTTGAAATACTCAATGCCAACACAGCAGCCTGAAGTTGACCTGGGACACTCAAGCTTGGTGGGGGAAGGGGAGTCCACCATTACTGAGGCTTGAGTAGGCAGTTTTCCCCTCATAGTGTAAAAAAGCCATGGGGAAGTTCAAACTGGGCAGAGCCCACTGCAGCTCAGCAAAGCTGCTATAGCCAGACTGCCTCTCTAGATTCCTCCTCTCTTGGAAGGGCATCTCTGAAAGAAAGGCAGCAGCCCCAGTCAGGGGCTTATAGATAAAACTCCCATCTCCCTGAGACAGAGCACCTCGGGGAAGGGGCAAATGTGAGCACAGCTTCAGCAGACTTAAACATTCCTGCCTGCCAGCTCTGAAGAGAGCAGCAGATCTCCCAACACAGCACTTGAGCTCTGCTAAGCAACAGACTGCTTCCTCAAGTGGGTCCCTGGCCCCCATGCCTCCTGACTGGGAGACACCTCCCAGCAGGGGTCGACAGACACCTCATACAGGAGAGCTCCAGCTGGCATCTTGTTGGTGCCCCTCTGGGACAAAGCTTCCAGAGGAAGGAACAGGCAGCAACCTTTGCTGTTCTGCAGCCTCTGCTGGTGATACCCAGGTGAACAGGGTCTGGAGTGGACCTCCAGCTAGCTCCAGCAGATATGCAGCAGAGGGGCCTGTTAGAAGGAAAACTAGCAAACAGAAAGGAATAGCATCAACATCAACATAAAGGACATCCACACAAACCCCATCCAAATGTCACCAACATCAAAGACCAAAAGTAGATAAATCCACGAAGATGAGGAAAAACCAGTGCAAAAAGGCTGAAAACTCCAAAAACCTGAACGCCTCTTCTCCTCCAAAGGATCACAACTCCTTGCCAGCAAGGGAACAAAACTGGACAAAGAATGAGTTTGACGAATTGACAGAAGTAGGCTTCAGAAGGTGGGTAATAACAAACTCCTCCGAGCTAAAAGAGCACTTTCTAACCCAATGTAAGGAAGCTAAGAACCTTGAAAAAAGGTTAGATGAATTGCTAACTGGAATAACCAGTTTAGAGAAGAACATAAATGATATGATAGAGCTGAAAAACACAGCACGAGAACTTCATGAAGCATATACAAGTATCAGTAGCCAAATCGATCAAGCGGAAGAAAGGATGTCAGAGATTAAAGATCAGCTTAATGAAATAAAGCATGAAGACAAGATTAGAGAAAAAAAGAATGAAAAGGAACGAACAAAGCCTCCAAGAAATACGGGACTATGTGAAAAGACCAAACCTATGTTTGATTGGTGCATCTGAAAAGTGGGGGGAGAATGGAACCAAGTTGGGAAACACTCTTCAGGATATTACCCATGTTTAATAAAGTGATTAAACATGTATGCTAGGCTTTTAAGGACAATCTTTGTTTTAAGGGAAGCCGCAGGCCTGGACAGAACTTCCCCAACCTAGCAAAACAGGCCAACATTCAAATTGAGGAAATACAGAGGATACCACAAAGATATTCTTTGAGAAGAGCAACCCCAAGACACAAAATTGTCAGATTCACCAAGGTTGAAATGAAGGAAAACAATGTTAAGGGAAGCCCATCAGACTAACAGTGGATCTCTCGGCAGAAACCCTACAAGCCAGAAGAGAGTGGGGACCAATATTCAACATTCTTAAAGAAAGAATTTTCAACCCAGAATTTCTTTTTTTTTTCCCATCTCTCTCTTTTTTTTTTTTTTGTTTATACTCTAAGTTCTAGGGTACATGTGCACAACATGCAGGTTTGTTACATATGTATACATGTGCCATGTTGGTGTGCTGCACCCATTAACTCGTCATTTACATTAGGTATATCTCCTAATGCTATCCCTCCCCCTTCCCCCGACCCCATGACAGGCCCCAGTGTGTGATGTTCCCCATCCTGTGTCTAAGTGTTCTCATTGTTCAGTTCCCACCTATAAGTGAGAACATGCGGTGTTTGGTTTTCTGTCCTTGCGATAGTTTGCTCAGAATGATGCTTTCCAGCTTTATCCATGTCTCTACAAAGGACATGAACTCATCCCTTTTTATGGCTGCATAGTATTCCATGGTGTATATGTGCCACATTTTCTTAATCCAGTCTATCTCAACGCAGAATTTCATATACAGCCAAAATAAGCTTCATAAGTGAAGGAGAAATAAAATCCTTTATAGACAAGCAAATGCTGAGAGATTTTGCCACCAACAGGCCTGCCTTACAAGAGCTACTGAAGGAAGCACTAAATATGGAAAGAAAAAAACAGCTCCAGCCACTGCAAAAACTTACCAAATTGTAAATACCATTGACACTATGAAGAAACTGAATCAACTAATGGGCACAATAACCAGCTAGCATCATAAACACAGGATCAAATTCACACATAACAATATTAACCTTAAATGTAAATGGGCTAAATGCCCCAATTAAAAGACACAGACTGGCAAATTGGATAAAGAGTCAAGATCCATCAGTGTGCTGTATTTAGGAGACCCATCTCACGTGCAAAGACATAGGCTCAAAATAAAGGGATGGAGGAATATTTACCAAGCAAATGGAAAGCAAAAAAAGGCAGGAGTTGCAATCCTAGTCTCTGATAAAACAGACTTTAAACCAACAAAGATCAAAAGAGACAAAGAAGGGGATTACATGATGGTAAAAAGATCAATGCAACAAGAAGAGCTAACCGTCCTAAATACACATGCACCCAATACAGGGCACCCAGATTCATAAAGCAAGTTCTTAGAGACCTACAAAGAGACTTAGACTCCCACACAATAATAGTGGGAGATTTTAACACCCCACTGTCAATATTAGACAGATCAATGAGACAGAAAATTAACAAGGATATTCGGGACTTGAACTCAGCTCTGGACCAAGCTGACCTACTAGACATCTACAGAACTCTCCACCCCAAATCAACAGAATATACATTCTTCTCAGCACCACATCACACTTATTCTAAAATTGACCACATAATTAAAAGTAAAACACTCCTCAGCAAAGGCAAAAGAACAGAAATCATAACAAACAGTCTCTCAGACCACAGTGCAATCAAATTAGAACTCAGAGTTAAGAAACTCACTTAAAACGACACAACTGGGAGCCAAGATGGCTGAATAGGAACAGCTCCGGTCTACAGCTCCCAGCCTGAGCGACGCAGAAGACGGGTGATTTCTGCATTTCCATCTGAGGTACCGGGTTCATCTCACTAGGGAGCGCCAGACAGTGGGCGCAGGTCAGTGGGTGCGCGCACCGTGCGCGAGCCGAAGCAGGGCGAGGCATTGCCTCACCTGGTAAGCGCAAGGGGTCAGGGAGTTCCCTTTCCTAGTCAAAGAAAGGGGTGATGGACGGCACCTGGAAAATCGGGTCACTCCCACACGAATACTGCGCTTTTCCGACGGGCTTAAAAAACGGCGAACCACGAGATCATATCCCGCACCTGGCTCGGAGGGTCCTACGCCCACGGAGTCTTGCTGATTGCTAGCACAGCAGTCTGAGATCAAACTGCAAGGCGGCAGCCAGGCTGGGGGAGGGGCGCCCGCCATTGCCCAGGCTTGATTAGGTAAACAAAGCAGCCGGGAAGCTCGAACTGGGTGGAACCCACCACAGCTCAAGGAGGACTGCCTGCTTCTGTAGGCTCCACCTCTGAGGGCAGGGCACAGACAAACCAAAAGACAGCAGTAACCTCTGCAGACTTAAATGTCCCTGTCTGACAGCTTTGAAGAGAGCAGTGGTTCTCCCAGTACGCAGCTGGAGATCTGAGAAGGGGCAGACTGCCTCCTCAAGTGGGTCCCTGACCCCTGACCCCCGAGCAGCCTAACTGGGAGGCACCCCCCAGCAGGGGCACACTGACACCTCACACGGCAGGTACTCCAACAGACCTGCAGCTGAGGGTCCTGTCTGTTAGAAGGAAAACTAACAAACAGAAAGGACATCCACACCAAAAACCCATCTGTACATCACCATCATCAAAGTCCAAAAGTAGATAAAACCACAAAGATGGGGAAAAAACAGAACAGAAAAACCGGAAACTCTAAAAAGCAGAGCGCCTCTCCTCCTCCAAAGGAACGCAGTTCCTCACCAGCAACGGAACAAAGCTGGACGGAGAATGACTTTGACGAGCTGAGAGAAGGCTTCAGATGATCAAATTACTCTGAGCTACAGGAGGACATTCAAACCAAAGGCAAAGAAGTTGAAAACTTTGAAAAAATTTAGAAGAATGTATAACTAGAATAACCAATACAGAGAAGTGCTTAAAGGAGCTGATGGAGCTGAAAACCAAGGCTCGAGAACTACGTGAAGAATGCAGAAGCCTCAGGAGCCGATGCGATCAACTGGAAGAAAGGGTATCAGCGATGGAAGATGAAATGAATGAAATGAAGTGAGAAGGGAAGTTTAGAGAAAAAAGAATAAAAAGAAATGAGCAAAGCCTCCAAGAAATATGGGACTATGTGAAAAGACCAAATCTACGTCTGATTGGTGTACCTGAAAGTGATGGGGAGAATGGAACCAAGTTGGAAAACACTCTGCAGGATATTATCCAGGAGAACTTCCCCAATCTAGCAAGGCAGGCCAACGTTCAGATTCAGGAAATACAGAGAACGCCACAAAGATACTCCTCGAGAAGAGCAACTCCAAGACACATAATTGTCAGATTCACCAAAGTTGAAATGAAGGAAAATATGTTAAGGGCAGCCAGAGAGAAAGGTCGGGTTACCCTCAAAGGGAAGCCCATCAGACTAACAGCAGATCTCTCGGCAGAAACCCTACAAGCCAGAAGAGAGTGGGGGCCAATATTCAACATTCTTAAAGAAAGAATTTTCAACCCAGAATTTCATATCCAGCCAAACTAAGCTTCATAAGTGAAGGAGAAATAAAATACTTTACAGACAAGCAAATGCTGAGAGATTTTGTCACCACCAGGCCTGCCCTAAAAGAGCTCCTGAAGGAAGCGCTAAACATGGAAAGGAACAACCGGTACCAGCCGCTGCAAACTCATGCCAAAATGTAAAGACCATCGAGACTAGGAAGAAACTGCATCAACTAACGAGCAAAATAACCAGCTAACATCATAATGACAGGATCAAATTCACACATAACAATATTAACTTTAAATGTAAATGGACTAAATGCTCCAATTAAAAGACACAGACTGGCAAGTTGGATAAAGAGTCAAGACCCATCAGTGTGCTATATTCAGAAAACCCATCTCACGTGCAGAGACTCACATAGGCTCAAAATAAAAGGATGGAGGAAGATCTACCAAGAAATGGAAAACAAAAAAAGGCAGGGGTTGCAATCCTAGTCTCTGATAAAACAGACTTTAAACCAACAAAGATCGAAAGAGACAAAGAAGGCCATTACATAACGGTAAAGGGATCAATTCAACAAGAAGAGCTAACTATCCTAAATATATATGCACCCAACACAGGAGCACCCAGATTCATAAAGCAAGTCCTGAGTGACCTACAAAGAGACTTAGACTCCCACACATTAATAGTGGGAGACTTTAACACCCCACTGTCAACATTAGACAGATCAACGAGACAGAAAGTCAACAAGGATACCCAGGAATTGAACTCAGCTCTGCACCAAGCGGACCTAATAAACATCTACAGAACTCTCCACCCCAAATCAACAGAATATACATTTTTTTCAGCACCACACCACACCTATTCCAAAATTGACCACATACTTAGAAGTAAAGCTCTCTTCAGCAAATGTAAAAGAACACAAATTATAACAAACTATCTCTCAGACCACAGTGCAATCAAACTAGAACTCAGGATTAAGAATCTCACTCAAAACCGCTCAACTACATGGAAACTGAACAACCTGCTCCTGAATGACTACTGGGTACATAACGAAATGAAGGCAGAAATAAAGATGTTCTTTGAAACCAACAAGAACAAAGACACAACATACCAGAATCTCTGGGACACATTCAAAGCAGTGTGTAGAGGGAAATTTATAGCACTAAATGCCCACTAGAGAAAGCAGGAAAGATCCAAAATTGACACCCTAACATCACAATTAAAAGAACTAGAAAAGCAAGAGCAAACACATTCAAAAGCTAGCAGACAGCAAGAAATAACTAAAATCAGAGCAGAACTGAAGGAAATAGAGACACAAAAAACCCTTCAAAAAATTAATGAATCCAGGAGCTGGTTTTTTGAAAGGATCAACAAAATTGATAGACCGCTAGCAAGACTAATAAAGAAAAAAGAGAGAAGAATCAAATAGGCGCAATAAAAAATGATAAAGGGGATATCACCACCGATCCCACAGAAATACAAACTACCGTCAGAGAATACTACAAACACCTCTACGCAAATAAACTAGAAAATCTAGAAGAAATGGATAAATTCCTCGACACATGCACTCTCCCAAGACTAAACCAGGAAGAAGTTGAATCTCTGAATAGACCAATAACAGGATCTGAAATTGTGGCAATAATCAATAGCTTACCAACCAAAAAGAGCCCAGGACCAGATGGATTCACAGCCAAATTCTACCAGAGGTATAAGGAGGAACTGGTACCATTCCTTCTGAAACTATTCCAATCAATAGAAAAAGAGGGAATCCTCCCTAACTCATTTGATGAGGCCAGCATCATTCTGATACCAAAGCCAGGCAGAGACACAACCAAAAAAGAGAATTTTAGACCAATATCCTTGATGAACATTGATGCAAAAATCCTCAATAAAATACTGGCAAACCGAATCCAGCAGCACATCAAAAAGCTTATCCACCATGATCAAGTGAGCTTCATCCCTGGGATGCAAGGCTGGTTCAATATACACAAATCAATAAATGTAATCCAGCATATAAACAGAGCCAAAGACAAAAACCACATGATTATCTCAATAGATGCAGAAAAAGCCTTTGACAAAATTCAACAACACTTCATGCTAAAAACTCTCAATAAATTAGGTATTGATGGGACGTATTTCAAAATAATAAGAGCTATCTATGACAAACCCACAGCCAATATCATACTGAATGGGCAAAAACTGGAAGCATTCCCTTTGAAAACTGGCACAAGACAGGGATGCCCTCTCTCACCACTCCTATTCAACATAGTGTTGGAAGTTCTGGCCAGGGCAATTAGACAGGAGAAGGAAATAAAGGGTATTCAATTAGGAAAAGAGGAAGTCAAATTGTCCCTGTTTGCAGACGACATGATTGTATATCTAGAAAACCCCATTGTCTCAGCCCAAAATCTCCTTAAGCTGATAAGCAACTTCAGCAAAGTCTCAGGATACAAAATCAATGTACAAAAATCACAAGCATTCTTATACACCAACAACAGACAAAGAGAGAGCGAAATCATGAGTGAACTCCCACTCACAATTGCTTCAAAGAGAATAAAATACCTAGGAATCCAACTTACAAGGGATGTGAAGGACCTCTTCAAGGAGAACTACAAACCACTGCTCAAGGAAATAAAAGAGGATACAAACAAATGGAAGAACATTCCATGCTCATGGGTAGGAAGAATCAATATCATGAAAATGGCCATACTGCCCAAGGTAATTTACAGATTCAATGCCATCCCCATCAAGCTACCAATGCCTTTCTTCACAGAATTGGAAAAAACTACTTTAAAGTTCATATGGAACCAAAAAAGAGCCCACATCGCCAAGTCAATCCTAAGCCAAAAGAACAAAGCTGGAGGCATCACACTACCTGACTTCAAACTATACTACAAGGCTACAGTAACCAAAACAGCATGGTACTGGTACCAAAACAGAGATATAGATCAACGGAACAGAACAGAGCCCTCAGAAATAACACCGCATATCTACAACTATCTGATCTTTGACAAACCTGAGAAAAACAAGCAATGGGGAAAGGATTCCCTGTTTAATAAATGGTGCTGGGAAAATTGGCTAGCCATATGTAGAAAGCTGAAACTGGATCCCTTCCTTACACCTTATACAAAAATCAATTCAAGATGGATTAAAGACTTAAACGTTAGACCTAAAACCATAAAAACCCTAGAAGAAAACCTAGGCATTACCATTCAGGACATAGGCATGGGCAAGGACTTCATGTCTAAAACACCAAAAGCAATGGCAACAAAAGACAAAATTGACAAATGGGATCTAATTAAACTAAAGAGCTTATGCACAGCAAAAGAAACTACCATCAGAGTGAACAGGCAACCTACAAAGTGGGAGAAAATTTTCGCAACCTACTCATCTGACAAAGGGCTAATATGCAGAATCTACAATGAACTCAAACAAATTTACAAGAAAAAAACAAACAACCCCATCAAAAAGTGGATGAAGTACATGAACAGACACTTCTCAAAAGAAGACATTTATGCAGCCAAAAAACGCATGAAAAAATGCTCATCATCACTGGCCATCAGAGAAATACAAATCAAAACCACAATGAGATACCATCTCACACCAGTTAGAATGGCAATCATTAAAAAGTCAGGAAACAACAGGTGCTGGAGAGGATGTGGAGAAATAGGAACACTTTGACACTGTTGGTGGGACTGTAAACTAGTTCAACCATTGTGGAAGTCAGTGTGGCGATTCCTCAGGGATCTAGAACCAGAAATACCATTTGACCCAGCCATCCCATTACTGGGTATATACCCAAAGGACTAGAAATCATGCTGCTATAAAGACACATGCACAGGTATGTCTATTGTGGCATTATTCACAATAGCAAAGACTTGGAACCAACCCAAATGTCCAACAATGATAGACTGGATTAAGAAAATGTGGCACATATACACCATGGAATACTATGCAGCCATAAAAAATGATGAGTTCATGTCCTTTGTAGGGACATGGATGAAATTGGAAATCATCATTCTCAGTAAACTATCACAAGAACAAAAAACCGAACACCACATATTCTCACTCATAGGTGGGAATTGAACAATGAGATCACATGGACACAGGAAGGGGAACATCACACTCTGGGGACTGTTGTGGGGTGGGGGGAGGGGGGAGGGATAGCATTGGGAGATATATCTAATGCTAGATTACAAGTTAGTGGGTGCAGCGCACCAGCATGGCACATGTATACATATGTAACTAACCTGCACAATGTGCACATGTACCCTAAAACTTAAAGTATAATAATAAAAGAAAAAAAACTTAAAAATAAATAAATAAATAATAAATAAATAAAACCACACAACTACATGGAAACTGAACAACCTGCTCCTGAATGGCTACTGGGTAAATAACGAAATTAAGGCAGAAATAAATAAGTTCTTTGAAACCAATGAGAACAAAGACACAACATACCAGAATCTCTGGGACACAGCTAAAGCAGTGTTTAGAGGGAAATTTACACCACTAAATGCCCACAGAAGAAAGCAGGAAAGATCTAAAATCAACACCCTAACATCTGAATTAAAAGAACTGGAGAAGCAAGAGCAAACAAATTCAAGAGCTAGCAGAAGGCAACAAATAACTAAGATCAGAGCAGAACTGAAGGAGATAGAAACACAAAAAACTGTTCAAAAAATAAATGAATCCAGGAGCTGGTTTTTTGAAAAGATTAACAAAATAGATAGACTGCTAGCCAGACTAATAAAGAAGAAAAGAGAGAAGAATCAAATAGACACGGTAAGAAATGATAAAGGGGATATCACCAACCACTGAACCCACAGTACCATCAGAGAATACTATAAACACCTCTATGCAAATAAACTAGAAAATCTAGAAGAAATGGATAAATTCCTGGACACATACACCCTCCCAAGACTAAACCAGAAAGAAGTCGAATCTCTGAATAGACCAATAACAACTTCTGAAATCGAGGCAGCAATTAATAGCCTACCAACCAAAAGAAGCCAAGGACCAGACAGATTCAGAGCCAAATTCTACCCGAGGTACAAAGAGGAGCTGATACCATTCCTTCTGAAACTATTTTAAACAATAGAAAAAGAGCGACTCCTCCCTAGCTCATTTTATGAGGCCAGCATCATCCTGATACCAAAACCTGGCAGAGACACACCAAAAAAAGAAGATTTCAGGCCAATATCCCTGATGCACATCGATGAGAAAATTCTCAATAAAATACTGGCAAACTGAATCCAGCAGCACATCAAAAAGCTTATCCACCATGATCAAGACAGCTTCATCCCTGGGATGCAAGTCTGGTTCAACATAGAAGAAAACCTAGGCAATACCATTCAGGACATAGGCATGGGCAAAGACTTCATCACTAAAACACCAAAAGCAATGGCAACAAAAGCCAAAATTGACAAGTGGGATCTAGTTAAGCTAAAGAGCTTCTGCACAGCAAAAGAAACTATCATCAGAGTGAACAGGCAACCTACGGAATGGGAGAAAAGTTTTGCAATTTATCCATCTGACAAAGGGCTAATATCCGGAATCTACAAAGAACTTACACAAATTTACAAGAAAAAAACAACCCCATCAAAAAGTGGGCAAAGGATATGAACAGACACTTCTCAAAAGAAGACATTTATGTGGCCAACAAACATATGAAAAAAAGCTCATCATCACCGGTCATTAGAGAAATGCAAATCAAAACCACAATGAGATACCATCTAATGCCAGTTAGAATGGCGATCATTAAAAAGTGAGCAAACAAAAGATGCTGGAGAGGATGTGGAGAAATAGGAATGCTTTTACACTGTTGGTGGGAGTGTAAATTAGTCCAACCATTGTGGAAGAAATACCATTTGACCCAGCAATCCCATTACTGGGTATATACCCAAAGGATTATAAATCATTCTGCTATAAAGACACATGCACACGTAGTTTATTGCAGCACTATTCACAATACCAAAGACTTGGAACCAACCTAAATGCCAATCAATGATAGACTGGATAAAGAAAATGTGGCACATATACACCGTGGAATACTATGCAGCCATAAAAAAGGATGAGTTCATGTCCTTTGCAGGGGCATGGACGAAGCTGGAAACCATCATTCTCAGCAAACTAACACAGGAAAAGAAAACCAAACACTGCATGTTCCCACTCATAAGTGGGAGTTGAACAGTGATAACACATAGACACAGGGAGGGGAACATCACACACTGGGGCCTGTCAGGGGATGGGGCTAGGGGAGGGATAGCATTAGGAGAAATACCTAATGAAGATGACGGGTTGATGGGTGCAGCAAACCACCATGGAATGTGTATATCTATGTAACAAATCTGCACACTCTGCACATGTATCCCAGAACTTAAAGTATAATTTTAAAATAATAATAAAATAAATAAATAGCCAGGCGCAGTGGCTCACACCTGTAATTCCAACACTTTGGGAGCCCGAAGCAGGAGAATCACCTGAGGTCAGGAGTTCGAGACCAGCCTGGCCAATGTGGTAAAACCCTGTCTCTACTAAAAATACAAAAAATTAGCCAGGTGTGTTGGTGCACACCTGTAATCCCAACTACTCAGGAGGCTGAGGCAGGAGAATCACTTGAACCCAGGAGAGGGAGGATGCAGTGAGCCAATATCGTGCCACTGCACTCCAGCCTGGGCGACAGAGCAAGACTCCGTCTCAAAAAAATAATAATAAAGAAATGTGGAAAGGCTAAGATAAGAGCCTATCACTCAAACCAGAGGGACTTGGTCTATAATGAATGGCAGTGTGTGAAGTCCAAGATTTCAGTCTGGTCTGATTCAGCTTACAAGTATTGTGTTAGACTGCTTCCATACTTGGGTCAGTCCCTCTGTGCAGGAAACCCACCGAAAGTTTTCACCTCTCAGGAAGATGGCTATGGTTTCAATATTTACATATTTTACTTAATTTTCATCCCTCTTTCAAGTAATAGATGCTAGAACCTACCAAGATGCCATGATTGTGATTTGTGTCACAGTCTGCCAACCTAGCCAGTGCTCTCTGAGAGATGCTAAGCCTATAATGGAAGCAGGAGAACGAAAACCTTCTGCTCATTGGTGGTTGAGGTCAGGTCAATGAATCAATGCACACTTAGATCCAGGATTGACAATGAAAGAGGATGTGGACACAGTTAGGGGTCCAATTTAATCCATCGTCATCATGCTGTGTGCCTACAAAACACTCCAACCGTTCCACAAATAGGGCAGCCCAGGGCCCCAAGGCCCAATCTCCATCCTCTAGGAGACTGCAACCTACAGATGCAAAATATATTTTCTTTAAAATGTCATTCAAATGCCTCTTTTCCCTTCTTAATATTTCAAGATTCCAAAGGAGATGAGGCAGTGCCTTTTGCAGTGTTTCAGAGGTTGTCAGTAATTCCCTGCACCTTATTAATTCCTGATGATAAGCCTGCTGCAATGGTGAGGCTTCAGGTGTGTCCTTCAAGAATGATGGAGGTAAGATGGTGGTCCAGGCCAAAGACAGAGACCAAAGGGAATGGCTGGACCAAGAAGACCCAGTGATGACTTTCCAACAGCCACCACGTTGAATTCTTATCCAATTTCTTTACCCACCTGCTCAGAAGATACAAGAACACTGTGCCCTATCTTCCAACTTCTGTCTAGGTTTTACTGGCTCAGTGCTATCACTCAGTAATATCAATGCTTCCTATGTGCTGGACAGTTTCCTGGGTTTCTTAAATGTCTATAATTCTTATCCTGAAAGTTTGGCCAGATTACCAGCCTTATCTTGTGTATAAGAAAACTGAGGCACAAAAGTGTGGCTGATAAGTGGAGATGGAATTGAAACCCACACTTCTTGGGCTTCCTGGCCCTCGTGTTTGACTATGATGCAATGGTGCTTCCCAGAAGACAAAACCTAAAATGGTTTGATGCAATCTGGCAGTGGCAGCCCTGTTGTCAGAGACTCAAAACTAACTCTTCCTCCTCTCCAATCTTATCTTCCATCTGTAACACAAGCAACAGAGGAGGCAGAAAAGATAGTGAGTCTGCCGAGCATAAAGTAGAAATGAGGTTGTGTGCTTCAACAGAAACTTGAGGATAAAGGTCCTTTGGGTCACTTCATATTCCAGATACACCAGGAGAGACTTCTCCAGACTCAGTGAACTTGACCATGAAACGGTGGGAGGCTAAGGTCCGTGGTCTAAAATTATCACCCAGGGGGCTCCAGCCCACAAAGAGAAAGCATGCCTCCCTCCTGCTGCCACCCCAAGGAGCGGCAAGAGAGTGAAAGATGCAGTGAGTCTGTTTCCTGTCACTAATTGTAACTCCAGACTCCCATGGATGCCTATGAGAAGAGGATCTCGTGCAGAAGAAAAAAAAAAAAAGGTGGGTGTCATAACTTCAACAATGTGAGAAAAAGCAAAACAGATCGCAGGAGCCTGCAAGAACAGAATGTAAGAGAACGTGAAATGTTCATGGTTTCAGTCGCATATACAAATTATGAACCAGTTGGGATTCACCAGAAATGTTTTGTGGGCCAACTTTTCAATGCAATGCTTTGCTCAGTCTGGAGAAGTGTGAAGAACTGGCAGCTGACTTACGGTGGCTTGTTTTGAGTGTAAGTCTGGGTTCATCCCAGCAGCTTACATCTCCAGGGCCCTCCGACAACCAGCTGAGTCAGCAACTGCAACCACAAGCCTCCCCATGGAGAAGTTTGTCACTAGAGACACCACACTCGAGTACACCATATTGCAGCTTCCGAAGAAAAGCCCTAGGGTACTCCTCTCCAAATGCCCACAGGATGACTTTACAAAGCCGTTGCAACCAGCCCACAGCTATGTCCCCTTCCTGAGCTCCTAGATTTGTACTAGACACATAGTGAGGGCACCCAGTGTTGGGTGCTAAGAACTCTGCCACCAACTTCCACAAGATTAGCTTGTTAACTTCACAACTAACACAGCAAGAATAGGAAGATGACTCAACTGTGGCACAGATAGGGTAGCTGGCTTGCTACCATGTTGTAAGTAATACAGCTAGGATCCAATTCACTTCACAACACAGACGAGGGTCTGCTCTGCACAGCAGCAGACACTGTGTTTATCCCAAGATTGCTAAGACATTGCCATGATCTTTGAGGAATTGACAGTCTACTGGAGTGTGCCTCATCTCACGGGTTTCAATCCAGATTTTTCTGCCACTTTTTAAAATACCATAACTAATCCCAAACACTTTATTGTCTGTATTTCATTTTGTGCTTAGCACAGACTATCCAGAAAGGTCTTTATCTTCCTATGTATATGGGCCATATTTCTACCAGGATTTTAAGCTTTTTTATTTTTTTGAGATGAAGTCTCGCTCTTGTCCCCAGGCTGCAGTGCAATGGTGTGATCTTGGCTCACTGCAACCTCCGCCTCCTCGGTTCAAGGAATTCTCCTGCCTCAGCCTCCCCAGTAGCTGTGATTACAGGCACCCGCCACCACGCCCAGCTAATAATTTGTATTTTTAGTAGAGACAGGATTTCACCATGTTGGCCAGGCTTGTCTCAAACTCCTGACCTCAGGTGATCCGCCTGCCTCGGCCTCCCAAATTGCTGGGATTACAGGCATGAGCCACCATGCCCAGCCTTAAGCTCTTTGAAGGCAAAGGCTATGTCATGAACCTCTTGTTCCTGTACCTACCACTGTATCCTACACTTAACAGGCTAGCTTAGTAGGTTTCTTTTAATATTGGTGGTGGTGCTACTGATGTGAGTGATTGAGATCAGTTCAAAGTAGAGAAGAAAGAATTAGAGAGTTTGCTCCCTTACTACCAACAAAAAGGTGTGTCTGTATGGATATTATATTATTAAAATTCATTTCAGGAAACATTACACACTAGGAGTCTATAATTCAGAGTCTAGGCTCTCAAACCAGACTAATTACATTTGAAATCCATTTCTATCATGTATGTATTAGCTGGGTGCCCCTATGCGTGTTACTTAATTTCTCTGTGCCACATTTCCCTCTCTGTAAAATGAGAATAATAATAGTAACAAGCCACTCTTGCAAAAACTGTGTGTGTTAAAACATGTAAATTGCTTAGAATGGAGTCCAACACATAGTAAGTGTTCAACTAACATTAACTCTGGCTATGATCTTCAGATAATTTTGCCTCAGCACAGTTAGTATATAGTCATAGGATTGGCAGAAACAAATTACAGGGTAACAGACCCTGTTCATGGATTTATTTTAAATAATAACTTCCAAGGGGCATCCTTGGTTCAGTACGAATTTAGTTCAATGCTTCATCTGTAAAATGATAATTTTGTCAATAAATATTTATTAAGTAGCCAATAATACTTAACAATTAATTGTGTGTCTCTGTCACAAAAATTTGTCTGTCTTCTAGCACACTTAATAAATATTTATTGACAAAATTATTATTTTATAGATGAAGAAGCATCTTCTTCTCTCAAAGAGCTCAGAGTTGAGGGGTGAACCTAGAGCAGTAAATGCAAGGACAAGGGAAAGCACCAAGTATTATGGAACACAAAGAAGGGCTACACTTCCCGTCCTGAAGAGGTGAAAAGAAGTCTCTTGGAAAGGCCACATCTGTACCAAATTTTGAAGTAGCAGTGAGCCAGTTACAGAAGGGAGAGATGATAGAAACAATAATGATGTTAATAATTATAATACCACGTATTCTCATGTGTCTTTACAACTTACAAAATATTGCAATGAAACTGATTGGTAATTGGTCCAAAATGTGAGCACATGAGCTGCACCAGACCAATCAGGGTTCTTTCCTGCCTGAGCTAATGGGGAATTGTGTGTTTATCTGTCTGGTTACAACAAAGGTGAGAAGACAGAGCTGCCTGCTGCCATGTCCAGAGCTGAGTGGAGAAGCAGCTGTCAGGAGAGAATGAAGTTAGCAAGCAGAGGCAGAAATGAGAAAGATCATGTTTGATATGCTGGATCTAGTTGTCCCTAAAGCCAGCTCCCCTTGCCATTACATGCACTGATGATGACAGTAAATACTAATAATAATATTGCTAATGAGCATGTATTGAGAGCTTAATATGTACTAAAGCCTGTGCCAAGCTCCTCACACTGCCAGTAGCACAAAATTCTTTTATAAAATGTGGGCAAATATAGAGCAGTTGCCAGACAAGGAAGAAATCAGCTACTTTAACTGCCTATTTCTTATCAAATTAAATTAAATCTCTGCTTAGCCAACAGCTAAGAACTGTGTCTCACTTAAGCAGCATCACTGGATAGTCAGTATAGACAATGAAATCTGGTTGTTTGGTGCTATTTTTTTAAATCTTCTTACCTTTATTTGTTCTGTAAGTCCAAAGAGGCTTTGTCTAAAGGCAATTATTTATTTTTTTACCAGATCAATAACTTTTATTAACATGATATAAAAAATTTTAGTGTGATATACAGAAATCTCAGAAAGTAATTGTAAAACATTTTAATGCACTTCTTAAAATCTTAATTTACGAGACATTTTGTCTTACCACCACTGGCCTTTCAATACAAAAACTTTACAATTTTTGTTTGCCAATTATTTAAATATAGCCCACTTTTGATCCCTTGCAGACTTGTATTTGGGGGATAAAAGGAGAGATTGGTTCTATAGGATGCTCCTCAACCTGGCACGTTTCCCAATCCATTGTCAACTTACTGCTCACCAGTGCTCTCTGCCATCCCCCAGGCCACCAGCCCCACTCCAGCCCCATGCCAAACTCATCTTAAGATAAATGCCTGTACAGTACTCTGCCAGCAATAGCTCCTCAGGTATGAATTTAACTCTGTTCGTCTGTACAGCTCGAACAAGGTGTTACTCTCTAGTAATGTCTGAAGGATCTTTAAAATAGTTCCCCTGTCCTTTTCTCTTGCCAGGTGCAAATTCTTCCTTCATCAGCAAAGACAATTTGCTCTGGGACACGGCTCCAAATTGCCTGCATGCTCATTTATGCTGTGGGAGAACAGCATAAATGCTCCTTTTTCACTGTTCTACTACTTACTGCTGTTGCCAAAGACACCAGAAGCCAAGTCAGTTTCTACACTACACAAAGAATTAGAAAAATAACAACAATACAAACACACAGTGGTTTGGTCCTTAACCGTATTCTGAGTACATATGATTTTAATACAATGTGAATTCTGGCCTGGACAGATAGTTTTATTCCTCTTTTACAGATAACAGAGAGCGCAAACAACTTGTTCAAGGTCATTGGACTGAAAGTGACAGAGCCAGGACTCTGTCCCACATGCAAAGACTCCACGCATCATGCCTATGATACTCAGAGAAGAAGGCTATCATTATAAAGACCTATACTTGATGCTAGAAATTCAAGACGAGCCTGGGCAACATAGCAAAGCTCTCGTCTCCACAAAAAAGAAAAAAAATTGAAAATAGGCATAGTGAAGCACACTGATGGTAGTCTTAGCTACTCAGGAGACTAAGGTGGGAGGATCCCCGAGCCAAGGAGTTTGAGGCTGCAGTGAGCTATGAAACCACCACTGCACTCCAACCTGTGCAACAGAGAAAGACCCCGTCTCTAAGAAAAAAAAAAAAAATCCAAATCCCAAAAAAACCTAACCAATAATAAAAATCATTTCAGTTTACAACCTTGGTGGATTTTTCTTTCCTTCATATTCTTTTTGGGATATATGATGCTTCTCTTTAATACATACATATTATGTTTGAAGAAAAACTATTTAATATTTATCCCATTTGGATAAACAGTCCAAAATGTTTCCAAAAATAACAATTCATTCTTATTAAAAGCTCTGCGTGGAGTGAACAGCGGTGGCACTTATGTAAACCATTCCTCATTTCGTACTTTGAAATGAAAAGATAGAAGCAGCACAAACTGTCAGATAGAAAATGTTTCTCCAAAATAAGCCCTTCTGAAATGGCTTTTGGAGTAAAATGTCTGAGTACCCCCCACACTTCACATTCTCGGCAGATAAGTCACAAAACTCCCAAGGGGAAAAAAAAATGTTTTCTTCTCAGTTCCTTCCCCGGGAGAGATTTTAAATGTTGATCACATTCTCATTAGAGAAATAGCGTTCATTTGAGAAGAAGAGCTTTCTCATCCTATTCAAAACAATTCGTGCACAACACAAGAGACTGGAGCAACACAATCATCAGATAAAACCATTTTGGTGGTGTCCCTAGTGCCCTGAAGGAAGAAACAAGGGAAAGACAAGATGACAGGACCCTCACGCGGCCGATCACAGAGGGCTGTGCCACAGAGCAGTTGTGCCCTCTGCATCCGGCACAGAGACAGCCAAAGAACGCTTGCTTTCTTTTTTAACTGAAAAGTTAAAAGTTTTTTAACTAAAAAGTTAAAAACAACGAAATTATGCCGGTGACAGTTCCGATGCTAGCCTCCAGGGGTCGCTGTTAAATTTCGTAGCTACTTCAACCAGCAAGTCTCCAAAGAGCCAAGTCAAAAACATTTTTCTCCAGCCAGAGCTTTCATAACCCTTTCCAAATACAGACAACATCTAATGACAGAATATTTTAGGGTCTTAATGTTCCTTGACAAGTCTATTATTACTTTCTGAAACAACCTTGAATATCATGGCTTTTTACAGTTTTCTTTAATTTCAAGGAGCAAAAAGTGATTTTTTTAATACCTCACAATTAAGAAAGTAACGTAACCTGCATGACTTATGAGGCTTCCATTAATAATACTTATTGCTTCTTCCCCTAAAATCCTCTACTTCCCATTTCTATACGATTTATAAACACATAGAAAAGGAAGGATAAATTTGAACATGGACAGAAAGGAGGCCCAGAAAACAACTCAATAGGATTATACCCTCTTCATATATGCATGTATACACATATATAATCTATATAAACAGAATCATATATTTAATCATAAATAGAATCATATAATTTTGCATGTATGTATAAATAGAATATATATAATTTATATAAATATATAGAATATTTGTGGACATAAGAATAGAATTATATATCATATAGTCAGTATCTTCACATATGTATGTGGTCAGGCTGTTAAAAATCTCACAATTATTAACAGATATTAATATATTATTTTTAAATTAACAGCGAGTATACAAAAGTAGCAAGATAATTTAATCTCAGTATCACTAATTACCAAGGACACTTAAGCAACCAAAAACTGAGCAGTCATTTTAAACATAAGTGTATTTACATTTATTTCTGGTCCATAACAACTTTTTCCCAACTGTATTCCCTTGTCAAAGAAGTTTTGAAATGCTACAAACCATTCCTCACTTTTGGAAAGGTAAATTGCACAGAGAGAAATCTGTTAAACTTTGTTTATTCAACCTAGCATTTCTCAAACTTATTTGAGCACCAAACATATTCTTCATTGACTACCTTTTAATTTCTCATGCAATGTATTATAATAAACTATAAAAACAGCATTATAAATACAGTTTGGAAAATACTGGCCTAGGGTATTCTTGCTAAGAATATTTAAGAATTTGTGAATACTTTATTTAAATATTTATTTTTATTTTGTTCTTGATTCTCAAAGTTTCTTTTGGGAAATTATTTTATTATCCAGAGAATCTATGTCAGTATATATTGTAATCTAAATTTGTCAGTTTCATCTCCATGTATCATGCTGTAATGCTATAAAAATTCACACTTATGTACTAAGCTTTCTCAATTCCACATAATGGTAATATTTTATATTCCTCCAAAATAAGCTGGAAGTATACTGCAGGTATTTTGTAACACATTTTTTCTATCACTACTGTGACACAGGTGGAAATTAATTGTTCCATTTCACAGATGTAGAAAAAGCATCTTAGAGAGTGAGTCACAAGCAAAGTTGGAAATAAAACTCATTTATTGAGCCTTCAGAATGTAATTTTTCATCCAGGTGGCAATGTTCCTCTACGAATTAAAAGCATGATTCTCTCTGTGTGTGGCCATCTTCTTGGGAAAAAGTAAAATAAAATAAAGAACAAGTGAAAAGCACTCTTGATGGAATCTTCTCCACAATAGAAATGTTTGATCCAGGATCTTTCCCACAGGATTCTGATAAGAAGCTAAGGGAGCACCCCCAACAGCCGGGGAGAGAGCACGTGGTGATATAATTCTAATGGTGAGCCAAAGAGCATAGTATCATTCATCAGTGTCCAACTATCCACTTCCTTTCAAAGAATTACAACTGGAGTTTGCATAGTCATTTGCCCTAGGCCACAAAATGAAATACACAGCAGCCAAATAAGTTGAAATAATTTCAAATCTCTTAAAATAATTTAATCTTCTGCATTCATTGAGTATACTTTAAAAAGTTAATGATTATTAAATCATAGTTATTGTTGCTGTTCTCACTTTCAAATGGTTTGGAGGCTGTCTTTTCAGGAAAAGCTTCCTAATCACTTTCCCAGTTCCTTACATCCTCCTGCATACACACAAACACACACACACACACACACAGACACACACACACAGTTATTTTTCAGTCCCTGCCAGGACATTGTCATTCCTTTCAAAAAAAAAAATCAACCGGGCATGGTGGCTCATGCCTGTAATCCCAGCACTTTGGGAGGCCGAGGTGAGTGGATCACCTGAGGTCAGGAGTTCAAGACCAGCCTGGTCAACATGGTGAAACCCCGTCTCTACTAAAAATACAAAAATTAGCCGGGTGTGGTGGTACACACCTGTAATCCCAGCTACTCGGAAGGCTGAGGCAGGAGAATTGCTCCAACCCAGGAGGCAGAGGTTGCGGTGAGCCAAGATCGCGCCACTGCACTCCAGCCTGGGCGACAGAGCAAGACTTTGTCTCAAAAAAAAAAAAAAAAAAAAGCAAACTACTGGATTTTTTTTTCTTTCGTAACATTTTTGCTTTTAACATTTAACCTTGCCTCCTGGCGCATTTTGCTCAGCAGAAATGCTTCTTTGGGCAAAGTCATTTGTGTCTCCATTTTCAACATAATGACAGCAAAGCATGCTATCCCCAAAGTTTCCATTTCCACATTTAGAACGAATTAGCCCTCGGCTGTAAGATTAGGCTAATACTTGGCCAATTCTGTTACTACTCAAAGAGAATTTAAGGATCCATAGACTAATGTTCAAGCTGGAGTAGTGTTCAGTTCTTCTATCAACGGTGCTCACCTGCCTTTATGATGCCTCTTAGGAACTGAAGTCTAGTCCCAGAATCTGAGCACAGGGCTGGGCTCCTCCACTCTTGCCTGCTCAGCCCTCCCAGTTGCCACTCCCTGTCTTCAAGCTTTCGGCATATTTCCATCATCTGTCACCCACTGCTGTGTCCCTGTGCTTTGCCAGATCATTTCACTTTGCCAGCTTCCAGGCATGCTCCTCAGAGACCCAGCCACCCTGAACGCCATATCTGCTTTCCAGATCTTTCCTTGGCCACCTTTACAGTCCATCAAAGTACTACTAATTCCAAGCACTTGAGTATCAGCATCCAAAAATGTTCACCTGTTCCAGAAACACTGAGAATCTGGAAGAACAAGAGACTGGAAGTTTCACTAGCAGGACAGTAGACACCCCCAGCACCACATATAGAAAAGATGATGCACACATACAGAAAGAAAGACTGAGTCCCTGTCACCTCAGACAGACACCTCCCACACCAACCTCTCCTCCCTCCCTGTGAAACTCACCTCCCAGTCACCAAGGAGAGAAGCCAAATCGTCAGATTGAAGTTTGGTTGTCCATAGTGCAAACTTTAGATCCAGATTGTCTTGGTTCCATCCCACGTCCATGACTTACTAACTATATAATCTTTGCAAAGTTACTTGGCTTTTCTAAACCTCAGTGTTCACATTGTTAAAATGACAGGAAAAATAATTTACCCAATTAGGTTTCTCTAAGTCCTAAATGAGTCAATCCACATAAGACAATGAGCAAGTACTGAGGCTACAGTTGACATTAGATAAATGGTAACTAGCTAGTAGTGTTAAGCCCTTTTTCATTACACCCAAACAGAGAAATAAGAAATAAACAAAAAACTGGTGCCTGAGAATTTCAAAAAAGACTGTGCCCAACTGTTGTATTTTTTCCCTTTCCCTTTTATGCCTCACTGTGATCATGCTTGCTAGTGACAGCTCGCCCATGACATCATGATAACTAGCAAGTCAACAACTGCAGCATTTCTCAGCAGCTGAATCCAACCCAGCAAGCTCCATGAGACACTTGAGTTCTCGTCAACGTGCTGCCGAAGGGTGAGAGGTGACTTTCTGCTTAAGGAACTATTAAAAATCCAAGATTACTTGTATCCTTGAACACTCTTAAAGAACCTTTGCCCCACGTAGAACAGGCTTCCAAGCCTTTATTCACTGGCTCATTGGACTTCGTGCCATGCTAAGAATTATTCTGCTGGGACCCTGTTTCTAAGGCTGAAGTTTTCAGTGCTCCAAAGCAAGCCAGGTTTATAGTCTTGACCTTTTTCAGAGAGAGAATGCAACCTTTCTCAGGGTCCGCTACTGCCAATTTCACCTTGGCAATTCCTCACAATTTGAAAAATTATCTAGAGGGATGCTGAAATGCTGCACATCGCACTGTGCAGACAATTTCTAAAGAATGGCGGAAGTTATCCAGCTAAAGAACTGTCTTTCAAAAGTGTGGGCTCTGACCCACTAGTGAGAAATGAAATTTAGTCTCTCTCTAGAGACCTGTTTTTAATAAAATGGAACAGAAATGGAATGGAATAGAACAATATAAGAACATGTCCCACTTAGTAAGGGTAAAGCGGCAGTCATGTTTTAATTACACATATAGGTATGTCTGTACTAGATCATATTGTAAAAATGTAATTCTTACTCTGGATTGAGATGAAAATTTTACGGAAGTTGCAGATCTAATGGGATGGCTAAACCAGTATCTATCCATTTTTCTACACTTAACAATAACATTTAAGAATCTGGAGGATTGAACACTGGAAAATACCAGGGAATCTACAGTAAAATTTAGCTACATGGCTAAAAGTTATTCAGACAAAATTAGGGAAAATTAATTCAAGCCAGCTTACATAAAATCGCTGGAAACCTAAATAGTACTTAAAGAATGTAGGTATGAGAGCACACTGCCAGGGCCCAAACTGTGTCACTGGTTGGCTGTGTGATCAAAGCTCCGCAACTTAGCATCTCCAAACCTAGGCTTCCTCATCTGTTAAATGGGGATAAAAGTAGAGTTACTAGAAGAATTAAATGAATTATTATAATGAATTGTTAGAAATAAATTATTGAGATTGGGTACAGTGACTCACACCTGTAATCTCAACACTCTGGGAGGCTGAGGCAAAAAGATTGCTTTAGGCCAGGAGTTAAGACCAGGCTAGGCAACATAGCCAAACCCCATCTCCACAAAAATAAAAAGTAAGAAATTAGCCTGGTGTGGTGGCTTGTACCTATAGTTCTAATGACTCGGGAGGCTAAGATGGGAGGAGCCCTTGAGTCCAGGAGTCTGAGGATGCAGTGAGCTATGACTGTGCCACTGCACTTCAGCCTGAGTGACAAAGTAACACTCTGTCTCAAAAAAAAAAAAAAAGAAAGAAAGAAAAAGAAAAGAAAAAAGAGAGGAGGAAATGAATTACACAGCACTCAGCACGAGTGCCTAGCACAAAGTAAGCACTTTTAGCTGCTATTTTATTTGCCATTGAAATTGGTAGTTATTATTGTTGCTTATAACAGGCAAAAATATATTGTTGTGTAAATAACCTTATCTCACAAAATAATACTCAGTACACCAAGAAGACCAAATAGCCACCTTCCCCACTTTAGCCATCCAGCCTATTAAATTCCCAGTGACTTCAAACACCAAATCTGCCTGAATAATCCTGAAAGGCCTGGGGCTCCATTTCTGGCCGCAACTACCCAAACAGTGGGTATAGGCTTGTAGAAGTGGGGTTAATGCCATGACAGTTTGTTCTATGGAGTAACAGCCAATGTGGGTTCAAAAATAAACACAAATGCTTTATCTAAGTTGTCATCTGTGAAGAAAATTTGGCCTTTTAATCATTTTTTCATAAAATACCAAAAGGAATTCCAAAGAACTTTCAATTAATTATTTCACAACCTTAATAATTCACCTAGAGCTATTTTTTAATAAAAATAAAAACTTATTTCCCTTTTCTCCCTGCTTCAACCCTGTCAGGACTTTCTCAGTGGCGGAAGAAGGGGAGGAAGGTGCAACCCACCAATGACAGGAAGCCCCGTGGCAGAGGTGGCGAGGAACAAACCTAATTGTGCCTGAACATTGTTAAGAACAGCATTTTCCAGCTTTCATTGTCTTTGTTCTATTCCCACCCATAGCTGTGCTGCACTTCACAGCAGCCAGGAAAACTTAATGCAGAACTTTCTTTCTGCTTTAGGGTGGGTTGAATGTGGGAATCTTTAGTAAAGAAGAAGTTTCTCCCAGCTCCAGATTGCTTGAGCAGACTGTAAATGAAATCATGGAGACTTCAATGGGGACATTTTTAAAACTCCATCCTCCTGCTGAGCTGTCTTAATTCTAGCATGAAGTTCACACGTCCTCGTAGGCGCAGGGCTTCAAAAAGCCAGCAAGTCATAGTTGTATGTTAATCATCAACAGAATTTTAGCTTACACATCCGGGGAAAGGAATTTCTTAGGACCATGAAAACATAGATGATTCTGGTTCTGATTAGAGGGCTCAGTCTTCATCCCAAAAAGTACATATGTTTATTCCAAATTTACAGATGATCAAACTGAGGTTGAGAGCAGCCAAGTAACTTATTTAAGTTTGCATAGCAAGAAAATAGTATAGCCAACTTTGGAAACCGAATCAAAGAGCTCCTCTGTTACCCACAACATCCCCTCCAGCAATGGTAAACACCTCAGACTTCACATTGGCTTTCACAAACCACCTCACAAAACACATGAGAATAGAGGAGAGGGCATGTGGATGCAGAAGTCAGCTGAGCAGAGAAAAGGGAAGCCCAGTGGTGACTTTCTATCTCCCTCACATTCACAAATACACTCACAGATCAGAGTCTATAGTGACATCAATAGAGGTTGGGTTCTCATCCCAGCTTGGGAAAAATGTGTCCAAGAGTAGTCTAGCACCAAGCCAAGTGAAAGCCATCAAGGGTAGAGCCAGGCTTCCCTTGGGAGTAGAGTGACATAGGATAGGCTGGACATTCTCTGCAAACAGGAAGCTTCATTCTGTCTTAGAGAAATAGCACTGGCCAGGCACGGTGGCTCATCCCTGTAATCCCAACATTTTGGGAGGCCGAGGTGGGCAGATCACCTGAGGTCAGGAGTTGGAGACCAGCCTGGTCAACATGGTGAAACTCCATCTCTACTAAAACAAAATGCAAAAATTAGCCAGGAGTGGTGGCACGTGCCTGTAATCCCAGCTACTATCGAGGCTGAGGCAGGAGAATCACTTGAACCGAGGAGGAAGAGGTCGCAGTAAGCCAAGATTGTGCCACTGCACTCCAGCCTGGGCAACAGAGTGAGACTCCATTTAAAAAAAAAAAAAAAAAAAAAAAAAACCAGCACCAAACTGATAGATCGCATTTTTAAAAAATACTCTCAATTTGTATCTAAATGAACAGCTCTTCCACTTGAAACAATAGGCTGAAGATGTCATAATATCTAGTTAACCTCTCTAATGCCAAATAAGAGTGTCATTAGGTTCTATCCATATCTGAGCTAGAAACAATGCCGTGAAATGTTAATAAAAAAAACCTTTAAGGCATATGAAATTTCCTAATTGAAAAATGAATTACCTATATTCCCAAAGAAACACACAGGATGCAGACCTTGGTTATTGTTTTAGGAAGCAGACAACTCATATTAATGTTGTCTGAAGAATTCTTTTTTAGCTAAACATTAGCCATAACTAGGGAAGATGTTCACATAACTCAGCATCATTCAAAATCAAAATGCATATAGAATCTGATCTGAGATGATTTTCAAAGCCCTGCTCCTATCAGATGTTCAGACAGATGAAGAAATTTTATACAAAGCTCTATTCTTAATGAAAATCCATCTCTTCTTCATTCTTCACCTCTGGCTGATCATGACAAAAAGAAGCTTTCCACTAAAGAGAGTGGATTGAGTAGGAATGTGGAAGGAGACACATAATGTGTATTCAACCCTTCGCCTGCTGCCGGCTCCTGGGATTTAACTGGCTTTGAAATATGTATAAGCTAGGGGGACTGTTGTATTATTCATCAAAGATTTATCAGACCTTCAAACTCAATTACATATAGTGACCATGGGACACTTAAAAATAATAATAACAAAGCGGGTAATGAAAGTATCTTTTTCAGAAATGCTGTCTAGGAAAAGAAAAAAACAAAACAGTTGCTTAATGTTGATTCCTAGGCCTCTAAATAAAAATTATAATAGGCTTCCCTCATCCCCCAACACTTATTTTTTCAAAGTAACCACTCAGTTTTCAAGGGTCCCTTCCTCAACTGTGGCCAATGAAAAGCAAGATTTCCCTATAAAGAGTCAATGCCTTCATTTGGTAGACAAACATTGCAACAGACCTCCGAAAAAGTCACTGTGGTCCAGAAAGTTGAATTATCCTTAAAAACAGAAAAGGAACGAAAAACACTCTACTAATGCTTTCTAAATCCAGATTTTTGTTTGTTTGTTTGTTTGAATGGAAAGGAAGTTGGATGCCATGTAATATGACTCCTCCAATTGTACAGATAAGATTGCACAGATCTAATTGTACTGATCTGAGCCCCAGCCATGCTGTGACTTGGACAAGATCACAGACAATCATGTTTATTACTTTGTTCAACAAATATTTATTACATCCCTAATATGTGCTAAGCATTACATGAAGCACAAGGTATACTGATAAAATAGCCCTGGCCCCTGTCCTTCTAGGGCTAAGTGGGTACCAGGACCACTAAGGTATGGGCCTCTCCCAATGGTCCACTCCTAACCCACTTACCAGGCCCAGTCTATGAGGAACTGTTGGAGGCAAATAGTAGAAAACACAATGTAGATTTCCACAAAGCTGAATACACTCTTTTTAAAGGTGTCCTATACCCCAAGAGTATCTTCCTTATTTTGTTCTGTTAAAATTTCCTGCCTTTGCTGCTGGGAAAACTGGCTAGCCATATGGAGAAAGCTGAAACTGGATCCCTTCCTTACACCTTATACTAAAATTGATTCAAGATGGATTAAAGACTTACATGTTAGACCTAAAACCATAAAAACCCTAGAAGAAAACCTAGACAATACCATTCAGGACATAGGCATGGGCAAGGACTACATGACTAAAACACCAAAAGCAATGGCAACAAAAGCCAAAATTGACAAATGGGATCTAATTAAACTAAAGAGCTTCTGCACGGCAAAAGAAACTACCATCAGAGTGAACAGGCAACCTACAGAATGGGAGAAAATGTTTACAATCTACCCATCTGACAAAGGGCTAATATCCAGAATCTACAAAGAACTTAAACAAATTTACAAGAAAAAATCAAACAACCCCATCAAAAAGTGGGCAAAGAATATGAACAGGCACTTCTCAAAAGAAGACATTTATGCAGCCAACAGACACATGAAAAAATGCTCATCATCACTGGCCATCAGAGAAATGCAAATCAAAACTGCAATGAGATACCATCTCACACCAGTTAGAATGGCAATCATTAAAAAGTCAGGAAACCACAGGTGCTGGAGAGGATGTGGAGAAATAGGAACACTTTTACACTGTTGGTGGGACTGTAAACTAGTTCAACCATTGTGGAAGATAGTGTGGCGATTCCTCAGGGATCTAGAACTAGAAATACCATTTGACCCAGCCATCCCATTACTGGGTATATACCCAAAGGATTATAAATCATGCTGCTATAAAGACATATGCACACGTATGTTTATTGCAGCACTACTCACAATAGCAAAGACTTGGAACCAACCTAAATGTCCATCAATGATAGACTGGATTAAGAAAATATGGCACATATACACCATGGAATACTATGCAGCCATAAAAAAGGATGAGTTCACGTCCTTTGTAGGGACATGGATGAAGCTGGAAACCATCATTCTAAGCAAACTATCGCAAGGACAGAAAACCAAACACCGCATGTTCTCACTCATAGGTGGGAATTGAGCAATGAGAACACTTGGACACAGGAAGGGGAACATCACACACCGGGGCCTGTTGTAAATGACGAGTTAACGTGTGCAGCACACCAACATGGCACATGTATACATATGTAACAAACCTGCACGTTGTGCACATGTACCCTAGAACTTAAAGTATAATAAAAAAGAAAAAAATTTCCCGCCTTTTTTATGAAATGATAGTGACAAAAGATAATAGGGGCTTTTACATACCTCACTTAGAAAACTAATTTTTCTTTTTTAAAATCTCCTTGTCTATGGAATCCAAGTCCGGGATTCTCTGCCTCACACCACAATACCCTCTTTCTGGGGATTAGCAGTTGAAGAGCTCTACTAATGCTATTACAAGAGCAGAGGCGGAAGCCCCCAGCTGGTGGTCAGTTGAGGCGAGCTGAGTTTGGCTGTTCCTTTCTACATCTGGAATTCTAGTCTTAAAAAAGTATGTTAATAAGGTTAATAAAATGTGTCCCTTGGCTCTGTGACTAACTGTTACGGAGACTGGAAAGTTAGGCTGCCAAGACGGAGCCAAAAACCTCCTCTTTTATGAAATGGATTAATTAGTTAATATTCGTGGAGTGCTTGAAAGTGGCAAAGGGTTATGTTTATGCTTTATACAATCAACATTCCAAAAAAGTGATTACGAACTGAGGAGAGTGTGTACCTGTCGCGAAAGCAACTCAAGCAATCTCTAAGGGTTACATCATTAACCTGAACATAAATGAACAACCCGCTTGTAATTTCCTGGTATGTTTCCGCCTGAGCATAGGATCAAGAGCTCCCTGAGTAGCTTCTCTCCTTTCTAGATCCAGGAACAGCAGCAGCCAGCTCTTGTTCCTATTGCTGGATTTTCCAATTCAGCTTATCCCGATTCTGGGCCCTTCTGCCAGAGGAAACAGGGAGGTTAGAAGTGAAGGGGCAGGCTCATAAATGCCTCAGTAGTGAGTAATGAAGCACAGCCCTTTTTCATCCTCGGTTGATGTAAGCTGCCACTCCACTGTCTCGCGCTCTCAGGGGGAAATGTTTATATACCCAAAAGTTGTGTCTTATGAAATTCCTAGAACCATCACAATAGTAACCATTTATTGAGTGCTTACCAAACTTCTGGACTTGGGCTAAGTGATTTCCACAATTATGCTATTACATTCTCATGGCCGTCTTTACTGTAGTATCATTAGCCTCAATTTCTAGTTGAAAAAATTGAAAGCTAAAGAATATAAATAACCAGAGGGGCTTCAGGATGGCTGATGAGAGGCATCCAGCACTCACCTCCTCCACAAAGAAGAACCAAAATAGCAAGAAGAAAATCACACTTCAAATACAGGGAAGGCCACTGGAGTTCAACAGAGAAGTGACAGACAGGAAACACCCAAGGCATGGAAGGAGATGGAAACTAGGCAGCCTGCTGAGCGGGATTGGTTGGGAGCCCAGAGAGGGTCTCCACTATGGGGAAAGGGTAAGTGAGAGATCCCCAGTAGTCTACATTTCCACCATGGAATCCTGCAGCCCTAGCCATGGGAGAACCCCCAGCCCTCGCAAGGCCCTGAGACTAGTATAGGGAGCTGCCTGGACTGTGCAGTGGCATTGCTCCAGATAGGGAGCTCACACTGCGTCCTACACACACACCCAAGTCCCAAGCAACTGCAGCACAGAGCCAGTTTGAGAGTCCAGCTTCACCAGACTGCATCCTGCCCTTGGGCCCAGCAGCCCCTCCATCTCCACATCTTTGGAGCCCTACTGACATCCCCACATGTCCACCTAGAGGGCTGCAGTAGTGTGACACTGGTTGGACCCAGTGGAGTGGCTGGGGCCCTAGCACTCTAGCACACACAGTGTCCTGCACCCCAGAGAATGGACAGTGTGGCACCCTAAGGAGTCCTCCCCTAAAACGAAGAGAGCCAAAGTGCATGCTCCACAGAGCCTGGAACCTGCCTCCCTGGGGCCGCTACCACTGACAGCAACCCCGCCCTCCACCCCTCCCCCAGCAGGAGGACCACAGTGCACTTGTACACACCCTGAGAACTGGCTCTCCCTGCTGCTGCCATTCCCCACTGCTACCACTGACACCATGATAGCCACCACCAAGGCCCAAAGCACATGCTCCCCAGAGCCTAAGAGCCAACTGACGGCAGCTGCTGCCACTAATAGCAACCCCACCCTCCCCCAGCAGCAAAGCTGTGGTGCATTTGCACATACCCTGAAGACCGGCTTTCCTCACTAACCACCACTGCTGCCGCCACCCACAAACTCCACTGAGGGGTCTGAAAATCACCCTGCCCTGCCCACCACAGCCCATACAGAGGAGAGGCCCACCTGGCCTGGCACTGCTCTTCCAGTGCCCAAGCACATCCCCCAGGGGTTTGGGGATCACCCCACCCCATCCACCACTGCTGGCATCTGTGCACTCCTCCCAGGGGTCTGAGGATGGGCCAACCCAGCCTGCCACTATCATCACAGTGGCATCCACCCTCATGTGCCACTGTGGGGACCTGGGGACTGGCCTGCCCAGCCCATCACAGCCACTGGTAACACAAGCATGGGCCTCCTGGGAGCCTCAGGGTTGTCCCACCACTGCTATAGCCACTGCCACACCAAGCACACTGCCCAGAGGCCTCAGAACCCACCTTGAGGTGCAGCCCACCACTGCCCCTGCCAGCACCTGAGGAAGCCACCTGGAGATCCAAGAATCTCCCACTTAGACCTGCTAACATTGGAGTCCACGTGCATCAGCTGAGAGCCCAAGGACAGGTGTGCTCAGGCTGCCACTGCTAAAACTAGGGCCCAAGAACTAGCCTTCCTGGCTTTCTCGTTCCCAACAAAACCTCATCATAGCCTTCACTAACAACTGCAGACTCAACCATTAAGGAAATCAGACACCGCTGACACCGCTTACGGCTGAAGAAATGACACTGGTGCACGCACCTAGAATCAAAGCTAAAGTACCCTACCCAACCAACAACATAGATGCATCTTCACAAAAAAAGTGCTACCCTGTGAAAGGAAATTTTAAAATGGGAAAAAGCAACTGTCACACCAGATGTGCGGATATCAATGGAAACATGAAAACACAAGAAAATGTGACACTCAAAAGGAACACAATAATTCTCCAGTAATAGATTCCAATCAAAAGGATTTATGAAATACCAGAAAAGGAGTTCAAAATAATGATATTAAAGCAGCTCAGTGAGATATAAGACAACACAGATAAACAATATGAAGAAATCAGAAAAAAACAATTCAAGATATGAATGAGAAATTCATCAACAAGGTACATATCATTAACAGAACCAAACAGAAATCCTCGAACTGAAGAATTATATGAATTAAATTAAAAATCCATTCAATGGCTATTATTAAAAAGGCAAAAAGCAATAGATGCCAGCAAGGCTACAGAGAAAAGGGAACATTTGTACACTGTTGGTGGGAATGTAAATTAGTTCAGCCACTGTGAAAAGCAGTTTGGAGATTTCTCAAAGAAGTTAAAACTACCATTTGACCCAGCAATCCCATTACTCGGTATATATCCCCCCGAAAAAAAATCTTCCTACCAAAAAGACACATGCACTTGCATATTCATTGTAGCACCATTCACAATAGCAAAGACGTGGAATCAATCTAGGTGCTCATCAATGATGAAGTGAATAAAGAAAATGTAGTATATATACATCATGGAATACTACACAGCCCTAAAAAAGAATGAAGTCATGTCCTCTGCAGTAACATGAATGCAACCGGAGGCCATTCTAAAAACTGGAACATGACAAGGTTGCCCACTTTCACAACTCCTATTCAACACAACACTGCAAGGCCAAGCGCAGTGGCTTACGCCTGTAATCCCAGCACTCAGGGAGGCAGAGCAGGTGGATCACTTGAGGCCAAGAGTTTGAGACCAGCCTGGCCAACATGGCAAAACCCCATCTCTACTAAAAATACAAAAATGAGTATGGGCATGGTAGCACATGCTTGTAATCCCAGCTACTCAGGAAGCTGAGGCAAGAGAATAGCTTGAACCCAGGAGGCGGAGGTTGCAGTGAGCCAGGATGGTGCCACTGTACTCCAGCCTGGGCAACAGAGAAAGACTCTGTCTCAAATAAAAAATTAATTAATTAATTAATTAATTTAAAAAAACAGAGCACTGCAAGTCCTAGCCAGGGCAATCAGGCAAGAGAAGGAAATAAAAGGCTTCCAATAAAAGGCCTCCTGCTTCAGGAGCAGGAGGAAAAGAAGCTGCTCCTGAAGATATACCAGATTGTCCTGGTGCATAACCTACTTCTAGGAATAAATGATCCTTTTTAATAGAAGATGTTAATGCTCTGTGTTACTGGGACACCACTTGGTAATAAACTGTTACTTTTAAATATAAAATAACCCTGAGTGGATTCCTCCAGTTTTTTCAAACTATGAAATTAAAAATGTGGCCAGGCATGGTGGGGCATGCCTATAATCCCAGCTATTCAGGAGGCTGAGGCAGGAGAATCACTTGAACCCAGGAGTGGAGATCGCACCACTGCACTCCAGCCCAGGTGACAGAGTGAGACTGTGTCTCAAAAAAATATAATAAATAAAAAAGAAGTTAAAAGTGCTAATGCTCACATGCAAAGAGAATCAAATATTTTTGAATGGGAGTTTATAGTAATGTAAGGAGAAACAGGGGCAATCCCAGAAAAATAAAGACCTCTACCTTTCCCTTACTACTTCAAGGGACAGGTCACACCATGAACTATCTGGGACCCAATTATCTGAGGCCAAGGATGTCATCAACATGGATACTGCTAATAGAGCATTCTCTGAGAAAGGGGGTCATTGCAAGTAGAATAGACTTCAACAAGGAGCCTGTGGTATGAGAATTCTAAGACAGCCTCAGATTCCTACCCCCTGCTATACACATTTTCTAGGTATTTCTGTAAAAGGATTTCACAGATGTAAATATTCCCGAATCAGTTGACTTTAAACTAGGGGGATTATCCTAGGTGGGTATAACCTAATCAGATGAGCCATTAGAAAATCAGGGAGCATAAAAATGGGAAAAATAAACCCTGGGGATTTGAAAAGGAGGGAACCAGGAAGAGAGGTAAGGGTTGAAAAACTACCTATTGGGTATTATGTCCACTACCTGGGCAACAGGTTCACTAGAAGCCCAAACCTCAGCAGCACACATTGCCCATCTAACAAACCTGCACATGTACCCACTGAATCTAAAAATAAAGAAATTAATTAAACTGAGACATCTTTAAATATTTAAAAGTTTTTTTAAAAAAGGAAATAAAAAGAATCAAAGCAGCAGCAGACACCTCCTATTGGCCTTGAAGAAATACACCACCTGTTGAGGGCCATGTGGCAGAGAACAGTGGGCTGCCCCTGGGAGGCCTCAGCTCTGCAACCACACAAAAGTGAATTCTGCCAACAACCAATGACCTTAGAAGAGGTCTCAGAGCTCCGGATGAAAACAGCCCAAAAGATACCTTGATTACAGGCTCATGAGATCCTGAACAGAGGACCAGCCAAGCTGCGCCTAGACCCCTAGCCCACAGAAACTGCAAGATAGTAAATGTAAGTTTGGAGTAACTTGTTAAACAGCAAGAGCAAACTAATACAGGGCCCACCGCAGAAGTACACAAAAGCAGATGCGGCAGGCTATGGTGAGTCCAGGGGTGTAGATGCAGGAGACAGAAAAGGTCTCTAAGTTTTCTCCAGCTCCAGAAAAATCCTTTTCACCCCTACTGGAAGCAGAGTTGCTGGGTAGAGAACTGTAGCAAACAGATGGGAATGGGGACAACAAAATCATAGAACCACTCCTCTAAGTGTTTGCTGAAGCAGGTGACTAAATTGTTTTGCTTGCCTGGTGATGTGCCTGTCTTACTAACCTTACTATCCCAAGGAGCTTTCTCCTTTTTTCTCTCAGGGACCGTACAATGGCATTGGCAGAAGGCCATGAACTTGGCACAGTGTTAACAATTTTGCTTAAACCACAAGCACTTGGGGAATAAAGCAAGACACTGTGATTCACTGCTCACTGCCCAGAGTAATAAAGTGTTTCTAGTTTTATCAAGTAGGTCTACTGTTCATTTGATAATTCTTAGGATATAACCCAAAGTCCAAATTAGGTGTTTCCAGAATCCAATGCATCCTTATAGTAAATTCTTAAAGTAATTTTTTTTAAATTTGCTGTGATCTTTACAACTTTTTCCCCTCTGGGTTCATAGAGTACTCCATTCATTTTACCAAGTTATCCTCACAACAATAATATTCTTATCATTGAATTATAGGTGGAAAGCTAAAAACCTAGGACTATGGTTAGACTTACCCAGAGCCGTAAAGTAAATTTCAGATAGACTGGACTACTCTAAAGTCTCTTTCTTCTATATAACTAGTAACTAGTGTGTGTGTGTGTGTGTGTGTGTGTGTGTGTGTGTGTGTGTACATATTTTACTTGATAATTCTTCGGAGGTCATTTCCACAGTCTGGGTTGCTAGCTCAATAGCCTCTTGTTCCCTGATCCAATCTATCAAGTTCAAGATATTCCCAGAACACTTTGAGCTAATTACCCAAACAATTAAGAGTGGTATATAAAACTATCCTTTGGTTAAGCAGTAATTCACATGTGGTAAAAGGTTTTTGAATTAAAAATAAGGACACATCAGGGTTAGACAATGGGGCAGAGTATGTAAAAATCAGAGCTGCCCTCCAAAGCCAGAATATATCTTTTGGCTGGGCACGGTGGCTCACGCCAATAATCCAGAACTTTGGGAGGCTGAGGTGGGAGGATCACTTGAGCCCAGGAGTTCGAGACCACCCTGGGCAACACAGTGAGACTTCATCTAGATATTTAAAAATGTTTGAATTAGTATATATGTTTACATACCTTCACAGACATACTTTAAATACATTTGAACGTTTTTATGTTCAACATCATCAGGAAAATTGTTGTTGAAGCCAGCCTGTGCTCACAGTATAAGCTCAATAAATACTTGATAACTGAGTGTTTTGCATGTATCATTTCACTTATGCCCAATTATAACCCTTCAAGGTAAATATTGCTATTGCCATTTTGCAGATAAAGAAACTGAGATTCAGGAAAGTGAAGTAACTTGCTCAAGGGCACACAGCTACTAAATGCCTCTTGAATAAAACACATAAATAAATGCCAAAATCAATATATCTTGAGGTAAGGCCCTCCAAGGTTTCCCTATTACAGTCATGGGCTGTGCAAGACAGACTGAATATACAATAGGAGTTCCATAAGATTATAATAATATGGTATTTTTTACTGTACCTTTTCTATGTTTAGATGCGCAAATACTTACCATTGTGTTGCAGTTGCTTACAGTATTCAGTAGGCGAAAACGCTGTACAAATTTATAACTTAGGAGCTGTAGGCCATACCACACAGCCTAGGTGTCAGGTAGGCTCTAGCCTCTGGGCCTGTGTAAGCATATTGATGTTCACACAATGACAAAATCTCCCAGTGATGCATTTCTCAGAACATATCCCTGTCATTAAGCGATGCATAGCTGTATTTTGTTATAGTAAAATTAAATTTTGTTATTCTGGTAGAAGGCATATTTCTAGCCCACTAAACCTGAAGGTAAAACAGAACTGACACCCAATTTTACTTTACTATGTAATCAAGTAAATCAAATTATATATTTAGAGCCCAGTAGAAGCTATTCCTTTCCTTTGCTTCTATTTTTAGGGGGACGGGTATTTTTATTTAGATGGAATAATTTTTATTGTGATTACTGTTTAGTGTACTGTTTCAAACACTTCACATAAAATAACGTATTTAAACCTCAGAAAAATCCCATGAGGAATTTTTAGGTGAGAAAGCTGAGGCATAGAGAATTAAATAACTTGCCCAAGGTAACAGTGAGTAAATGGAAGAACCAACATTCCAACTCCAGGGGCCAGGCTTTCAACTACTAATGAGTGAGGGGAATTAAGGTCCTTCTGGCTGTTCTTCTCACTGCCACACTTTCCATAGCACATAGGATTCATGACCTTTTTCTCTATTAAGGAATGACAGTGATTAAAGAAGGGGAACTGGTTTTGAATGGAATTTTGTGTTATAAGAAATGCAGTCTAGTCTATTTTGTTGCTCGGAGAAAACTGTCCTTCCTCCACCGCACTGCAGCTTCCAACTGGAAATTCCCTTTCCTTCCCCATGCCAATCAAATGGATCTGTCCTCTCTAAGTTATAGCAGCAAAGTGTACTGATGACACAAAGCATGCCATTCACAGTCAACATATAGAAACTTTATATATATAGCACGATCTCAGCTCACTGCAACCTCCACCTCCTGGGTTCAAGCGATTCTCCTGCCTCAGTCACCTACATAGCTGGGATTACAGGTGCTCACCACCACACCTGGCTAATTTTCATGTTTTTAGTAGAGACGGAATTTCACCATGTTGGCCAGGCTGGTCTCGGACTCCTGACCTCAAGTGATCCACCCGCCTCAACCTCCCAAAGTGCTGGGATTACAGGCATGAGCCACCGCGCCCGGCCAACACACAGGAACCTTAGCATTGACTTTTAAATACTGCTTGAACCTAGTTGGATAAGTGTAATTGTAGGGTTGTGGGCACGATGGCCGGTTTGGGGAGCTGCATTAAGAATGGTGAGCCTCTAGAAGAATGCTTCAAATTCGGGGCATCCTGAATGATACTGATGTGTGCATACTATATAATATATGGTGTTATAAATATGAAATTATATGGCATTATAAAGAAATGTCAAAAAACTTTTAGGCTTAAATAAAAGTAAGTTAGCTTTAAACTGTACATGGCAGATTCAAAGAATTAGATGGGTAGATTCAATTCATGTCTATAAAAAGCAATCGTAATTGTAGAATTCTAGAAGTTTTGAAAATTAGGATAACATCTTATTAATACAGGAAGATTTAGATATAGATATTTCTAACTGTCTGTTCCTGACCCTGATGCCCTAAGAGGGACACGTGGTTCACACCTTGAGAACAAAGATCAGTCTAGTAAAGGAGGTTCACATGAGAGAATCAGATCTGAAGATGACAGTGAATCACCAACTCTGGAATTTGTACATATCCACATGTAGCCAACAATGGTTTCCCTGCATCTCTTCTTTTTCACCCTGACAGAGAATGCCAACATTAAATAATAATTGAACTGTGGATTTAAACTGTGTAGGCTACTGCTACAGCTACTTCAGGAAGGAGCCCTGAGCTAGACATTGGAAGACTTGGGATCTAATTACATCTCTGCTATTAACTAGTCAAATCACTTAACATCTCTGACCCTCTCTTCCCTGTTCTGGTCAATGGAGAGGGATAGATTAGAAAAGCTCTAGGATCTCTAAAAGCTTGAAAATTCAATGATTCAGAACAAACTATGGCTACCTGCAACAACACCGGTGAAACTCACAGATACAACACGGAATGAAGGAAACCTCATATAAATGAGCACATTCGAAGGATTATATATAAAGCTCAAAAAAAAGAGAGAACAACCTATCTTCTTGGAAGTCAGTGGAAGAGGGCCTTTTGGGGCACTGCTCATTTCTTCATCTGGGTACTGGCTAAATGGATCTGAGCACTTGGTGACTGTTCACTGAATTGTAGACTTATGCTTTGCACACTTTTCTTTATTATGTTATGCTTCATTTTAAAAGTTGTTTTCTAAAAATCTGTTCAATAGTTCAAACCATGGTGCATTCTCAAATTCACGAAGTAACTGCAAACTCTTCCTTTTACTCTGTGCTGCAACCACCTGAAGAAAAGGAGAAAAGGGAGGCTAGCGGGTGAACATTTGTTGAGCATTTACTAAGTGCCAGGCACTGTGCTATGTATATTACATACCCTATCTCTATTCTCACAGTAAGGCTATGAAATAGCATCCACCATCCGCATTTACAGATGAGAAAGCTGAGGCTCAGAAACTGTAAGAGACTTGCCCAAGCTCATGCAGCAAGTGAGCAATGCAGCCATGCCTTAAAGCTGGGTCTGTCTGCCAAGGTCTGTAATGCTCTTTCCACTGTGTCTTGCTTCAAATTACTGCAATTTAGTGCTTATTTTTAAAAAACTTCAGTCCTGAGTTCTCACACACACAAAAATAGTTTGGGAAGGCTAGAAAATTACTTTCCCAAAGTTTGAAACCCTCTGCAAGGTTCAACGTTTGCAGTAGTTCCTGGAAGTTATTCACTGAGTAGGAAGTTATAGAGGCACTTGTCCCATCTTGGCTCATCACATGATGTGTGCTTGAAAATAAAACTCTTCTCTTATGAACCACTCCCTCTCAAGGATTTAAAATAACTCTCAGTATCTGAAAGATCCTCTTCAACTATAAGAGAGTGCAGTTGCTACTACCTTAAATATACACACAGGACTCACAAACATTGAGTGTATGCACTCCAGGAACCCCATTTAAATGGCAAAGACTCAGGGTGATGGAGAGAAAAGGCTGCCCAGCCAAGGACAGGAACAGGGATCCAGGTCCTGTCTGGCCCAGTTAGCTGAGTGGCCTTGGGTATAGCCGTGGGATATTCTTGGTGCTTACCCTGTTCTTTACCTAAATGAGACCGCTGTAACCAACACTCCGAATAAGTTTGTTGTTGTTGTTGTTGTTGTTGTTTTAATTTACACACAGAGAATTGTGATTGCTTTAGATGATCTATAATATTCTACTTCATTCATATGCTTCCTCTACTGGGAAAAAAAAAGTATTGAATACGTTAAACCCTTTCAGATAATTTGGTTTGTGACAAAATAACAAAATTGGAAAAATTGTAGTGCCCTCCTGCCTCTCTTTTTCTCCCCTTCTCTCCTTTCATCTCCCTTAAGTCATCCTGGTCCATCCCAGAATCCTGCACTGAGTACCCTTCCTGGGCCTGCTTTTCTCTCTCCCACCAAGAGGCCAACATCCCTCCCTGTCTCCCACCAAACTTCCCTTTTTCAGTGTGGATGACTTCTGCAAGGTATCAGAAAGAAAGTGATAGGGTTGAAAGTGTTCTTTCTAAGATCAATTTTCCAGAGTAGTCATATTTTTAAAGCAGAACTTATTTATCCACATATATTCCTAATAGATGAAATACGGATTTCAGCCTGTGTGCCCAAAGAAATGAAAGAATTCTAGCACTGTGGGGAGACTGGCACTTTTTAAAGAAGGTGGCTACTCCCTGTGATGCAAGAACCTCACCCATCTGACTCCTCACTCCTAGGAGATGCTTTAAGGATGATGTCATTGAGTCACATTCCTTGATCCCCTAGGTGGTCGTATCTTCAGGCCTTTTTCTCTTACATCTAGATTAACAGGATTTCAGTAAACTACAGGCATACATTTATGCAGATAATATTTCAAATGTCACACCAAAATGCTATCCAAAAACTCATGGCAAATAAGTGGTGTAAAAATTCCAACGTGGATAGAATATAAGACTATGATTTCTATGAGAGTCCATACTCAGTTCCTTATTCAGCTCCAAATACTCATTTTAAGACTATTTCTTTCTTCTCATTTCCAATGCTTTCCATATGCACGCACAACCACAAAGTAAAAACAAAGCAGGAACTAGATTTGTGATCATTAGAATGTTGGCGGTCTGATCCCACTGTAAATAAAGTACTAAACCTTGATGATAGAATCTCTGGCAGAATGTGGGGTTACAATACCCTACCAACTTTTATTGAGCATCATCTAAGTGTCAAGCATTAAGATCCGCCCTCAGGGGGTGTAATAGGTAAAAAAAATAAAATACTTAGAAAGAATAAATAAGACCTACTATTTGATAGCACAACAGGGTGACTACAGTCAACAATAACTTAACTGTACATTTTTAAATAAAGAGGCCAGGCATAGTGGCTTGTGCCTGTAATCCCAGCACTTTGGGAGGCCTGGGTGGGTGGATCACCTGAGGTTAGGCATTCGAGACCAGACTGGCCAACATGGTAAAACCCCGTCTCTACTAAAAATACAAAAATTAGCCAGGCATGGTGGTGGACACCTGTAATCCCAGCTACTTGGGAGGCTGAGGCAGAAGAATTGCTTGAACCCAAGAGACGGAGGTTGCAGTGAGCCAAGACCGTGCCATTGCAATCCAGCCTAGGCAACAAGAGCAAAACTCCATCTCAAAAAAATTAAAAATAAAATAAAATAGCTGAAAGAGTATAATTGGGTTGTTTGTAAATCAAAGGCTAAATGCTTGAGGGGATGGATACCCCATTCTTCATGATGTACTATTTGACATTGCATGCCCTTATCAAAACATTTCATGTACCCCATAAATATATACACTTACTATGTACCCACAAACATTAAAAATAAAAATAAAAAGATCCACCCTCAAAGTTATTGCCATATCCCAGTTCCTTCATCTCTGGAGAGAGACACTGGCATTCACCTAAATGCCTGCGATAAGACCACCATTACATATCCACCCCTCCACACCTTGTGCCCCAGCATCACGCAGTCAGGTCATCCCAGGTCTACACGCTTAAAACATGACCCAGAGAGACAAAAGACAAGTTCAGATGGTCAGGTTTTGGGATCCACAGAGAAGAGCCATTTTTAAGAAGAATGCTTCTAAATTTCCTAATTCACATTTTTAAGCAAGTGGAAATAAAGTGCTATTGTTGAAAAATAAGAACATATTATAAATCAAGAAATATTTCCTAAGCAGATATTTACCCTCATAATCTCCAGAAAACTCCTACACTTTCCCATCTCTGAGCCTGAATTTCCAACTTAATGCCTGTGTCAGTTGTTTATAAAATGCAGATCTAGTCATTCTCTATTTTATTGATAGTATGTAGAGTGCCTTGCACAGTACCTGGCAAGTACTTATTGAATAGGCACCCAATATTTGTGGCATGAATGAATGAACTGTTAAAATCTGTGAATCTGTGACTCATGTTTTAGACAGCAGAAATACAAATGATGTTTTTAATTAATTCTGCAACATATGGTATTGATTCTAAATATGCTTTATTAAACCATAAGCGAGCACTGAGATACTGATACTACAAAAGCAACTCTGCTACCAGAATAAAATTATAGTAATGCATAACTAGACTTATTTGTTAAATACAGACTATTAATGTGCTTTCATCGGCCCTTCATTATGTTTGTACAGGAATTTTTTAATGTTTAAGTTAAGTTTACCAGACTTCTTTTCCATCAGTAGAGGTAGGAAAATGTGTCCATTAGGCCCAGGCAAGAGTTGTCACAACTCTGGTGCTTGTCCAGCTGTAACCCTCCTCATGGGGAGCCCACAGGGCCTGAAGCCCACACCCTCGCCTAGAACATGCTTTGAGTATCTAGGACCCCAGGATTCCCAGGTCAAACGACCCCAAACCTGCTTTTGGAGCCTGTGCAACACCACTTCCAGGGTCCTTCCTCCAGAGGGTGGAGCCCATGACTAGAGTGCTCCCCACTAGGCCTGAGAAGTGGTCTGCACGAGAGGGAGGGAGGCCCACACCACTGCATGCAAGACAGAGCCGGGGATGGGGAGGGAAGGGGCTGGCCTCAGGCCGAGGACCAGGGCTTGCTCTCGCTGTGCCACCACATTCCTGCACAGACTGCCAAGGAGTCCAAAAATTCTCAATTCAAAGCTGCCTTCCAGGTTGTCATGAAGATGTATGTGTCAAGATGGGAAGTTACAACAGAGTTACATTTTGGTAGCTTGATGTATGATTTATCAGTATTTAGATCTATGATTTGTGAACCTTTATTTATACTCATGTCCCTTGTTTTTGCAAATGTTAAGCATTTTTTCTCAATTTTTTTCTTGAACTTCAAAAATCCAAATATACCACAAGTGCTTAATAAAGTATCACAAGTTAAGAACTGCCTATTTAAATCTTTGAAATTTCTTATGCTCTCAAACTTTACCAAGAGAGGTACTTGGTCCAGACGACAGTTTCTCTTGAAAGGCAGCCTATACAAATTGACAAAGCTAATCTACAGGGGTAGTACTGTTAACAAATAATAATAATATTGAGCATTAAGCATGGGCCAGGTACAACACCAAGTAATTCGTATGCATGCTATTTCAACTAATACTCAAAAAACTCTACAATAGTGTGTTAGTCCGTTTTCATGCTGCTGATAAAGACATACCCAAGACTAGGTAATTTATTAAGAAAAAAGATTTAATGGACTCATAGTTCCACGTGGCTGAGGAGGCCTCACAATCATGGCAGAAGGTTAAAGGCACGTCCTACATGGCAGCAGGCAAGAGAGAATGAGAGCCAAGGAAGGAGAAACCTATTATCAAACTATTAGATCTGGTGAGACTTATTCACTACTATGAGAACAGTAGAGGGAAACCACCCCCATGATTCAATTATCTCCCACCAGGTCCGTCGCACCACATATGGGAATTGTGGGAGCTACAGTTCAAGATGAGATTTGGGTGAGGACACAGCCAAACCATATCAGGTAGGTACTAAAATTATTTTATCTTACAGATGAAGAACCTGAAGCTTAAAGAAGTTCAATAAATTGTCCAAGTTTCCACAGCTGGAAAGGACAGAATCCTGGGTGCCAGCAGGCTCAGAAGCCTGCACAGTGCCTGGTCTCTGCCACTGAGCTCTCCTGCCTCCAGCACCACAGTCCTCTCCCAAGCTCCACCTCCTCTTGGTCTTAGGCCCTCTAGTTCTTATCTTTGCCCAGCCCCACCTTAGCCTCAGGTATCCAACCTTAGGTTTCCTGTGGCAATCTCTTATTTTATTGGTCATAGAGATGACCAATAGGGGGACTGATGTCTTTCAGCACACATGTGCATGCATGCATACACACAAACCCACAACAGACACACACAGGAGTTCACACACAGGATTGAGGGGATAACTTGGAATCAGGAAGTCTAAACTCCATGATGGGACTGAGGGAAGTGAGCTGAGTCCTAGAGACTGCAAAGGAGATGGGTGAAGCACGAGAGTGGAGCCCATGAGGTGCACACCGTGCCAGGAGTGTGCTGTATAAAGGACTATCCGGTGTGTCTGTGCAGCTTGAAAAGGAAAGGGACAGAACCGAGAAGGCACAAGATATGAACCTCATCGCTGAAAGGGGGCAAAAGGGGTCTAGACTGAAGGAGAGATTCCTAGAACAGGGAACATAGTTTGAATCAGACAGAAAAAAATAAGTAAAATTCACTCTTTATTAAACTCCAAACCAAATCCAATACTTTTTGTTTATTTGTTTGTTTAGTTAAATCAGATCTATGTTTAAAAAAAAAGAAACTAGCCTGCATATGTTTTAAATGCAGAGACCACAGGGAGAAAAAGTTATAAATTTTCTCAAAACTGGTAAGTGTGTTTGTTAAGAATCCCTGCGCCCAACAGAGAGGGAAAAGGTTTCCAGAAGCATATCGCTGGATGAAATAGTTTAGGAAAATGCAAGAGGGAAAAAGGAGAACCTCTTTTCTCTCCATCTCCCGTTCTCTTTCCTTTAATCTTCAAATACAGTAACAGAATGTGCTTATTTTGAGGGAATGGATTCAGAAACAATCATGACATCTGCCCTCTATATATAGAGGGAGATGAAAATGATATTTCAAGTCCACATTTCAGATCAACCTCACCCTTCTTCTTGCACAAAAGCGTTTAGGGCACTCAAAAACTCTTACTTGCTCTTGTTTCTGTTACCATGACAACAGGCATCTGCTCTGAATGGACAGGAAGAGTAGGGAAACAAATATGTTTCAACCTACTTGAGAAATACTTTCTGGTTAATAACCTGATGCTGCCAGTGTTACTGGCTCCTAAGCGTATTAAGTGGTTAATGGAAGTGCCTTCAGGAACCTGCTTCTCTCCAGGATCTAAGTCATGTGGCTGAGGTACGACACACTCAGTGAAACCCGTCTATCCGACGAATGGCGGTGGGTGGGGCTCTGTCAACTCTCAGTGCAGCTAGGGCACCCGAGCCCTGTGGCTCCACATGGGGCTCAGACACGTGCACAGCCTACCTAGGCCTGACCCACAATCCAGGCACAAAAAAGCTTGTGGGACACAAAGCCAAGAGCCCTTTGTAAAGTCTGAATCTCTGGTTCTAATTCAAAGGGAAAATGACAAAGCCCCTCTTCCAGCCTCCCTCACAGCAGTCGTGCTTTTTCCCATTCAATGTGGACATTCAATGTGTCCTATTATAAGCCAGGCCCTCTCTATAATTATCACATTGAGTCATTTCAACACCTTTTGAAGTAAGTACAACTATCCCCACTTTTCACCAGGAAAAATTATGCTCAAAGAGATTAAATAATGTGTCCAGGGGCCACGCTCAGTGGCTCATGCCTATAATCCCAGCACTTTGGGAGGCTGAGGAGGGAGGATCCCTTGAGGCCAGGAGTATGAGACCAGCCTGGACAACATAGTGAGACCCACTCTCTACAAAAAAAAAAAAAAAAGGTTAATTAGCCAGGCATGGGAGGGTGCACCTGTAATCCCAGCAACTCAGGGGCTGAGGTGGGAACATCACTTGACCCCAGGAGTTGGAGATTACAGTGAGCTATGACCGCACCACTGCACTCCAGCCTGGGTGAAAGAGTGAGACCCTGTCTCAAGAAAACTAAATAAATAACGTGGCCTGGTTCATACAGCCATTACATAGAAAATCTAATCTTCAAATTTACTTAGGTAAATAGAGGAAGGAGCCTGTCCCTACAGTTGATCACAGTCTGGGAGTAGGAGGGAGAGGCTGAGCTGTCCACTCACTGACTCCTGACACACTGATCCTTGGTGACCTAGCAGCTTGATCTCTGCCCTCATGTAGCTGACACACTGAGGCAACTGAGACCACAGACAAGTAAACAAAAATACGTAGAATTACAAGTCATGGTAAGTGTTGTTAAGAAAATGGTGCCCTAAGAAAGAATTGTGTCCTCATTGTTATTAAAAATCCTGTCCTCTGGATTCTCTCCCTTGCAAGACAAATGCAGAGCCCTGATTCACAGGCCTCTGATGATGTGTCAGGAGCAGCTCTGCACAGAGACTAAGAACATGAACTTCCTCTCAGTCCACCACTTAAGACCCAGCTCTGCCACTACCTAATTGAATGACCTGGAAGAAGCTACTTAAAACTTTATGGGCTTCAGCAAATGAAGAAATATGTGCCAAGCACTTAGCTGAACCTGTCATATAACATAAATATGAGCTCCAATTATATTATCATTGTCATTACTTCCATCCCACACCCGAAAGTCCTCCCAGATGTTGTCTGTGATGGCAATGGGAAATAGTGGCCTCTAGAGATTGTGGAACTAAAGCTATGGAGAGTCAGCTTATCTGAATGAAAACATCCATTTCCCAGCTCCTTTCCCTCACATGTGATCTGCAGGCTGATGCAGCAGAGGCTGTCCATGACCCTCTCATTTGTCTTCAAATCCCATTACCGTTTTCATGCTCACTAGCTCCCAGTGCACTTTGATTCCCAGTTGCAAGCATTTGTGTCTCCTTTGTCAACCCACTTTGCTGCCTGCAGAAATTGTCACAAATGCCTAGGAATCTATGTTAGAGGTTGTGAGGGGTGAAAGGAGACCCCTTAACCTATGACTGACAGGTGCAGAGTGAAAACTGCTCCGCTGGGCAACCTGAAAGAGTCGAACTCCAGGTGTTCCTCTTTGTAGGACTTTACTTCACACTGTGCCCTTGCTTGGCTTCGCTCCCTTCCAAGTCACACTTCCTAAAACCTTACAAGGGACACTTCCTAATAAGTACATCATCTTCCAAGAATCCTTTTTCCAGGGTCTGCTTCTGGGGAGCCAACCTAAGATAGGCTGGTGTTAACTGGCCCAAGGACTGACATTAAAAGCTTGGTTAGAAATAAACACTTGGTGGAGAAATGTTCCAGTCTTAGCAAGGCTTGACACACATAGCATTAGTATTCTCTGAGACTTTGAGAGGGAGCAATAGGCATTTTGTTCTTCTGTATGAAAGATGGAGAACAACTAGAGTTGGAAAGTGTAAACACAGTGATACGTTTTGGGATAAGATGAGCCTCCTGGGACGCAAACACTCCTGAATTAGAGTCATCAGACTTTCCATTGTTGCTTGTTCCAAAATGAAATGTTCCCCAAACAAAATTCAGAATGTGCAAGAACAAGCAAGGCTTTCTGAGGTGCTCAAAATAACAAAGAAATTGTAACCTTTTCAGTGAGGTACAACTAAAAGTATAAGTAAAATTTCATCATTGAGTGTTTAATGGAATTCTTTTTTTATAATTGTATTGCACTTTTCATTTATTTATTTTAAAGACAAGATCTTGCTCTGTCACCCAGGCTGCAGTGCAGTGGCACTATCATAGCTCACTGCAGCCTCAAATTCTTGGGCTCAAGTGATCCTCTCCACTCAGCCTTCTGAGTAGGTAGGACTACACGCACATGCCCTCCAATCAGCTAATTAAATTTTTTTTGAAGAGACAGGGTCTCAAACTCTTGGCCTCAGTTGATCCTCCTGCCTCAGCCTCCCAAAGCTCTGGTATTCTAGATAGAGGAATTCTATCTAAGAGAATCTGTTTATCTTTAGAGCAGTAATTATTTGTAGATATAACTTATAGACACATAATAATAGGATCCACCCATTCAGGATGGCTTTAAATTAGATTAAAATGTGTCCAGAAGTCTGGGTGACATAATGAGACCCTATCTCTAAAAGAAGTAAAAAATACAAACTTAGCTGGGCATGGTGGTACATGCCTGTAGTCCTATCTACTCAGGAGGCTGAGGTGAGAGGATTGCCTGAGCTCAGGAATTTGAGGCTGCAGTGAGCTATGATCATGCCACTTCACTCCAGCCTGGGTGACAGAGCAAGCCCCTGTATCTGAAAAGAAAAGTACCTAGGTTTTTATTTAAAAACAAAAAATAAGGCTGTTCTAATTAGAGATGGTTTTGAGCCCAGCCTCCTTATCATGACTTTGGCTATATAGCCTTAGATACGAAATTTCTGATATTAGGGTCATAGCACTCAGAGCGTTAAGTTAATCCAGCCCAATTTTTTCTTTCTAGTCTTCTACATTTCCAGTTTTTCCACAATAGGTATATGGGTATAGATAACATACACATTTACATATATGTATATATATATGCAAATTTGTATCTACTTTAAGGGTGCATGTATATATGTATACATAAATATACAAAGAAATTATTTTATAATTTAAAATTTCTAAATTGGGCCATGTTCAACTGTATGGATACTTAAAGAAATTTAAATTAGAATAATGTACATTTTATTTATATATTATCAAAGTTTTTTAACTAATAAGATTTAGTACTGGCCAGACTCAGTGGCTCACACCTGTAATCCTACCACCTGGGGAGGCCAAGGCAGGAGGATAGTTTGAAGCCAGGAGTTTGAGAACAGCATGGGCAACATAGCAAGACCCAAGAGTTAGAGGCTGCAGTGAGCTATATGATTGCCCCATTGCACTCCAGCCTGGACAACAGAGCAAGACTTTGTCTCCAAAAAAAACCAAAAAATTTAGTGCTGATGGTGGACATTTAAACTGATATACTCCTTTGAAAGCAATTTAGCAAGAACCTTTAAAAAGTTTATAATCCAGTAGTTCTATGCTTATAAAACTAAATTTTACAAATTGTTGTGTACAAATGTGCACATTTTCATAATATTTAATAATAGATTTTTATTAAAGTATTATTCTCAGAGAAGTGCACATTCCATAAACCTACAGTTCAATAAATTGTCACAAACTGAATTCACCCATGTAACCGTCACCTAAATAAAGGAGAATATTGTCAGCACCTCAGAATGTAATCGTTTTTAAAGTAGAAACAAATTAATGTTTAACAATGGAGAAAAATGTAAAGTGGGACAAACAGAGGAAATTTTAAGCAATTCAAGCAAAACCATCTAGAAATCCCAAAGGCAACAAGACAAAGAAGCAAATATGAAGATCCCCGTGGACCACAGTCCCAAACTTGCAAGAGAACCATGCCCCTGCCATTAAAAACCTATATTCTTAGAGGTGTAGTTGGTGCAATGGGAAACCATACCAAGTAGCCTTTATGAGAAACTCTCAGGAGAATCACAGAAGCAAAAGCACTGAGTATAAGTTGGGCTCAGTCATGCATCATGGGTCACATCATGCATCGTGGTTATGCAAAGGAGGTCTAAATTGATACGCTCCTTAAACCAAATGCTGAAATTGAATAGGCAATCACGGGGGGAGAAGCAGATACAGGTGGCATCCTCTGAATGAGGATGAAAAATATAGACATAACTATAAGTGCTTGAGTTGATGGATACCCTAATTACCCTGATTTGATCATTACAACATTGTACGCCTGTGTCAACACATCACATATACCCCATAAATGTATACAACTATTATGTACCCATAATAATCAAAAATAAAAAATTAAGAAAAAAATTAAGAGGACATAAATCCTCTGTGGCGAGAAAAAAATGGAATTCACCATTTTGAGTCACACGGTGAATATGAACATCAAGCCAGATTATAGTCAAAGACACTAATGAGAAAGCCAAGCTTAACCAATCGATGTAACCAGCTATTGCCATCTGGTTGATGAATAAGCATCACTAAATTAAACCTGACCTTGAGGTTTAGATCAAGAGAAAGTGAAAGAGTTTCAGAGGTCAGAGCAAAGAAGCTTCTCAATGGATGAAAGATGGTTCAGTGACATTCCGGCAAAGAAACCTAATACTCGGATTAGGGCTCTTGAAGTTAGAACTTTCTCACCCAATGGACCAGGCTTTAGCGGGAAAGACAGAACCAGGTAATAATATCAGTATAGATAGTCCAGGTTTCATGGAAGGCACGTCAAAGAGAAGAGTGAGTTCTGGAAGAAAGATATATCTCCAGGCCTTCCATGAGACCAACGTCAAGCCAAAGTAATTACAATTGGGGGTTTCTCCAGCTGAACAAGGACAGAACTAGTTTATGTCTCCTCCTTAGACTATAACAGATTTACTCTTTCTTTTGATAAATAGTTATTAAGGCACTGCTAAGTACCAGTCACTGTGCTAAACACAGAGGATATGGTGGTGAGAAAGATTAACACAGTCCCCGTCCTGAGGATGCTACCACCTAAACTGTGATACCAGAGGCACATTTACCTGGAAGCTCAAGAAGCTGCCACTTCAGGCCCCATTTCAAGGCCTGCAGCTAATGTTTTATCATAATTTTGTATTATTTTCTTTAAAAGGCTTCCCTCAGAAAAATGAGCAAACTTTGGATCCCACAAAACCTGTCCCCAACTCTGTTGATGAGTCCTGTGAAGAAGAGGTTTCCACGGTGGCACCTCTTATATTGCTTTACACACACTTATTTATATCTGTCTTTCCCGAGAACCCTGAGCCCCTTGATGTTAGGGGTGTTTCTAGTTTTATCTTTGTGTCTCTGATGTTCAATGCACATTTTTTTTAAATGAATTAATAAGTGGAGGATTTTTGTTAATGTTCAGTTCTCAATACGCTAAGCAACCAATGGTTTTTATGCTTTTGAATATCATTTGTTTCCTTTTTGCTTTCCTATAGTAAAGGTCCTTTTGAAAATTTCAATCTGACGAAGTGGAACAAGTAAGAAATTGTTGATTCTTACCCAGACCAGGGAGCCATAAAGAAAAGAGCCTCTTTGTTGCCAGGTAAGGTTATGGCAGCAGCGGTTGCAATTGAGAAATCAGTGAAGCTTGAAGTTGCTGAGTCGATTAGGAAAATGAAGTTATCGGAACAAATGGTCTCTTCAGACAAACAATTCTCCAATTTTAGCATGCTCACCTGGAAAGCTTGTTAAAACACAGATGGTTAGGACTCACCTCTAGATTTCTTAATGCAGTAGGCATCAGGTAGGAACCAGAAATCTTTATTTCTAATAAGGTCCCAGGTGATGCCGCTGGTCCAGGGACCACACTTTGCAAACTACTTTGCCCTGTACCACTGATGCACAATCTTAGCTGTACATTGGAATCACCTGGAGAGCTTTAAAAACACTTGTCTCTGGGTCCTCCCTCACCCTTGTATTCTAATTAATTGGCCTGGCTGCTAAGATTTATTTAAAGTTCCCCCAAGTAATTCCAGAGTGCAGTCAAGATTGCGAACCACTGCCCTACGCCATGGTACATTAGACGCTTAGGTCATAAGTCTTGACCTACCCGTCACCTTAACAGAAGCAAGAGTATCTGAATCCTCATTTCTGGAAAATCTTAAGAATCAGAGAAGGATTTTTAACATCTTACATGGTTATGGCCTCCAGACACCTTCCCTCTGCCCCATCCACCCCACCTCCCTTGGAACAATTCCAGGTGGAGGCTTTGTGCATTTAAACAGCCCTAGCTATTAAAATCCAAAGAAGACTCATTTCAGCCTGGCTGCTCTGCACACACCTTGTTTCCAAGCATTCGCACATACTAGTGGCTGCCTGGGATGGCTCTCCTACCCTGACTTCCATAAACCCCAATCTGCTCCTCTCTGACACTGTCTAGATCCCAGCCTCTTTAATTTGGGTTAGTCCCTCCTCCTGGTTCCCACAGCAATTTTTATAACTTCATTTTTCTCTTCTTACCTCATAATTACTTGTTTGCATTTCCATCTTTCTCACAGAAGAAAAACATGTGAGCTCCTTGAGGGTAATCTCTCTCTCCCTGGTAGCCCTAGTACCTCCTTCAGGTATTAAATGTTTTTGGTTTTGTCTTTGTTTTTGTTTTCTGAGACAGAGTCTCACCCCACCACTGCCACCTCTGCCTCCTGGATTCAGGCAATTCTGCTGCCTCAGCCTCCCGAGTAGCTGGGACTACAGGCGTGCACCACTATGCCTGGGTAATTTTTTTGTATTTTTAGTAAAGATGGGGTTTCACCATGTTGGCCAGGCTGGTCTCAGACTCCTGACCTCAAGTGATCTGCCCATCTTGGACTCCCCAAGTGCTAGGATTACAGGCGTGAGCCACCATGCCTGGCCTTAAATGTTTTTTGAATGCATGTCAAGTATTGTATTATTCAGCTCATTAACTCCTCCCTTTGGGGCAAAAGAATTGACTCTTGTCCCTTTGGGGCAAGAGAATTTCTTACTTTTCCCAACTGTCTCTCCATTTCTATATGTAATTGCTGAAGGCCTTTGCCTTTATCATAATTGAGAGGTAAAAAACTATCTGGTAAAATCTCATATCAGAAATTGCAAAACAACCAAAATAAGCCCAAACTATTTGAATGGAGTCTCAAAAGAAGAACCTAAAACAGAGAGTTATATAAAGTGAACTAATAAAGTAAGGAAAATGAGAATTTTACTATTGCATTACAAGTTCCTGGTTTTACCTAAGTGAATGATTAAAAAAAAAAAACAGTATGGAAGAGCAAAATGACTTAATGTTAAAAATCTAAGCCCCTGAAGATCCTAGCATCCCTTCTATTCTAAACATAGCTCAGCCACTGGCCCACCATGTGAATGAGTCACTGCTCTTCCCTGACTTAAATCATCCCTCTTATAAAACTTGTTAAAGAAAGACGTCACTGCAAATTAGATGTTGTAGCTAAGTTTAGCCATCCTCAGGACATAAATATTGTAACTTATGTGACTTCAATCATTTTTGTTTCATGATGACTTATATTTGGGCATGTGCTTGAATATGTGTTTATATACATAGTGCAGCTAAAGATATACCTTCTGCTTAGACATAGGTTTTATATATATATATAATATATATATATTTATTTATATGCAGATATCCACAAAAACACCTTGCACAGAAACATCTTTGAGCTATTTTAAGAGGCAGCATTATTTTACTGACAAATGTTCAGAATTGAGCTCTCTGACTTGCCCCCAGCCCAACCTCTATGGATTGACCATTCTCCTCAGAGAGACTGTGTATGCCTGTGCAGGCACACATGTTGAGGGGAAGACAGGAAGACCTGCCCTCCCCCAGGCCCTGGCTTCTCTTCAGACGGTGTCATTCACACTGAGCCTCACAGGCAAGTACTGCCTGGTATAACTTGGGGAGTGATGAGGCCTGCTGACCAGAATCACTCCTCCAAAAGCTTCACACACAAGCCTGAGTTTCCAGTCATCACCAGCAGCACCTTCAGTCTTTGAGAGCCTTCTTAATGAACATGCACATTTTACCCGGATCAAGACACTGTGTTATCTGGCAAAGCTTGCCCATTTAAAATGAGCGACTGGAAAGGTTCATTTATCTGGTCAACCCTCTACTGCCCCCCTATTGTCACCCCTTTGGGATTAGAATCCTGAAAGAATGATGAGAAGAAAGGCTACATATGGAGAGACCTGAGAAACCCCGAATCTTGCTTGAGAGGAGGAAATCAGACACCTGCACAGTCCAGCAGCCTGATCCCAGGAGCCAGGGAGCAGGGAGCAGAGGAGAGTTCCAGGGACCAGAAACCAGGAAGTGAGATTAAAGGCTAACACTGGCCACACAAGACGGACCACTGCACAGGAATTTACAGTTCACAGAGCACTTTTTCATCTCCTTAAAATCTCATAAAATCGCAGTGAATTGAGCATTGTTATTTTCATCCTCATTGTTATTTTCTCAGAAAACTTGAGTGGCTCATCTAAGGTCACTGAGCTAGTAGGCAGCAGAACTAGACTGTAAACCATGGTCTTCAAAATCCAGTGATTTGGTTTGTTTGTTGGTTTGTTGGTTTGTTGGTTCGTTGGTTGGTTTGTTGGTTGGTTGGTTGGTTGGTTGGTTGGTTGGTTGGTTGTTTGGTTAGTTAGCTGGTTGGTTGGTTGGTTGGTTGGTTGGTTGGTTGGTTGGTTGGTTTTTAGAGACAGAGTCTTGCTCTTTCACCCAGGCTGGAGTGCAGTGTCATGATCATGGCTTACTGCAGCCTTGACCTCCTGGGTTCAAGAGATCCTCCCATCTCAGCCTCTTAAGTAGTTGGGATTACAGGCATGTGCCATGTGCCAACAAGGCCAGCTAAATTTTTTTATTTTTTGTAGAGATGGAGTCTCACTATGTTGCTCAGGCTGGTCTTGAACTCTTGGTCTCACATGATCCTCCCACCTCAGCCTCCCAAAGTGCTGGCATTACAAACATGAGCCACCATGGATGGCCTCAGTAAGTCTCTTTACCATATTTTTCCACCTGTGTGTGTCAGGACAACCAGTAGCTGTGCCAAATGATTCTGTCCCCTGCAATACACACGGATCAGAGTTATATACCACTACTGAGTGTCCATTTACCATGGCCACAACTGACCCAAGAGATCTAGCAGTAGTCAGCCAGGCTGCTCATATCAGGAAAACTGGTATACCCTGAAACATGGAACAAATGGCTAAAGGAGAAATTGGAGAGGGAGGCTAATATTAAGACAGGTAATCAAGGTATCCCAACCCTTCTAAATCAGGAGAGTACATTGCTGACATCTTCCTATGGGTGACAGCATGAGCTGAGACCACAGAAAATACGGTGTGGGTGAGGCCTCAAGGGTGCCTCCTGCCAGGAGGGGTTGAGGCCCAGCTGGCAAATATTTACTCAGTCTCAGCCTACACCTCAAATATCCAGTCCATGTGGTCATCTAGTCTGTCTGTAAATGGTGAAAAAGAGGCATTCTTCACTTTCCTTAAGAGACCCGTTCCTGTGTTCAGTACTCTTTCCTATTAAAAAGGTGTTCTTGGCCGGAGGCGGTGGCTCACACCTGTAATGCTAGCACTTTGGGAGGCCAAGGCTGGTGGATCGCCTAAGGTCAGGCCTTTGAGACCAGTCTGGCGAATGTGGCGAAATCTCATCTCTACTAAAAATACAAAAATTAGCTGGGCATGGTGGCTGGTGCCTTTAATCCCAGCTACTCGGGAGGCTGAGGAAGGAGAATCACTTGAACCCAGGGGGTGGAGGTTGTAGTGAGCTGAGACCACGCCACATCACTCCAGCCTGGGCAAAAGAGCAAAACTCCATTTAAAAAAAAAGTATTCTTTCGTGTCTGATTTAAATGTTTTCCATCCACTTGCTTAAGTCTGCTCAAAAAGGGATATCAGTGCCACTTAAACAATATATTTAATATTTTCACGCCTACGAATAACTCCTTCAGGTTTTTTTTTTCTCTATTAAAGCAGCCCCAACTCCTTGGACATTTCCTAAGGCATAAGTCCCATTTTTCATGCCTTTAATCAATTCCATTGCTCATCTGTGGTCCCTTTCCAATTTTACCACATTCACCTTAAGATGTAAAGACCACAGCACAGTGTGCTGGATGCAATACTCTGAGGAACAGACCAATAAAAGGCTGGTTTCCCAGCTTCTGAAAGACCACACAATAAAAGCCAGGGTCATGTTCATGCCAAAATATCACTAATATATAACAGCCCCGCGTTGCTGATTCTTTCAGTGTGCACTCCATTGGCTGCCCACCTCCCTCATGTATTTCTGCGGGCTGTGTTGAGTGCTCCTGCACATAACCTTGTACTGACCCTTCCTGAACAGCACTGCTGGAGAAGAGAGAGCCACAGGATTTCACAAGTTTAAAATGCGGTAAGAGCAGCCACTTCTTATTATCACAGATGACTAGAGCATCACAAAAGTTTAGAACAAAAAGAATGCTCAATCTAGCACCACAACAAGAAAGGAGGAATTATATATACATATATACACACACACACACACAAAACATATATTCACATATGTGTGTGTGTGTGCAAGCGCGTGAGTGCATGCGCGCGCCAATGACTCCTCTATAAGTACAAATAGCCTAAGAACATTTGCAGGTGATTTATATGCTGAGGTCTGTCTGTATAAAGGTAAGCGTCATCCTCATTCACCAGCTCATAGGGTTAACAAGCAAAAAGACCAAGAGAAAGCCAGAAGTACCTGGAGCTTGCTAGAAAATTTATCACAGCAGGAGCAGCAATCACTCAGCCAGTTTTCTCTCTTGTTTTTGCTTTCCACGTGCATATAAAATCAAGCTGCTTGCTCCTCACAAAGACAAACTACTGCTACCTGAACTTTCCATTTTTCCTCCCTGAAGCAAAACAAGATTGTGGAAGTGAAAGGCCCAGAAACATTCTAATCAAGAATGAGAACTAAAACCCAGCAACTAAGATTTAGGCAAAGAAGAAAACAGATTCCAGAATCAGCACAGAGCCTGCTGCTGCTGCTGCTGCTTCTGCTGCTGGAGGCATTGCTAACACACTCACCCAAGCCTTAGCTCTTAATAGAGACATGTTTGCAGCTGAATGCCCCAGGTCTCTCTCTGCCTGAAGGGGCTGAGGCCCTGCTGGCAAATATTTACTCAGTCTCAAAACATCCCTTCCAGAGTGATATTTTTATTTACTGTGCTGATGAAATACACCCCTTGGAGGCCAGTGAGGTAGCACCATGTGCCACTGACCCTCGCAGATCATCCACCACAGGGCCCGCGCCATCTCGCATAGTCCCAGAGTGAGTTTAGTTCTCTGGAAAGTTGGTTTAATGCCCAAATTGCAAGCTAGGTAACCTAAGGTGGACATTTTAATAGAGAGGAGTCTGCAAAACCATAAATCTGATTATATTCATTTAATAATTGAATTATATTGCCAAAAGGATGGACTACTATTTGTGAGATACAGACCTATTAAAAACACATGAAGATAAGAGATACCTGCATTTTCATGTCCATTGAAACGCTATTCACAATAGCCAAAATACGGAAACAACCATCTGTTGATATGCCCATCAACAGATCAATTGATAAAGAGTACGTGACATATACATGCAATGAAATATTATTCAGCCATGAAAAAGAAGAAAATCATGTGCTAGAGCAGGGATGAGCCCTAAAGACATTATGATAAGTGAGATAAGCCAGACCCAAAAGGACAAATACCATGCGAGTCCACTTCTATGAAGTATCTAAAGTAGTCGAATTCACCAAAGCAGAAAGGACAGTGGTTGCCAGGGCCTGAGCGGATGGCAAAATGGGGAGGTGTTCAAAAGGTAGAAAGTTTCAGTTATGCAAGATGAAAAAGTTCTATAGATCTGCTGTACAACATTGTGCTTATAGTAAACAGCACTGCACATATGGTACACTTAAAAATTTGTTGAGGGTAGATCTCATGTTATGTTTTTAAACACAAATTTTTAAACCTGATTATTCTCTACTGCATTGTAAATGGCAAACTGAATTGACTGTAAAATTATGTGCATGTCAAAAAAATATTACACACACGCAATGAGGATAGAGTAAGAACAAATGAAAACAGGGTTCTGGTGCAGACTCAGGCTGGGTCTGCTATGCTCAGCATCCCTAAATCTAGAACCAGAGCCAGCTTCATGGGTGTATGAACCATACCCTATGCTCAGAACAGGCACACACTTGGTTTAATACTCTGCTGTTGCTATCTAGAAATTCTTAATAATTTTTTTAAATTTTCATTTTGTACTGGGCTCCACAAATTATGTAGCTAGTCCTTCCCAAAACTAATTGTGTCTGTTTACACACATACATCGTTCATTCTGTGTGACTGGAAATTTGTGGTGTCTAACCATTATTATATAATCTGCGCAAGATGGAGCAAATGTTATGAAATAAGAAAATATGTCAAGATGTTAGACACAGGCGGTTTGCTAAAGGCTGCTTTTGTAACCATTTAAAGAAATTAAGCTGGGGGGTTGGGGCATTGTAATTGAGGGTAAAAGAGTTTTGGAAATCCCTTACTTTGGGCTTCCCTCTACCCAACAGGACCCAGGATGTACCTGTGGGCAGGCAAATTACCATTGCTACCCACCCAAGCACATCTCCCTCAAGGAATTGGGAAGACCTGGAAAGCCATGCTCATCAAATTTCCTCTAGCACTAGCCTGCTGTCTCCTGATATTCTTCGCTAAAAATGGGTCCTTTGTGCTTATCATAGTAATGGTGACTTCTAGAAAATGTAAGCGATGAATATTCTTTTTTGCCAAGCCTCCAGCTCAGTTCGCTAAAGGAATTTTTCAGGATCATCAGAAGGAATCGGAAAAAACAGATGCTTTCAGAGACTTGAATTGAGTATCCTTGCAACAACCAGGCAATAAAGTTGAATGTAGTTTTTAGACAACTTAAATGAAAATGGAAAGTTAAGTCTGGTCTAAATGACTATAATCTATACAGAGATAATTTATTAAGAATAACTTAAAAATATATTTATTTCAAGGTATAATCAGACAAATCCTTACTCCCTCAGTTTGTCTAAGTTTTTTTTTAATCTTATAGTAGGATGCCTTTTATAGTAATGTCAGGGATATAAACTACTCATTAACACTAATTGTCAACTTTAACCTATTAAAAAAAAAGAGAGAGGTTCTTGCTTACTACATCTCAAACAAAGATCCCATAAGAAAAGACAGGATCCTGCACCAGGTGTGTTGGTTCATGATTATAAACCCAGCATTTTGAGAGGCACAGGCAGGAGGATTGCTTGAGCCCAGGAGTTAGAGACAAGACTGGGCAACATAGTGAGACCTCCTCTCTACAAAAAATAAGCAAACGTAGCTGGCCATGGTGGCATATGCCTGTAGTCCCAGCTATTCAGGAGGCTGAGGTGGGAAGATCACTTGAGCCTGGGATGTCAAGGCTTCAGTGAGCCATGATCATGCCAGTGCACTCCAGCTTGGGCAACAGAGTAAGACCCTGGACCCTGTCTCCAAAGACAAAAAGGAAAAACAAAGATCCTCTCTCCATTACCGATAATATGCACTCATTAATTTATGAAAAATCTAGAGGCTTTGCTTTGGTAGTTTCATATCTCCTTTTTCATCAGCTCTTCCACCAGGATGCCTAGGAATCAGCAGATTGAACTGGCTTGCATTTTTGTTTCTTCTCCTTCCTTCTCTCTAATTGAAGCACAATTAAATAAACTTATGATCAGAAGAGTCTGATAATGGGATCATCAGCTCCTTACATAATTACAAAAGTTGTGTAGGCAAGATGTGCCCCCTACAAAATCACACTCCCAAGACAGGTTCTATCTAATTATGCTAAGAGCATCATTTCTTTCCCCAGCTCACTCCATGACCAATCATCTGGCTTGCACATGTAAGAAAGTTTATGAGAATAAATAAATCAGACTACCTTTCCCTGATGAACCCTGTTTACACTCAAAGTGGACTAGCCAGAAGAGATCCTAGCAGGGGATAATCCAAGAACATCTGCACCTACAAGTGAGATGGAAAATTTCCAGCCACTCAAGAGTCTCATGTCTGTTGTTTGAATGCCTTATTTTCTTTACCACTTCTCATCAAAGCTTACATTTTGGAAACACCCATGGCAATGGACAAGGACAAATATACTTGAGGGCTTTGAGTAACTCCAAGGAATTTGAGTTTTATATTAATGCCCTCCATTTTCTTAGAAAACAAATTCATTTGGTCAATCTATAACTTTTGGTAAGCAACCTACTATCTGCAAGTTCTGTTACCATTCCTGCCTGTCATTGGACAGCATAAAATTTATCACCGGTTTAGATCAGAAGATAACAAGAAAAATGGAATGGAAAGCAGTCCTTCAAAACTGAGACAACCTCAGCAAACATTTTCAGTATTCAAAGGAGTATGCTTTGACTTAATCGTTCGACAAGTTTTTGTTGTAGCCCAAATCCTTCCTAATATCTAATCAAAATCTTTCTATGTGGCTGGGCATGGTGGCTCATGCCTGTAATCCTAGCACTTTGGGAGGCCAAGATGGGTGGATCACCTGAGGTCAGGAGTTCAAGACCAGCCTGGCCAACATGGTGAAACCCCATCTCTACTAATAACACAAAAATTAGCTGGGCACAGTGGCACATGCCTGTAATCCCAGCTACTTGGGAGGTTGAAGTACGAGAATCACTTGAACCCGGGAGGCAGAAGTTGCAGTAAGACAGGATCGCGCCACTGCACTCCAAAGTGAAATGGTGTCTCAAAAAAAAAAAATCTTTCTATGCTATACCTTAAATTATATAAATCATATTTTTTCATGTTGTCTGTGTGGTAGAGAACTATTTGCCAACTTTCATAGAATTAATTTCAATTCAACAAATAGTGATTTAGTGCCCATTACGTGCCAAATACTACAGGCTCTAAGAATAGGAAGTTGAATAATTATGGTCCTCTTCCTATCAGCAAAATACATGCATGCAGCTACATGCTAAACTAGGAATATGAAGAAATGCAGCAGAAAAACAGAGAAAGGAGCTGGTTCTTCCCTGAAAGATCAGTAGCATTTCACTAGGAGGGCAAAGGGATAGAGCACTATTCTAGAGACAGGGGACCACAAACAAAAGGTGATAGATAAGAGCAGGAAACTAGAGTGAAGAGAACTACTAAATACATGCTAAAGACTTTGGACTTCATCCAGTAGGCCACAGGAAGGCATAAACATTTATCAAGCCAGCATAGGGTAGTAGCATGACCAGAGTCTTATTTTAGATCTGTCCGGAGGCAGAGAAGACTGAACCGGGGGGAGTAACTAGAGCCAAGTTTGAGAGGCTATTGCAAAAACAGCCAAAAGATTATGTGAATGTGGGGTTCTGCAGAAAATAGGATTGAAAAATCCTAAGATTTTGTGACCAATTAAATGAATGGAGTAATGGGGAGGAAAAGGAAGGGCACTCTGCAATACATCAGTTAAGAAGTGTGGTGGATATGATGCCAAAAAAAAGAGGAGGAATAAATGTGGATAATATTCTTATCTGGGAACATATAATCGGCCTCCATATCCATGGGTTCTGCATCTGTGAATTCAACCAACTGCAAATGGAAATATTCCAAAAAAATTACATGTGTATGAACATGTACAGACTTTTTTCTCATCATTAATCCCTAAACAATAATGACTTTTACACAGCATTTACATTGTATTAAGTATTCTAAGTAATATAGAGATAATTTAAAAGGCCAGACACAGTGGCTGACACCTGTAATCCCAGCACTTTGGGAGGCTGAGGTGGGCAGATCACTTAGACCAGCCTGGCCAACATGGTGAAACCTGTCTATACTAAAAATACAAAAATTAGCCAGGTGTGGTGGCACATGCCTGTAGTCTCAGCTACTTGGGAGGCTGAAACACAAGAATCACTTGAACCTGGGAGGTGGAGGTTGCACTGAACTGAGATTGCACCACTGCACTCCAGCCTGGGCAGCAGAGTGAGACTCTGTCTCAGATAGATAGATAGATAGATAGATAGATAGATAGATAGATAGATAGATAGATAGATAGATAGATAAAGTATACAGGAGGATATGCACAGGTTACATGCAAATGCCACACCATTTATATCAAGGACTTGAGCATCCACAGATTTTGGGTTCTGCAGGGGTCCTGGAATCAATTCCATGTGGATACTGAGGGATAATTGCAATGATTTTTGGTATTCACTGGATATCCAGGTAAATATCTCAATTGGACATTTTAACTTTCTCACAAGGTCTGTAAGATTGCAAGTCGTCAAACCATCAGATCATAAAAGATAAGATTATCCTAGGTGAAAGTATAGCCCTAGGAGAAAGGGGGAAGGACAGAACTTGAGGCCATCTACCTTAAAGAAGGAAGAGGAGGCAATATAAAAGATTGAAAATGAGGCAAAATGGTATGAGAGGGAAAAGACAAAAAGCCAAGTTCCAGAAACAAGTGAAAAGAAAGTTTTAGGAAAGAGGGAATGCTATAAAAAGATTATACAAGATGGGAATTGCAAAAATATTGCACTTGGCAAGTATGGGACAAATGAACATGAAGAAATTGCAATTAAGTGTTAGAGGAAATACAAACCTCAGGAAATCGAGGTGGGAATTTGAAGTGAAAAAACACAGGGAGCTAGAGGAAAAGAAACTAGGGAAGTTTTGTTTTGTCTTTGTTTGTGTTTGGAAAATGGCAGGCAAAGTCAACAATGAGGTCACCCTGGCAGGATGGGCCAAGGATACTGAAGAGTGAAGCAAATAAGTACAGGAATAGAAAATAAGACTGATTAGCCATGAGTGCTTTATAGGTCCTACAGACATAGGTAATCATAAATTTATAGTAAGAAAGGATCAAAACAGAGCCAAGATTTTTCTCAATAGCCTTCAGCAACCAGGAGAAAACACATGGTTGGGTTGATCCAACTTTGAGGAGTGTTAATGTGAGTGTGGCAAAAAAGGTCAGGGAGTGAAAAATGGTCAGTGGGGGCAGGCAGGGTCATTAAACTGATCTGGGATGAGAGGAGAAACAGCGAAGAGAGAAAGGGGCAGGGAGCCTGGGGAAATGGCAGGCAGGGCATCAAAAGACTGGAGCCTCGAGTGTGATCACAAGTTTCATGGGTGTTAGGGAATGACAGCAGTGACGGGATAGTAGTTTCTACTCAACAGAATTTCAAAAAATGTTTCAGAGAAGAGCAGTTCTAAGGTACTTGTGGTCCAAAGAAGTAGTACAGTTGGCAGCAAAAGACGGTGAGAGCTCCTCAAAGGATATTTCTTACCATAGTTAAAATCAGTGACTACGGTTTGCTTCTAGGTGCTCTGAAATATTTTAATATTGAAACGTTAGAGTAAATTCTTAACGGAGGATGTGAAATCTTTGGAACACTCGGGCACTGGAACTTGTAAAGCTTCCTGTCGGCTGGAACCTCTGTAGACCACTCTTAACTCTCTTCTGTGTTCTGAGAAAACCATACTAAGCCAGTTCAAGTTGGGTTTTCCACTACTTGAAACACGGGTCCTAACTGATACTACAAATAACAAACCAAAAAAGAAAAAAACTGACTTAGGCAATGAAGGGGACTTATTGACTTATTTAACAGGAAACTCCAGTGGTAGTTCTGGTTTCAGGGTTGGTTTGATTCAGGGACTCAATGATGTCATCAGGAACCTGCCTTTTCCTGTTACTTCTCTGTGTCTTCCATGGTGACAGGTCCACTGTGAGGCTGGCTTCTTATATGGTGCACTACTTTACACACCACACCATTCCAGAGAAAAGAAAGGACTTCTTTTCCAGAAGCATCAAAAAAAAATTCCTCTCTAACCCCACTATTCTAAAATGGATCACATGCCATGCCAGGAACTATGGCTAGGAGATGCAATTATCCTGATTAGTTATATTTAAAAGTGGGGAGTTATTGTCCCCATAAAATCCATACCCTGCATGAGGTAGGTATAGTTAACCAAGCAAAAATCAGGGTAGTTAACAAGGGAAAGGGAAATACACATAGATACACATCATACTATTTTCTCTGTGGTTTATAGGCAATATTCCTCTCTGACTTAGGATTCTGTAATATATAGCAAAGACATAATTAAGAAAAAATTTAACTTGTACCAGATGACATCACCTACTATAATGCTAAACTGTTAAAAAAAAGTATTTTTTCATTATGTTCTTTTTCCTGTCTATGAACTCATGTTTCAAATTACATTTCAGTTGATGGGGGAAGTTTCTTTGGCAGCTGTAGATAACTGCTCTGTTAATTATCACTTTGAGAGCAGTCCGGTTCCCAGTCTGCCTCTCAAGGTATCCCTTTTCCTGTATTCTAGAAAAAAGGTATCATTTTCTTGAAGCATAAGGTGAATTCTCTTTTAGTTTGAAAATAAGACTCTTCTTTTTTCTATGAGAATGAAAAAAATAAAAGCCTGTGTGGCTTGAATCTATGACAGCCTTTTGCCTGTATGTGAATTCGGAGTTTAGTTTATCTTAACTAATAGAAACACACTAATTTAGCATTCTTTTCTATGTAGCTTTTCCTGGAGGTAGATCTAGTTTGATTCATGATGCCCATCTAATTGGTAAGTTAATTTTTCAGATCTTTGGCTCTTCCACACTAAAAAAAAAAAAAAAAAAAAAAAGGAAAAAAAGTTAATTGTACTCCTGTATATGCTTTGCAGTTGTCCTGTTACAACAAGGGAGAAATACCATGGTGAATTCTACAGGTCCTCTGGTTATTCCAATCACTTAGAAAAGATATTTCTTATGTTCCCAGAAGTGTGTTGGCATTAAAGTGCAATGTATCGTCCACACCCTCTAGGGGGTCATCCAGTGGGAAGACAAGCCATGCTCTTACGAAACAGTTACGGAACTGGACAGAGCAATGTGGAATTAAAAGTCAGAAAGAGAATACAGAAAGGGCAATACAGAGTATAATGGTCATGGAAAAACAGTGCAGGTTCTCGGGGTGGGGGAGTGAAGATGATTGTGACTCTGAGAGGCTAAAGGAGATGCCTAGGAAAGGAGAGCTTGAGTTGGACCTTACAGAATATTGAGGTTGGGTGGGTAGAGAAAGGACATTGTGGTCATGGGGGTATTGCTGGGAGCTGATAGGGAGCATTTGCGTTTCCAAAACTGATAAGAACCTGTTTTTTTAAAGAAGAAGGATTGGCCTGGAGCAGTGGCTCATGCCTGTAATCCCAGCACTTTAGGAGGCCAAGGTGGATGGATCACTTGAGGTCAGGAGTTCAAGACCAGCCTGGCCAACATGATGCAACCTCATCTCTACTAAAAATAAAAAAATTAGGCAGGTGTGGTGGCACACACCTGTAGTCCCAGCTACTCAGGAGGCTGAGGCAGGAAAATCACTTGAACATGGAAGGTGGAAGCTGCAGTGAGCCAAGCCATTACACCCCAGCCTAGGCGACAAAAGCGAAACTTCATCTAAAAAAAAAAAAAAAAAAACGGCCAGGCGCACACGGTGGCTCAAGCCTGTAATCCCAGCACTTTGGGAGGTCAGGGTGGGTGGATCATTTGGGGACAAGAGTCCAAGACCAGCCTGGCCAACACAGTGAAACCCCGTCTCTACTAAAAATACAAAAATTAGCCGGGCGCGTTGGCATGCACCTGTAATCCCAGCTACTCGGGAGGTTGAGACAGGAGAATCGCTTAAACCCGGGAGGCAGAGGTTGCAGTGAGCCGAGATCGTGCCACTGCACTCCAGCCTGGGCAACAGAGTAAGACCCTTTCTCAAAACAAAAAAAAAGAGGAAGGATCGTGTTGAAGAACAGAGAGGTAAAATTGACTACTGATTACCTTAAACCCTTTAACCCTTTGACAATGGACGCTACTCTGGAACATCTGATCAGAGGGATATGATACTAAGATGGAGCTAAAACTATGTGGTTGCAAGGGAAGTGACCAGGATGACCAACTACAAACCAATGTAAGAATCCAGCAGTGATGCAATCTGCAGCAGCAGGGGCAGCTGGCATCTCCCTTCTACAAAAAAGGGTGGCAACAAAAGAGAAGAGGGATGACTTGATCTTGGCTTCCAATCTTGTGATCATGTGAACAGTAGGGTTGGGTTGAAGGTCATAGTGAGCCATCCGAGAGAAACCATCTTGTAAACAGTTGGGGAGCAGTAAATACATTCAAACCAAATTGGGATATAATGCAATTGGAAGTTGACTTCTGGATCCCCAGAATTATGGCTAGCTAGCTGCACAAGTTCTCTTCATTATAGCCATAATTTCTTAGTCCTGTGATTGAATATTTTGGACCCAACTTAGAGGATCACTCTCCTTCCACAAGCTCCTGTAGGAGAGGTCCAACCAGACTGTACTAGTAAAATAATGCTAACTAGTAGCTTTAGTGACCTAAAGGAAATACTGAAATTGTCAAAGAGCTTAATGACCAGATATCTTGGAAGAATATGGCACAGTGATGTATTTATTACTGTATGCAGGTAACATGACCTTTTGCTTATTTCATATGAAAAAAACATTCAGACCAGCACATATGTATGCCTACGTATGTCACCAATTCTAAATCTAGGCAGTCTCAAATTTTAGTGCACAGTAATCTAGGGTTTTTATTTAAAATGCAGATTCACTGGATCTGGCAGAGCCCTACAATTTTGCATTTTTAAGCCGCCCCCCCCCCACCGCCCCAGATGATCACATTTCAGAAAAAAATTCTGAAAAAAATACTACCTGAGCTCCCAGGTGTTAGTCAAGCTCTCTTGACCAGTGCGGTGGCCCATTTCAGGTGTTCAATAAGTGTGCATTGTATTGAATAAGTGTGTTCTCCGCCCTAACAGCATTAAGGCACCTGTTACAGCTTCTTGAATACCCAAATGTATCAAGTCTGCCTTTAAAAAGATGTAATTTGAGTTATCACCGAAGATAATATAGCAAGTTGCTAAATACATGAAATTCACTTGAAGTCAGCCAAGTCTGGGGTTTATCTTTATGTTCTTGACAAGTCATTAGCCTAGCCCCAACCAAATAAAGTCTTCTTCTTCATTTTTCCATCTACCACACTATGTCTTCAAGGACAAAGAGGGGCAGTTAAAGATGGAGAAGAGAAATTCCTTATCCAATAAAATCAAATGCAAATATGAACTGTACTGGATTCATTTTTTCATTGACTACAAATGGGATTTCTAGACTGTGGGCTCCTCCCTATTTGATTCTAGGCCTTAAATACTGAGCTAAATTCTGAAGATAATTTTAGAATCCTCACTCATCCTTTAATTCTATTGTAACATATTTATTGATTTACTAATTGAGACCATTAATTTTTAGGATGAAACCCTGGCATTTTAAATTAAATGGTATGTCAATTATTGTGTGACTTTCTATACATTTTCTAAGCCAGAAATAGTCAAGGGTGCCAAAACACACACCACTACGGAATTTGAGGGAATTTCGTATGAAAGCTTTGCCCTAAAGTTTGTAAATATGAACTAAGAAAGCATATAATCCACAAATGACTTCTTGTGTTTCTTCCTGGAGTTCAAAGTACTTTTTCTTTTAAAGGCATCTAATTAACTCTTTACTTACTCATGTTCATGTTCCTTCTACCTAAAGCATTTTAATCGAGACAGTTGTTTGTATGTCTCTAAATACATTTTAAAACCTCCAAAACTGATTATTTAGATCATTTTATGCAAAATTTTATCAAGACAAGTTTAGTCTGCAGAGTTACTTGTATAAGAACAATGTTAGATCCCTATTTTAGGCTGGGTGTGGTGGCTCACGCCTGTAATCCCAGCACTTTGGGAGGCTGAGGTGGGAGGATCGCTTGAGCAAGACCAGCCTGGGCAACATAGTGAGACCTGGCCACTAAAATAAAAAATAAAAGAACAATGTTAGATTGCTATTTTAGATGTGTAACTAATGCTCCAGCATTGTCTCCCACTACTACCTAGTAACTTTCTGAATATTGAGCAAAGTATATACACACTAGGGGATGGAAATTAATCTAAATTGTGTGTCTTATAATGTTGCAACATCATGCCTGTTTATGAGCTTAAAACCTTCTTAGGCATCTCCATCTGAGTAGCTACTTTAAATTTTTAGCAGAATCCAGTTGCCCATCAATTATTAAAGTGCAGTTCATGAAAATACAAGGGTGCTTAGATAGATATATATTCCAGACGTAAAAAAATCTTATGGTTGCTAAAGAAATATAATACTTTAAGAGATTTTAAAGTAATTATTTCCTGAATGTCTTTTTTCCCAAACATTAGACCAAGTTGCATTGTTTACAAAAATTTATTCATACAAATTTTACACACTTTATATAACAGTTATCAAAGTCCTAGTTATAGATATCATGTGTGTAATAATACTTGGTTAAGGTGTTTTTATAATCAGTTGCACACAAAATAAGAGCTTCAAGACTAACATCTACCTAAATTATCACTATATCATAAATCTGCTTCAGTTTAGTAAGGCTCTTGGCATTTCTAAAAAGTATACAAAAGATTAAACTGGGTGATCACTGTAAAATGCTTGCAACTAGCCACGGGAACACTAAATTAGACTTCATAAATAAAAGGTTAACTAGAGCCCTATTTCACCACTAACAGCTGACACAAATACAGAAAACTCTGCCCATTATCCAAGAAACAAATAATTAAGACTAAAATGCAAGCTGATGTGTTGCAGCATTGTAGGGCCACTAAATAGCCATCTGTGATTCGTGGCAATTTAAAAGGCGAAGAAAGGCACTAAAGCTGCAAACTGCATCCCGTGTCACATTGCCTGAGGAGACTGCGGAATTAAAGGAAGATTGATCCGATACACAGGACTCAGGCATAGACCGAATGCCTCTGTTTTCACTATTTGCAATGTGATCTCCTGGCAGCATCCATCCCGCCTGGGAATGCAAATCCAATTCTGTTTTCTTTGATTTATGACTTCATACTGATCAAATCCGTAAAGGAAAAGGAAAGGTCCTTTAAACTTTACAAGCTAACGTTTAATCTTTCCTTGTTCTTTTTTTTTTCTTCTTCGTTATCTTCTTTTTCAAAACATAAAAAAATAAAAAATAAACTTGTGCCTGAAATTTGGGAGACTGGCTGGCTGGTTTGTCTGTTGCTGCTCGATCTGATTGCTGGGTGAAGGTTCTTTTGTTTATAAAGATTACTCTGTATGTTCAAAGAATTGACAGGAAACAGACATGCTTTCTTTAGCCAAAGAAAGGATACAAGGGTAGGTTATCAGGGTCTGTTGGAGCTTGCTTACCTCACTCTTGACCACAGATATAAGATAGTACTCATACATATGAAGAAGAGGATTAAGTGATTTATCAGTTAGCAAAACTGAGCAACATGTGAACACTACACATTCTAATATGACAAAGGTTGGTTTTATGAAATAAATTTTACTAAGCAATAAGCAATAATGTAGAAAAATACATTTTACCTACAAACTCAATAAACAAGAAACAAAGGGTTCATATTTAGTGCATAATTACTTATTAGTGGCTACAGAGGGGTTTCTAAAATTTACAATAAGTGCCTGCATCAAACAAAAAAAAAGTGAGAAGCATTCACAAGTTTAAGAGAAGTGAATGAAAAATGCTAAACAGTATATAAACAGTGCCGGAGGGTAGGAAGGAGAGGTCTCCATAAAACCACAAAGGAAAAGGGTAGCTCCTACAGAGCAGGTTTCAAAGGAGAGGATCCTGGCCATTTCACAAGATGAGAAGCATGGACAGCACTGGAGAAAAACACATTGTACTTTGCATCCATTTCCAATACCCAGCGCCCAAAGTCAGGACCATTGGGACTGGACTTGCCCTCAGCTTCCCAGACCTGGGGCAATCTCAAACCAGTCCATTTCCAGGGTCCTCCTCCTACCACCTCAGGCTCTGCCTCTTCCAATATACCTCTATGTCCTTCACTTTGTTCCAATTGCCCTAATTTGGGGATATTAGATTCCCTGGCCACTCAGGAAGTACAGAAAAGAGAGCGGTCTAACGAAGCCGCCCTTTTCTGTACAGTTCCTCAACTCTTCTCCTAGGGAGAGGCGTGAATTCTGGGGAGAAGCACAATTTGGATCGAGCTGTTGTTTTATCAGGAGAATTTTCTTCTGGGCTGAGAGTCTGAAGAGAGACAACCACACATAAAAGGAGAATCAAAGAAAGCAGAAATATTGGAATTGCCACCCAACCAGGGGGACAGTGCCCAGTTGAGTTAGGCTGGAATTGAAGCAGCCTGCCCCAGAGACTCACTGGGAAAGAATGCCCTTCAGCAATTCTCCATATCTTTACCTCAAAATCTCCCTGGAGCAGGGCATCATTGTTTATGTACAGTAGCAAATGGTAAGTAGTAATATCTTCAGGCCTGTCATGGATAAAAATACTATCCTTTTAATTCCAGTTTACAAAAATAGGAGTAATATTCAAAACAATGATTGTCTACTTTTCTATTTATTTTTATAAAAACATAAACAGCTCGGGCGAATTTTCAATCCTTGTGCACGCTTTGTATGAACTTCTCTCTATACTTATATATATATATATTCTTTATATATATTTATAATATATATCAATAATTGGTCCACAAAGTATATCTGTGCATTCTCTAGTGCTTTGTAAAAAGAAAAACAATATTATTATCAAAATATTCATTTAATGGCTTTACTTCATTACATAAATACATGTTTGGATAGAACACACGAGCGATGACTGTTCAGTCAGTTTGGAAAACGACTTTTCATTGCGTCAGGGCTGTATACACAGGGTAGCTGGTAACTCATCGCTACAAATAAGCTATTCGGCGTCCTTTGTTTTTAACCCTTTGTTTATACCTTTTCCCTAGGACAGCCGCCAAGTATTTCTTGACAGCCATTTGTTTCCGGTAGCGGCTGTAGCTGTCCGTGAAGATTCCGTCCGAGTGGCGCTTGGAGAGCGGCTCCGCGTCGTCCTCCGCGCCGCCGCCTAGGCTCCCACTGCAAGCAAAGGGGTCGGGAAGAGGGTGGCGGGGCGGGAGACACAGGTTCAATCGCTGCGGGGAGCAGGCGGGCCCCACCCCACGCGGGAGCCTTCGGGGAGGGCCCGGGGCTCGCACTGCCCACCGCATCGCCTCCCTCTGCCAGGAAGCAGCCGTAGGGAGGGCTGAGATGGCAGCCCCTCGATGCCTCCCTCCCCACCCAGGATTTCCTGGCACGAAACCCTGCAGAGGGGGCCCGGGATAAGATCCGGGCAGACGACACGCGCTTTAAGCCTAACCTTTCTCCCAACGCTGCCCCTTGAGATCTGACCATTCGTGTGTTTGCGCTAAATTGTCCTCACTGTTCCTCTCACCCCCGACATAAAGAGAAAATAACCAGAGAGCCCTAAATATGCCAGTCTGGCTGCTGCCCTGGAGTTTGCATCGATCCTGCAATTCCTAGTCAAATACGAACACTCCTCTCCCTCCTCACGCTAAGTTGAAAAACGTGATAATAATATAAGTCGACAGGCTGTAGGCAATATTTTTCACTGCATGAATTATTCATGGCGAAAATGTAATCTGTTTTCCCATGGGCTTTATTAAAATGTTGCCTTCTGCTGAGATAGGCTTCACGCAAGCCCTATGCTCTCAGTTTCTCTGGCGTGAGCAAAACTGTTTGGGTCCATAAGTGTCCAAATTTGGCTATTTATTATTTCGATTTGAATTTTCAGTAAATACAACCACCCCTTTCCCCTCCCCCCAAAACAGTCATGCTTAGAGAAAATTATAGCAAAACCTCCCTGGAAGCTTGAAGGTTTTGAATGACTGAGAGGTTTGGTTTGGTTTCTCTTTCTTTTCATTCAAAACGGATCAAACTCCCTGGCTCGCGTTCCCTTTTTCCCTCTTCCAGAGCTCTCTGGGCAAATTTAAAGTGTCACTTCAAAATCTCCAACTGCGACCAGTAGCGGATACCCACCCCAGACCCAGGGGCGCAGACTCACCCTGGCCCCCACGTGCACGCACTGCCGCGGAAGCCGCGCCGCCCGCCCTGCGCGCGCCCCGCACAGGCACCCACCCCGGCGCGCGCAAGCCACCACGCGCAGGTTAATCCTTCCACAAACTCTTACCCCACGCCCTTGGCCACGAGCGACTGCAGGTACTTCCTGGCGGACAGCTGGTCCAGCACTTTGCGGTAGGCCTTGTTAAGGATCCCGTGGGCGACATCTCTAACGAGGAGGCAAAGTGCGCGCCCAGGGTCACTGATTCTGTCCCCACGTGGCCGCTAGAGACCCCCTTGTTGGGCGCGCGCCCCCTCGGCGGCCAGGGAGGCTGACAGAGAAACCTCCAGAGGCACAGAACTCGCGAATAACTCCCGGGATGATCTCGAGAGTAACTGCTAGGATCTGGAGTTAGTCCTGGCTCTAGGAATGGCAGATGTGGAGTGTGGGTTCCTTGACGCCACTCACTGCCACTCTTTGGGTCACAGCCCCCTCGGTCCCCACGCGGCCCTCAGGTCCACACAGACCCGCCCGCTGGTAATTTTCTGTTGCTGCAATAGGATCGGGTCAGGGAGAGGACAGGCTTGAGGACTTTCATGGGAAAAAAAAAATCCTAGGTGGGTCACCACACTACCCCTCCCGTCACCGCAGTCCCGAGCTCCCAGCCGCGGGTGTGCGCGAGGCCGCGCGAATCTCACCTTCTCTCAGCCGGGTAGTACAATGCGGAGGCGTCGCGCAGCGCGGAGGCGGGGCTCCCTGCGCCCGGCGACTCCAAGTCATAGAAGTCTTGCAGCGGGTTTCCGTCCTCGTCGTACGCCTCTTCCTCTGGCCTGCGGGGTAGCCGGGGACAGAAGGTGTGGTCAGTAGAAGTTCCTCCCCAGCTCTGCGAGGATCCAAAGTAAGGGGCTCGCACTGATTTTCACAGTTGATAAAAGTCCTCAGCTGAGAATTGTCTCTTCTCCCAGGACTAGGGGTGGGAGCAGAGGTAAGGAGGAGGCAACGACACCCAACCATTCCTACCCCGCCAGGCGGCTCGCCCACCCCCCTTTCGCGGGTAAAGGGTCGTCCTGCGGGCCACGGCCTCAACAAGCACTGGGAAACCGAGGCGTCTCCGCCGATCGCGCACACCTATCTACTGAAAAGGACCGCCCCTCTCCCCGCCTGGCTCCCGAGCCTCCCCAAAGCAGCAACGGGCGGGGACGAGAAAGGCCCTAGGAGACTAGGCGCTGACCCACGCGAAGACCCGAATGGGGAGGCCCATAAAGCAAAGGAGAGGATGGGTGGGGTGTGCGGTGGCCAACTCCTCAGCCACCCCCACCCCAGCCTCCGAGCCCAGGGGAGCCCTTCCCTGAGCAGATGTAGGTCACGGAGAACCTCGGTTTCTATTTTGGGCAGGAGAGGATCTGGCAGGAACATGAATAATAAATGCCCCTAAACTTAGCCAGTTTGGCGGCGGCTCAGACTGTGGCGTGTCCGCACCCTCCGGTGCTTCTCGCACGGAGAAAGTGCCAGGCACACGGGAATTTGAAAATAGCTAAGGGTGAAACGAGGGTGTTTTAAGGCCACTAAACGAATAGTTCGCGCTAATCTGTTATCGATGGCGGTGCCCCATCTCAACCCCAGAGCACAAGGAGGGGGACCGAGATCCAGCGAGTGCCTGGCGACTTCGCAGTCGCCCTCTACAGCCTCCGTTCTTGACATAGGACGGGTAGAGATGGGTTAAAACAAATCCCTCTCGCTTTGGACCCCTGGAGAGACTTGGAATGCAGCCAGCGCTAGTAGCACTCTCTAGGCGGGGTTAGAGTCGTACTTCGTTACTTCACTCGCCTTTTCTCCATCCTTGGAGAGGCCCGGGCAAGGCAAGCATATCACTCCGCACGCCTCGCACCCAGCCTTTGCTTGGCGATGCGCCTCAGCCCTGGCCCAGGTACCCCGAACCCTGGGGTCTTTCTGGATATTGCCCTGCCTCGAGCCCAGATGCTGGAATCCTAATACAGAAGCCAGAACCCATCTCTCCGTCCAAATCAATGATCAGCGGCCCCCCACAGCTAATGTTCCTGGGCGCGGCTCGGAGAAGGCAGCTTCGCAGGCAGAACGCGCGCTCCTCGCTGCCCCAGGCGTCGCTGGTACGAACCCTCCCCTACCCAGGGCTCATCCACAGTCCGGCACATCGGCCCGCGACTCTGGGGCTGCCTCCGGGAACCTGGGCAGCGCCTGCCGGTTAGAAACCCGGGGTTAAGAAAAAAGCCAAGGTTCCTCCATCCTGGGCCAGGCAGGGCTGCTCTCCCGGTCCTGCCTGCCTGCTGGCTTTCCCTTCCTCCTCCTTTGCGCCTGTTTTTCCCCCTCCTTCGCAGTCTCGCTCTTGTTCTTCCCTCTCTTAAGTCGCTTTTCCTCAATCACACCGGGCCAACACCCTCCCCACCGCACGCCCCCCAAGACAGCCTGGGATTCAAAATGCAGTTGGAACACGGATCACTTGAAAGCTCTTCAGCGGAAAGAATTGGAATGAAATGAAAAGAAAGGGTGGAGGAGAGAGAGAGACCCCACCCGGATAATCCAGAACAAGCAGTAACAAAGCAAAGTCCGAGGGAGCTTCACGCTCAACCCCCGGCCAGGCTCCAGAGCTGAAGTTCTCCTAACTCATCCTAAGAATAGGTAAAAGAAACCAAGCTAGGGGCCATGCCCTGCCCCCATCCTGTGGGCCAGGTTGGGGGAGGGGGGGTTCTCCAGCGGCCAGAAGCTCACTGGCTCTACCCGGAACCCTGAGCTGCCTAGGGCTGGGGGAGGGGTCCGAGCAGTCGCGGAGCCTGCCAGACCCTCGGCTAGAATGGGGACCCGCTGTCCAGCCAAGGCTGGCGGAGGCGCACTGGGGGCGCAGAGGGCGATGCTAGTAGTCTGGACCCAAAGGACTGCAGGAAGGAGACCGTGAGGAAGTGTCTGTGACTGGGAAGCCCCAGCTCCTGCTTGGGCCAGGCAGCCAGCACCTACCTGATCCCGGGGAACCGGAGTCCGGCGGCGGCAGGTGAGCTGTAGACGCTGCTATGCATGATTATCCCATAGACCAGCAGGGCCAGCCTCGCTCTGCTACACATGGTCATTCTGCGCAGATGGGAAAGAGGACACACAGCTGTGAGAACGCCCCTGGCCTTCCACCCTCCAACCCCAAAAAACTCTCAAAGCTGGGGGAGGGACGGAGCGAAGCCCAGGCTCCCTGTGTTGAACACCACTTAGCGACAGCCGGTGCGCGCCCTGCCACTTCTTGCTTGCTATAGTTAGAAAAAAATATATATGCATATACCCGGCGCCCAATAACTAGCCAGACCTGGTTGAAGGAAAGCTAACTACCCTGACGCGATGCCAAACGAAAGAATCAGCAGTCGAGTGAGTCGGTCGGTTTGGTAAGATTTTCTTTCGCTTACCCTTCAACTCTTACCGCTGTCAGGAGAGGGTGTGCTGCCAAGTAGGACGGCGGGCAAAGGGCTTCTTCAAGTTTCTGCGCTGGAGTCACAACCTGAGAGGAATCACTGTCTGGCGTTGGTGTCTGAGCAGAAGCCGCAGGAACGAGCAGGAGCAGCAGGAGGAGCTGCAGGACTTGTTTGCCGAGGCTCGTGTTCTGTTCAAAAGTTTGTAGACGCGCAGAACTAGGAGGGAGCGTGACACGGAGAGAAGGGGGCGAAGAGAGAGAGACAGAAGAAAGAAAGAGGGGGCGATGAGGTAAAGGGCGGAGGAGCAAAGTGGCCGTAAGTCCACCCGGAGGAAGAAGCAAGCGATTAAGGAAAAGAGGGAAAGTCAGAAAAGAAGGGGAGGAAGGAAAGGGAGAGGGCGGGTGGCTAGCCCGCCTTTGTAGGAGCCGCCGGTCAGGCAGCTGCGAGGGTCGGCAGCGCCTTCTCTGCTCCGAGGTCTCTCTGGCTGCCTCTGAAGCTGCGGCTTCTTCTGCTGCTACCGGTGGTTACAGAGGTGACCGGCCTTCTGCTCGTATTTATCTGTGCAGTTAGCAAAAATCTATCCGAACATGGTTTTTGGAGAGCCCTCTTTGTCAACATCTGTCTGCCTGTTGCCTTTAAGTACAGAATATTTTGTTGCACTGTTGCGCTCCGATTTTTATTCATGAAATGACTTCCTTTTTTTTTCAGTCACGTAATGATCGGGTATCAGAAAAAGACGTCAGCATCCTAGTCCCTCAAGGAACATATTAACTATTCTGTGCTGTCCTCTTGGATGATAAGATCCGGAGTCATCGACTTCTCATAAACACCTTTCACTCATACAATCCAATTTTTAAGAAGTCCAATTATTTTGATGGTTTTCAATTTCACCCATTTCTCAAGGACAGGTAAAGAATTTTTAGAATTTTGAGGATGACAAAAGTTATGTTTTTAACTATATAATTACGATTTCTCTTTACTTTTTCATCAAGCCCCACCAATCAGAGCTCTGGTCTCTGGAATTAAGCATCATCAAGCTCTCCTATTAATAAATTTAATTTAGATCTCCTAATTTCTTGCGCATGTTCTTTCAGATAGACCATTAAATGTGGAAGTCGTTTTGTTTTTAAAGGGAAGTCTTGGAGGATTTTCAGTAAATCTCTCCTGAGTCTGGCTGCCGTTGACAGTAGGGCTATGAGTAGATTGATGAGAGCTCATGCTGCCTCCGGAGCGCGACCTGCGGAGCTGTCCAGACTCCGGGTGCTGAAGTGTAGGGTAACAGATGCTACAAACGTTGAAAATTGCCACCGGTTTAATTTTTCACCAGAGCCTCTAAATTTGAAGATTTGGCAGTAGTGCTATTAACGTGGCGATTCATTGCCTAAATCACCCCCACCGTTCAGATACATCCTTTCCCCCTTGTAGCGTCCATAAATGCCCTAATGCTGAGAATGCTCCCCATCCCTGCCTGGATTTGAGGAAAAAGCATTCTGTCCCCCGTTAGTCCTGGCTTTTGGATTTCTAGACCGGCTGTTTGGCTACTTTCACACCTTCTGTGGCTCTTACAGATTTTAAAAATTGATGTTGTGAAATTGTGTTTTCCACAAGAAGTGAAATTTTAAGAATTTTGGGGCGAGAAATATGTTTTTCCACTTTGTTTACAACTTCAGCTCTGTTTGGGAGACACAGACAGACTGGGAAAGCATGAGGGTTCCCAGTACAAGTTCACCTGATGAAGGTTTCTAACAGGAATCCCTCTGCTGGAAACAGTTAATTTTTTTAACTGAAAATGATGTGGGAAGAGGAAAGCAATAAGGGAAGACCATATCCACCCAGAGGCTTCCAATTTCCTGGGTAATTGAAGAAGGTTCATATATTTCTACTCCAGTAAGAGAACTCGGGTCTATTTCTTTAAAAAAAAAAATAAGAAGAAGAAGAAGAAGAACAAGAACAAGAACAAGAAGAAGAAGAAGAAGAGGAGAAAGAAAGAAAGAAAGAAAGAAAGAAAGAAAGAAAGAAAGAAAGAAAGAAAATAGAGCCATCAATAACCATTAGAGTGCATTTTAATTATTTGGATCTTACACAAAAATTAGGGGAAATTCCAGTTTAGTGGGAGGGTTTCCTGTTACTACGATTTGGATCTCACATTTAAATAAGCTATATTAGTTCTGCATGCTTTTTCCAAGATATTATGTTTCTCCTCCTAAATGCTGTTCCTGCTCTTATTTGAGATTTAATACTTCCTCCTTCTTAAAAAAAAAAACTAAGTTTTGTTTATTCCTGGCCATGAATGACCGAAAACTGTCTGCTTCCTCTTAGTTTATTCCTGGCCGTGCTTCATATTGTCTGCTTTCAATAAAGCTTCAAACCACATCTACATGGGAATATGTCTCTTTTTCTCTGAGACGTATGCTCACTGATTTATGTTGGACTGTTTACATGCATGTTTTCCGTGTTCAGCTCTGCCTCTGCAGCAAGCTCTCATACAAAGAGCCTGCGGTGAACACTACCAGATAATCAAGCAGAGATGTCTTTCTTACTAAAGCGCCCAAAGCTATTCCCCACTGCGGCTTTCCTGTCTTCCGCCTTGCTTCACGTCAAAGGTGAACCCCATTAAAATCCTTACTCTTTCCTCCCACACGAATTCTGAGATGAGTTCAATCTGGAGAAATATTTGAAAATTTCCAAGACTCCTTGTACAATTCACTACTCAACTTTAGTAAAGGGAGCCACCATGTGGGGAGTTTGCTGACTTCACGGCCCATCAAAGGGGGAAAACCACAAACACGATTAACTATCTGGGGAGGACGACTAACTGCTGGCTCCAAGGGCCAACAGAGGCTGAACTGTGCCTCTGACTTACCAAGGCTGCGACCCCGTGCTCTTCTCAGCTTAGATACTCTCAGCTCAGAACTCGGGGCTCAGCACCCAAAAATTACAGGCCTTCAGACCTGAACCCATTCACGAGAGTGAAAGACTAAACAGAGAACTTGAGATTCTTGGTCACTGAACTCCAGAAAATCAAGCTTCCAGACCCACCAATTGCTCAACACAATCTAAAGACCCACACAGCCCTGCTCACAGCTGCCTGGGGGAATCAAACTCCTACAGGATCACCCACAGATCTTTTGTTGCTCATGGCCATTGTCTAGTTGGGCATGTTTGACATCTCTCTGCAGGAGAGCTTTCCTATTCATGAAAATCTGGCCTTGGCCCTGGGCCAAGGGAAAAGGCCAATAGATAGGAGGAACTAGAAGCTGCTAGATGGGAGTATAGGCCCCTTCTGCTTTCTATTGGGTAGAGGGAATATGGGATGACTGAAGTCTCAAAGACCAAAACTACCCCCAAATGCCCCTTTGATTCTAATCTTGGAAGGCTCCAGTCAAGCATTAACAGAGCATTCTGGAGGCCTTTGTGTCTGGGACTTTGAGGGAGCTGCAAGAAAGAGGGGACTTGTCAGCCCAAAGCCCCAGGCTAGAGAGACCAGGAGCCCCAGCATGCACTGAGGAGGCATGCGGCAGTGGCCAGGTGGGATACCGTGGCCCAGTCCAACAGACATACTAATTGCAAGTGCAGACCCCAGCCTGGCTTCAAGTGCAGATAGGAGCTGGAGGGTGAATCCTAGGGAGCCTCAACTAAAGCACTTTTATGAGAAGAGAGAGAGATAAAGGGAGGAGGAGCTAGAGGAGAATCGGGGAACAGCAAGATCAGGGTAGGAGAGCCTTCCACTTTTATTGCTCTTACCCAGTTTCCCTCACAAAAGGTATTTAGGTGACTGGGGTTAAGAGCTCAAGAGAAACCTTCCAACCTCCTATATATAATTGAAAATGATGAAAGAGGGGGTTGGGGGAGAGGAGGAAGAAGAGACCAAAGAGTTAGAACGTTCTATTTACAGATAACACAAAGGAATTTCAAGTCTTCTTTCCAACACCCCTACTCCCTTCCCTCAGGGCTCACCAGAATACTTCCCAGGCCAGAAAAGTAGATTTCCCAGGCTGGCAAAGTTTCTTTCCAGGCTATGAGATTGTTACATTAACTGGAATCATGTTTGGCTAGAAAAGTTAGAAGAACAATGGAAATCTTTCAGTGGGAGGTCTAACCAGCATCCTCCCTGAGGCACAGCAAATGAAAGTGACTTGAGCTAAGCCCTGACCTGCCCGGAAGACGCTGTTTATATATATTTGTTGGAAACGATTTAATAATACTCTGAACTTCAAGTCCCTAATGTATCAACTTTTATCCTGTTGGTCCTTCAGATGTGAAAACAAGTTTGGGTAAGAAATGATAAATAATAGCTAAAAGTCAAACTAACCCTTCCCCGAATTGTTTTTCCTGGTGGCTAACACATCCGCCTTTGTTGAAGGGTCAATCCTTGAACCTTGAATTAACATTCAATTTAAAGAACTCTAGCCTTTGAGGAAGTGGGTTTTTGTATTCAAACAGGAGGAATATGTCTAGTATATATACTGGGAGTTTGAACTGCAGATGGCTTCACAACATTAGCAAATACTATAGTGCTTGTACTGTTGTGTCTGTGCCAGGTTCCTGCCTTTGGACCATCACCACTTGGGAAATTGGCTTTCCCTCTCTTGCATGGGAATCTTCAGCATCTTTTAAACACTGCTCCCCTCCACCCCCATATTGCAAATCAGTGGTGAGCTAAAAGTATTTTTGCCTTTAAGCAGCCCAGTGAAGTGCGGCTTCTGGTCACTTAGATAAGATTTCCACTACTTTCTTTTTGGCTCAGTCACCCATAGTACCCAGGGTTTCTCCATCATATTCTCTTTCCTTAGGTACATATCTCTATACCATTACCTTTTACTACCACTATCTCTATATCCTACAACATTTTATTTTCTTAACCATATAAAAGGACATGTTTGCTCAAGGCATCCTCACACATTCCTAGTATAAATAATCTAAATCAAGATTGGAAAAGTTGTGCATTCTTTTTTTTTTTTTTTTTTTTTTTTTTTGAGACGAAGTCTCACTCTCTCCCCCAGGCTGGAGTGCAGTGGCACAAGCTCGGCTCACTGCCACCTCCGCCTCCCAAGTTCAAGTGATTCTCCTGTCTCAGCCTCCCAAGTAGCTGGGACTACAGGCACCCACCACCACACCTGGCTAATTTTTGTATTTTTAGTAGAGACAGAGTTTCACCATGTTCGCCAGGCTGGTCTCGAACTCCTGACCTTGTGATCCACCTGCCTCAGCCTCTCAAAGTAATGGGATTACAGGCGTGAGCCACCATGCCTGGCACATTCTATTCTTTTTTAGCCAGTACTTAGCATAAGAACCAGGCTATAATAAGCTTTTTCAGTAAACAAGCCTGATGCAAAACATCATCCTCTCCTGTGAGTGACAAAAATGAATTATAACACTGTATTCCATTTCACTTAAACTTTTCTCTATCGACTTTTCCAGAAAATGCAATGACTAATGACTCACTCCATACCGATTACACCTGTAGGGAAACCCAAATGTTCTGAACCAGAACATCATGACCATCACTTACTGGACTGCATGCATCATGCCTTTCAGAACTCACTGTGAAGTAAGAAGCTGATGAGCTTACCTATAATGTATCATGACTTCTCTGACCTTCAAAATGTAGTGCTTCTCACACACTGAAAACAACTAGGAAAGGAAGCCTTCCAAACCACATGAGTAAAGCTTCTCTCTAATCTAAGAACAGAATTGCATATTCACAGAGCCAAGAAATTTTGCTTGTTGTTTTGAGATATAAAGCAGACATCTGAGAAACAAAAACCAGGATCTAACCTTTGCTACAGGTTTGGATGATTCCAAATATCTCACATATATGGCTCTACTAAGGCCTTATTCTCTGAACATGAGTTTACTGGGTACCAAAAATGTATATCCCAGACTTCACTGTGTAGCATCTTCCAAATTCCAGAGCACCTCCTCTAAAAAGCCAAGGAGAAGAAAGTCTTCTCTCTACTTAGTCTAAATCCTCTGCTCACATAAGGCTTAAATGCAGAAGGAAAAGCTTGGACAGGATCCAGGAAAACCAATATCCTAAATAAGCTTTTGAGACCACTTCAGAAAATGTTGGAAGGGGAATCTATATGCAAAATAAAACAAGGTTTTTGTGTGTAAAATCAAAAGAAGATCTTCCTCTGTGAGCCCCTAGCATCCCTCTGCCCTTTGGGCTCAGGCTTGGCATTATCTACCTGTGAATATAGGTTTATTGTAATAATTTTGGAGCCTTTGTTTTTGTTATCATTATTACTAGCACTGTATGGTAATCACAGCTTTGCAGTTTTTGTTTGTTTGTTTATTTTGTTTTGTTTTTACTGAGTCTTCCTCGGTCACCCAGGCTGGAGTGCAGTAGTGCATTCGTAGCTCACAGCAACCTCAAACTCTTGGGCTTAAGTGAGCCTCCTGCCTCAACCTCTTGAATACCTGGGACTACAGGCACATGCCACCACCCTGCCTGGCTAATTTTATTTATTATTATTGTTATTATTATTATTTTGCAGGGACAAGGTCTCCCTGTGTTGCCCAGGCTGGTCACAAACTCCTGGACTCAAGCCTCCCAAAGTGCAGGGGTTGCAAGGATGAGCCAGTGTGCCCAACCTGAAAATACTTTTTAAATAATCCTTTGTCTCTACCCAAATATACACAGGCATAAATTTTTAAAAACTATCATCTGCTTGGAATACTATTACATTTGTCATAAATGTACTGGTTGAAATTTTTAATGATTATTTGTTTAAATTATTTTAAATCCTTCCTTCCAAAGGGACTGTATGGTTTTGTTATTCACCAGTGAATAACAGCAACAGCAACAACAACTGTTTAATGAACACTTCCTGGGCTAAGTGCTTGACTACTTATTTTCTTTCCCTCACAACAAACTTCTTTGTAGGCACTGTTATTACCTCCGTTTTACAGACAAGAAATCGGGGCTAAAAGAGCCCAGGTACCTTATCCAAAGTTACACAGCTGCTACATTGTAATGCTGAACTTCAGATTCAAGTCTCCATGACTCCAGACAGTCTTAATGACTATAATATGTTATACTGGCATATTTATTTTCTCTAGGAATTTTTTTTTTTTTTTTTTTGAGATGGAGTCTCACTCCATCACCAGGCTGGGGGGCAGTGGTGGGATCTCGGCTCACTGCAACCTCCGCTTCCCGGGTTTAAGCAATTCTCCTGCCTCAGCCTTCCGAGTAGCTGGGACTACAGGCATGGGCCACCATGCCCAGCTATTTTTTGTATTTTTAGTAGAGATGGGGGTTTCACCATGTTGGCGAGGATGGTCTCGATCTCATGACCTCGTGATCCGCCCACCTCAGCCTCCCAAAGTGCTGAGATTACAGGCGTGAGCCACCCTGCCCGGCCACTAGGATTGTTATAAATACAGATTGTTAATTTAATATTAGCTTTAATCTGTTACTCAACTGAGAACAAAATCAGTTTCTTATTAATTTTTCAATTAAAAAGCATGTTTAATGTAATAGGGATCAAAGCTATTAACACAGTTGAAACTGGATAAGTTAGACTACAAACATATCACATACTCATGGGTTTTGCTTTATAGACTAAGTATGCTTCTAAAAATATGTGCATCAACAGTGTACCATGAATTCTTATTTACATATACCAGGTTGTTGAAAAAGTAAAAACTATTGCCACCCTAAGTCATTAGTTAAAATGATTTTATTAACAAGCCTGCACATACCCCTGAATCTCTAAAAATTAAAAAAATTAAAAATTAAAAGAAAGAACGCAGGAGAAGTTTGTTATGTGCTTAAAAGAAACTCCTTGGCCGGGCGCGGTGACTCACGCCAGTAATCCCAGCACTGTGGGAGGCTGAGGCGGGTGGATCACGAGGTCAGGAGATCCAGACCACCCTGGCTAACACGGTGAAACCCCGTCTCTACTAAAAAATACAAAAAATTAGCCGGGCGTGGTGGCGGGCGCCTGTAATCCCAGCTACTCGGGAGACTGAGGCAGGAGAATGGCGTGAACAAGTGAGGCGGAACTTGCAGTGAGGAGAGATCCGCCACTGCACTCCGGCCTGGGCGACAGAGTGAGACTCTGTCTCACAAAAAAAAAAAAAAAAGAGAAAGAAAGAAAAGAAACTCCTTGAGCTCAGGAGTTTGAGACCAGCCTTGTCGGTATAAATTTTTTTTTAATTTAAAAAAATTATAACAAAAACTCCATGTCTTCTAGGTTCGTCATTTAACATCCATTATATCATCATCATATCTTATTAAATCATCATGTAATTCAATACCACAGAAACTGTATGATTAGTGAGTCAAGACCTTTGTGAGTCAAATGAGATGATGTGTATAAAAATGTTTTACAAACAAAACATCCTAGATCAGTAGAAGGAAAGGGAAATTAACATTTATTAAGCTCCTTCTTTGATGGCAGTGATACACTCTGTATTAGCAAACATTGTCTCATTTAATCCTCTTATTGCCCTGTGAGATAGGTATGGTATTATTATCACTATTTTTATTGACAGCTAAACTGGGTTTCTTAAAGATTAATTAGCTTGCCCAGAGCACACAGCTAACAACTGACAAAACCAGCTTTCAAAGCTAAGACTAGCTATTTCCAAAGTTAGCACACTTCCTCTCCCTAGTTGTCCTCCCTGGAACTGCTGTACAGTTACAATCATCAGGAAGGGGAGAGGAAGCATAGCTTTCCCAAAATGCACTTGATTCTTTAACTAAACGCCAGTTTTAAGGCAGGCATTTAAGAAAAACCATTTTTGTTCTTATTTCACATCTTAAAATAGATGAAGAGGTTATGTGTAAGTATCATTTCCAAGAACATTTCAAAAGAGAAGTAATGAATGAAGTTGCACTAACAGGTATTTAAAAATGTGATAAAGCTGCAGCAATTAAAACAATGTGATTCTGATGAAATAACAGAACAATAAATAAATCTAAAGTAGTTAAATATAAAAGAAAACTACTAGTATACAATCCCCAATGAAAAGAGTAGAATACTGAGACAATTGACTGTTCATTTGAAAAAAGAGAGAACTTAGATGTCTACTTCATATTCTTCAACCTCAAATATATTCAAATTGATTAAAGACTTAAATGTAAAAACCACAAAAGTACAAGAAAAAATATATGTAATTTTAGAATTGTAAAGGAAATTTTAAGACTGCCAGTTAAAAAGAAACCATCAAAGGAGATAATGATAAATTGACTAAAATGTTTTTCATGTCTTTATATTAAAAGAAAATTCACAAACTTAAATGACAAATGAAATTTTGAGAGAAATTCTATCATTTATGAAAAATCAAGAAATCAAATTACTGAAATAGAACACAAATCCATAAAGAAAAGACAATCACACCTAAATGCCAAATGGGTCAAGGACATAAACAGGCAATTCAAAAAATTAGAAACGTGAATGACCAATAAATTTGCAAAAAATCTTCAGGAGAATTTTTTCTTTTTTCAAGTGGATGGTCAGTTCTCCCAGTACCCTATTCTTTCCATTGGAAATTGCATAATAGCATTTTTATTTCTTTATATTTATGTACTTAATATTTATTCCTTTGATCTATCTGATGCAGCAACAATGGACATGCAAGTACAAATCATAATCTATCAAATTGAAATAATGTCTTATATTCTACTGTGTTGTACTGTCACACATGCTAGGAAGCACATGTCCTCAAGCACTGCTGGCAGGAGTGTATATTGATCCAACTTTTCCAGAGAGCAGTCTGTCAATTATGCATAAATTTAACCCACTGACTTTACTTCTATGAAGGAAAGGAAATACTGAAGAAATAAGTTAGCATGAATCTGTTCAAAGATGAACTACAACTCTATGCATAGCACCACTGATGATGATAAAGCATATTTGAAAATGATCATAAAATGTCCTATACGAGCATTGATTAAACTTATTAAATTATTTGTACATTCCTACAATGGAAGATAATTTCTATTGTAGAATGATGAAATGACATGATGCTATAGAAAAATATTTAACGACAAAAGAAAATACTTAAAATATGTTACTGAAAAGAGAGAGAGCAGATAATAAACCCACATGTACAATACAATATCAATTTTTAAAAAACAAAACATTTCTACTGTTTTTTCTTTATATTTTTATTTCTTTATATTTATGTACTTAACATTTATTCCTTTGATCTATTTGATGCAGCACCAATGGGCATACAAGTACAAATCATAATCTATCTTCCTTCTGGAAGGGTCTATACCAAAACATTAACAATGTGCATCACTAGTTTTGGAATTATGAGGGGAAATATGGATTGTTTTTATTTTCTTATGTTTATCTATTTTTTCATAAAGCTTTTTAAGTGTATATTTTTATAAAAGAAAAAAGTATGGGAATTTTTTTAATAAAATGCATGACTTCTCTTTATTATGTTTTTAATAAAGATATACTTCCTCTTTGTCAAAGTTTCTTTTGTCTTATACAGAGCTAAGCATCTATGGATTCTTCTCATCATGCTGATTTTTGACCTCGACTTGGAAGGAAAGCTAACAGCAAACCAGGACAGATAAAAGAAGAGAACCAAGCCAACATATTAAAGAAGCAAGCTGAGCAAAGCAAGCGCGAGAAGGAACAGCAGAAGGGAGAGGTGAGCAACCCGGCTATCAGCAGTGGCCATTTCCAGTGTAGATAATGAATCATCTCATGTGTAATATTTGCTGATAAGATTAATTGAATGTGTTAAATCAAATTTGTGTCGAATGAGGTTAAGCAGTATCTTAGAAGCACAGTTCACCCACATTATTCAGAGGTAGAACATCTAGCTTGTGGTTTAGTCAGTGTTTGGCTCCTTTATAATCCAATTATCTTGTTATGTTTTGTGGGACCAAGGAGGTCCAGATACCTGGTGACTGTCTCCTGACTCCCCACACACACAGCCCATAAAGTACATCTTCCCCATGTCAGGTTTCAGGGCTACTTGTTACCAGGGCTGAACAACATTTAGAAGCATGCTTGGTCAGGGGCCATGTTGAGGCCATTAGTCAGAAGCTCCAAAACGTGGTAGATGTAGGTTGATGTCTTATGCCCCAATACCTCGGAATGTGGTCTTATTTAGAAATAAAACCTTTGCAGATGTAGTTCAGATGAAATCATTAGAATGGACCCTGATCCAGTATAACTGGTGTCCTTACAAAAAGGGGAAATTTGGGCTGGGTGCAGTGGTTCATGCCTATAATCCCAGCACTTTGGGACACCAAGGCAGGTGGATTGCTTGAGCCCAGGAATTCCTGACCAGCCTGGACAACATAGCAAGACCCCAACCCTACAAAAAAAATACAAAAATTAGCCAGGGATGGTGGCATGTACCTATAGTCCCAGCTACTCAGGAGGCTGAAGTGGGAGGCTCAATGGAGCCCAGGAGGTGGAGGATGTAGTAAGTGCAGATTTCACCACTGCACTCCAGCCTGGGTGACAGACCTCATCTCAAAAAAAATTAAAAATTAAAAAAGATAAAAAGGGAAAACTTGGACACAGACACAGACAGGTACAAGAGTAAATTATGTGAAGACTGGAGTTGTGCTGCCACAGGGCAAGGAATGTCTGGGCTACCAGAAACTGGAAGAGGCAAGGAAGGATCCTTTGACTACAAGTTTCAGAGAGAGCATGGCCCTGCCAACACCTTGATCTTGGACTTCTAACCTCCAGAACTAAGAGACAGTAAATGTCTGTTGTTCTGAGCCACCCAGATTGTGGTTCTTTGCTAGGGCAGCCCTAGGAAACAAGTATGGATGATAGAGTCTCTCCCTCTCCAAAAGAAGGGCCTCCCAAGTGATGCTGGGAAATACTCAAGATACTCAAATACTACTGTGCCCAACTAGCCTGGCTGCTGTAAAGCTCATCAAAGCACGAGAAGTCTCCTGCCTGCATGCATAGGCAGAACCTCTGTCTATTTTATATATACATACATATACTCCCACCCTCAACTTCCATTTTCCTTTTTTTTTTTTTTTTTTTTGAGATGGAGTTTTGCTTTAGTTGCCCATGCTGGAGTGCAATGGTGCGATCTGGGCTCACTGCAACCTCCAACCCCCGGGTTCAAGCGAATCTCCTGCCTCAGCTTTCCAAGTATCTGGGATTACAGGCATGCACCACCACACCCAGCTAATTTTGTATTTTTAGTAAAGACGGGGTTTTGCCATGTTGGTCAGGATGATCTCGAACTCCTGACCTCAGGTGATCCACCCGCCTCAGCCTCCCAAAGTGCTGGGATTACAGGCGTGAGACACCGTGCCCGGCCTTCCATTATTTTTTATTAAACAGAGAAAAAGAGTTGGTCATCCTCACAGGATTACTGCACAGAACTAACACCTTAAAACATATTAGGAAGCACTTTGGGAAGGAAGGGAATACATAAATACAACAGAACTAAGTAAGATTACAACCATATTAAACACGCTGGACAGAAGTAGCTACAGGGCATAATACATTAGGCCAATTGTTAACTCTAATACTGTTTAAATGGTCAGCAATTTCACGATATTTCTCTAGTGCGTGTTAAAACAACAAACCACTGCACCAGCTCATATGTGCAGGCTGAGTGAGCTGCATGGAGCTGTCTGTATGGTTTATATACTCTTGGGCAACAGTGTGTGATGGTCATTCCCTAGAGAGTCACAGGACAGACACCTAATAAATAAGGCTGTCCCCGGAAGGCAAGTGTTTTGCAAAATAAATAAAATCTCTCTAGGAAAACAGCATGACTCAGAGGAATAGGCAGAGAACAAAAGAAGGAGACCACAGTATCTTTAAGATGAAGCATCTTGAGGGTGTCTCAACACTCATAGATTCTAGATTCAGTGAAAGACACCACTCTAGGTCAGCCTCATGTCAGCCTCATTCTGAAGGCAGGACCATTCATCTTTCCTCTCCAAATACCCCCTCTCTAGGGATAAACACATATTTTAGAGCTGGAAATAATTTTACCTGTCCTCTTTTAATGCAGCCTAAATGCTAGGCAAACTTTTACATTTAGAACAAGCCCCCCAAAAATGTGAAACAAATGTCCTGTCTCTTGAGCCCAGAATTATGTAAAAATCTAAACACAGTAATATCATGTGTAGGCTGCATATAGAGCAACTGGAAGGTTAAGGTCAGCAGTTTAGCACTATATGTACAACTGTAGACAGTAGACCTCTACTACATCTTCTAAAGCCAAGTCAAAATACAAATATCAGCAAGCTTTTGTCAGTTAACAACATCAAGTGCTGAAGGGGCTAGAGAAGCCACGTAAGACTTGAAAACCGCCTGCCATCAAGAAGTTTGCAATCAAAATAACTAAAATCAACATGCATTTTCTTAAGTTGTCTATTGAGTTCCTTAAGTCAGGTCCTCTCCACTTATCCGCTACTGCCCTCACTCAGAAAATATTTGCAGATGCACACAGCTGCCAGAAATATTTTGTTTTGAAACTTCTAGCAAGTATCCCAATTAGAGAAGACTGACTCAGTAGGTAAGACATTGCCACTCACAAGGGTAAGTGCTGTGTTGTTACCTAAGGCAGTAGGTATGAATGGAAGCTTCGGCAGGTTTGCAAATTGTTTTTAAAAATCACTGTGCTTGCAAAGACTACTTGGCCTGCAAACTGTGCACTTTCCTAATACAGATTTTACCTAGGCTATTATCTTTCAGTTCCACAATAAAAATAACAGAACAGGCTGGGCGCCGTGGCTCATGCCTGTAATCTGAGCACTTTGAGAGGCCAAAGTGGTTGCTTGAGCCCAAGAGTTCGAGACCAGCCTGGGCAACATGGGGAAACCCTGTCTCTACAAAAAATACAAAAATTAATGGGCATGGTAACACATGCCTGTGGTTCCAGGTACTAGGGATGTTGAGGTGGTAGGATTGCTTGAGCCCAGAAGGTTGAGGCTACAGTAAGCAGTGATCACGCCACTGCCCTCCATCCTGGGTGACTGAATGAGACCCTGTCTCCAAAAAAAAAAAAAGATAACATATATCTTTGTGTTACAAATAGCATACCACACACACACACATCCTCATTTACTTTACTTTCATGGCACATAGCAGATTCCACCCAACAATTAAATTAGAATACATAGAAGAGGCAGAAATTAAATGTCATTCTACTTACAATATCATTTCTCTTAGTTTCCCCCAAAGTCTTGTAGGACATGAACACATATACTAAAGAAGATTTTATGACTGCTATCTCCTTGCTTTCACTTTTTTTTTTTAAGCCACACCACTCTGAAATTAAAAACATGCAGTTAGCCAGATACAGAAAACTCTACAATGCTTTAAAAGTTGCTAAAATCATGCCTGTCTTTAACCTACGGTGATAAAGGTATAGTGGTTTCCTCTAAAGGAAAGATATTGACAAGGTAGGGACAGGACGGAGCCTTCTGGAATGGTGCTACACCTTAATCTGGATGATGGTTAGATATATCTAAACATAAGTAAAAGATTATCAGTATGCAGACTTGAGATTTGTGCACTTCAAGTTATACCGCAATAAAAATTTTTATTTCTGCCTGTTAAGTGTATTCCTGCTCAAAATTAGGCAAATCAATACTACGTCAAGTTATAGTAGTAATAACCTATAGATTAACAAGTTAATAAGAATTAATAAAATTACTGTATTTTACAAGTCATGAGATCAGCCAGGCATGGTGGCTCATGCCTATAATCACAGCGCTTTGGGAGGCCAAGGCAGGGGGATCACTTGAGGCCAGGAGTTGGCGATCAGCCTGGGCAACATAGTGAGACCTTGTCTGTATAAAATAATTGTTTTTTATATTAGTGGGGGTTGGTGGTGCACGCCTGTAGCTCCAGCTGCTCAGGAGATTGAGGTGGGAGGATTGCTTGAGCCCAGGAGGGCGAGGGTGCAGTGAGCCAATGATAACACCACTGCACTCAGGCCTGGGCCACAGAGCAAGAATCCGTCTCAGGAAAAAAAAAAAAAAAAAGATTATGAAATCCCGTGAAGCCTGTATACAATGGTTAAATATACACCACGTGGCCATGACTACAGATTAGCCATAAAACCAAGCCTAGATACTTGTTGGCAATAGTTGAATCTGAAGCATCAACACAGTGGAAAAGGTTTGTTTCCTAAAACCTAATTCCCTTCTATTGCAAAAGCACAATGAGCACAGGAAGAGCAAGACCAACCCCTGCTGAACACCAGACTCACCTCACCTTTAAAGCCACCTGTAACTGGTTCCTGGAACCTGAGGCCCCAGGGGCAGTTACACTGCCGCTGATAAAAATGAATCGCAGTTGCTGAGCCCCAGTCAGGGCCTGAATACTGAATTCAGCCGCAGAACACACTAAGAGAAACATCCATCCTGGGGGCCAAAAAGAGGGCTCAGTGTGGAAGATAATACCATTCTGATTTCTTGCCTTCAGCTTGTATGCAAATCACAGGGAAAGGATAAATAATTGACAGATGTGGTCCAGGCTCCCAGGACCCAACTCTCTCCATTCCCACCACTGTAAAGCTGGAAAGAATTTCCTTGAAGTTGGTTCACTGCTATGAAAAATTCAGGGACTTTTCACAGCAGAGCCAATCCTCAAATGCTAGCTGGGCAACCTTCATTTACCATTTTTTTTCCTTTTTCTTTTTTTTTTTTTTTGTTCTTGTTGTTGTTAATTTGTAAAGATGGGTTCTCACCATGTTACTCAGGCTGGTCTTGAACCCCTGAGCTCAAGTGATCCTCTCTCACCTTGGCCTCCCAAAGTACTGGGATTGCAGGTGTGAGCCACCATGCCCACCATCACTTACCATTTAAATAAAATCTGAAAAACATTGAAAAGTTATTAATGAGATCATTTATACTTTTTTCACTAACTCTTCAAATTCAATATGCACTTTACTTATGGCACATCTCAATGTGAAATGGCCATATTTCAAGCACTCGACAGCCATGTGTGGCTAGTGGCTACCATGTTGAACAGAACAGATCTAGTCCTTACCTAGTCCTCAACCACTCCATTCTACTAACTAGGCATCTGCAATATATTAGCATTTCATAAACCCAGCATTTCATTCTATATCTCTGTGCTTTTTCAAAGGATGTTTCCCGTATCAGAATGCTCTCCTCCTCCCTCAAGTATCTTCTCTTCTATGAAAACTTCCCTACAAACTGATTCTCCCTAAATTTGGTAAAGTTGATTATTCCTCCAGAGTGTACTATCTCTGGGATCACCATAAACTTAGCTCTATTAAAGCACTTATCACACTGGATTGCAACACTCATTTTCCTCTCTGATTCCCCTTAAATAAAAATTTGGGCTTACTGAAGCCAATGTTTGTATTTTATTCATGTGTATATCCTCAACATTAATAAACCATTCTGCCTGAATGAAGAGCAACACTGCAGATTTCAGATTCAAGTATTATTTACTGAGTACCTTAAAATGTCTTGGATACTGTGATTTCATGTATTTTATCTCCTCTAATCAATATTTATTAAGATTCATATAGCCTATACAATGGAATACTACTCAGCCATAAAAAAGAATGAAATCATGTCTTTTGCAGCAACATGGACACAACTGGAGGCCATTATCTTAAGTGAAATAGCTCAGAAACAGAAAGTCAAATACTACATGTTCTCCCTCATAAGTGGAAGATAAACAATGTGTACACATGGACATAAGAGTGTGGAATTATAGATGGTGGAGACTCAGAGTGGTGGGATGGTGGGAGGGGGTGAGAAATGAAAAATTATTTAATGCGTACAACACACATTATTCAAGTGATGGTTACACTGAAAGTCCAGACTTCACCACTATACAATATACCCATGCAACAAAACTGCACTTGTAACCCTTAAATTTATACAAAAAGGAAAAGATTCATAAAGCCAACCCTGGAAACAAGAGCTTACAAAGTATTGGCTCTTACTTAAATTGTTTATTAAAATATGCATAAGCCAGATCAAGAGAAGAATACATTCGCGCAACTATTTTTTGAATATTTATTTATAAATATTTTTGAACATTTTGTAAACCCAGATACATTTTTAGGTTTTGAAGACAGATCCACAAAGAAAACAGACAAGGCCCATGCTCTCATGGAGCTTACATCCTAGAGATAGGGTGGCAGAAGGTAAACACGCCAACAAATATATTAACAAGAGAATTTCAGACACTAATAAGTTCATGACTCATATATCACTCTTTCCCCTCACCGTCTTACAGTAGACAGAAGTGATTAATCATGGCACTCTTTCCTCCTGAGCCCAGACTCAGAGTCATAAACCTTCTCAATACAGCATTCCAGCCATGTGAAATCCATCAAAGTTGTCATATCAATGAAGTTTATTTGCCATCCTAGGCCTAGACCCTTTTATAGAATTGTTCTTTTCAAGCACCATGAACTAGTTGTAGCAGATATAAGCCCAAATCATCTTCCAATACCCACAAGATGTCATAGCCTGTGTATGTATAGAAGTGCATTTTTATTTATTTTATTTATTTATTTATTTATTTGGGGGATAGAGCCACACTCTTTCATCCAGGCTGGAGTGCAGTGACACGATCTCGGCTCCCTGCAACCTACCACCTCCCAGGTTCAAGCGAATTTGTGCCTCAGCCTCCCAAGTAGCTGGGTTTACGGACATGCACCACCATACCTAGCAAATTTTTGTATTTTTAGTAGGAGACATGGTTTCTCCATGTTGGCCAGGCCAGTCTCGAACTCCTGGCCTCAGTGATCTGCCTGCCTTGGCCACCCAAAGTGCTGGGATTACAGGCATGAGCCACTGAGCTTGGACAGAAGTGCATTTTTCCAGAGTTCCCAAACAATAGGCTATTTTTTAAATAAATTGGCCCATGTAATCGTGGGAGCTGGCAGCTCCAAAATCCATAGTAAGGCAGGTTGGCAGGCTGAGATCTCTTGAGCAAAAGTTGACGCTGCAGTTTTCAGGCAGAATTGCTTATCTGGAAAACTACAGTTGCTCCCCTGCCATCTGATTAAATGAGGCTCACACACATTATCAAATGATTATAGATGTTAACTATATCAACAAAATATTTGCACAGCAATACATAGATTAATGTCAGATGAAATAACTGGGTACTATACCCTATCCAAGTTGACACGTAAAATTAAGTCATTCATCCCTTGTTAACTTGGCACTCATACACATGTTAACCCATACTTAATCCCCAAATAAAGACAATTACAAAGTCATACTTTTCCTAACATGATACAGCTATCCAAAACATACAATTTAAAATGCACTAACCCTTCCTCAGAAGGGTTATAGCCTTAGGGTGATATTCACTCTTCTCCTTGATATCCTTTAACTTAACTATTATTAACACATCTTAATGTTGTACAGTAAGAGAATAAGGGAGGAAAGAAACACAGATATTTGCCATAGATAGAGATAGATAAACAGACAGATACACTCAAACACATTAATAACAAAATGAGGAACAAATACTGTTAACACTTATGGCACTCATTTCCACAATTGGTCATATGGTCATAGCTGGTATTTATAACTACCTTCTTCCACTACCCTTCCATATTCACTATACCCCAAACAACTGAGCTAATCATAGTTCTTTGCCTGGTGAGGTGACTCAAGCCTTTATTCCTGAAGAGTCTGGGCCATTAGCAGACTGAGAGAATTGGGTTGTAGTTTGCCATTGACTTTAATCATGGGGCACAATAGTACTAAGAGATACCCCAAAGGATGTCCTATATTCCAGACATACTCTTCCTTACCTCCTTGTGTAGTAGCAGCCCAATTTCCCCTTCATAATCAAGATCAATTACTCCATCCAGTACAGTAGTGCCTTTCTTTGCCTGTTGTTTCAAATGCATGAGACGTCCAAAGTAACCAGAGGCAGTCCTAACTTCTAGTTCAACGGAATCATTGTCTCATCTTCTGGTCGAAGAATTCTTCCCTTTGAAACTAAGACCTCTGGACCAGCAGAGTATAAGGTCATGGGAACAGAAAGAAAAAAATTTGCTAGAGGAACATTAGGGCTAATAATGAGTGGTGCCACTCCCATTTTCACCCATTGATTCCTAGAGCCATGAATTCTGGCTATAGGAGAAATAGTACTATATATTGGATGCTGATTTAAGGTACATATTCTGGAGAACATTACTCCAGTCGTGCGAGGTAATGCCACCTAGATAATGCTGTAATTGAGTCTTCAAAGGGCCATTCCACCATTTTATCAAACTAGCTCTTTCAGGATGCTGGGAACCATGGTAAGACCAGTAGTTCTACAGGCATGGGCCCATTGCCACACTTTATTTACTGTGAGGTTAATTCCTTGACCAGAAGCAAACCATGTGGAATACCAAGATGGTGGATAAGGCATTTTGTAAGTCCACAGGATGACAGTTTTGGAAGGTGCATTGTGTGCAGGAAAGGTAAATCCATAACCAGAGTCAATATCTACTCCAGTAATAACAAACGCTGCCCTTTTTATGATGTAAGTAGTCCAACAGGCCACCACGTTCACCCCAGAAAATGGTGCCATATCAGAAATTCAATGTTTGTCTCTACCACCAACAGACTGGCCACTCAGCAGGGGCTATAACCAGGTCAGCCACGGTGCGTGGAATTCAAAGTTTCCATGCCCATGCATAGACTCCATCTCTGCTACATGGACGCTTTGTTCATAAGCCCATTGGTCAATGACAGGGGTGGCTAGGGAGTCTGCCTGGTGTCCTCAGAATGGGTCAGCCCCTCTACTTGATTATTAAAATCCTCCTCAACTGAGGTGACACTTTGATGAGCATTCACACGTAGCACAAATATCTTCATGGATTCTGCCCATTTAGAGATGTCTATTCCACATACCTCTCCTCCTCATCACCAATTTTTCAATCATGTTTCTTTCAAGTTATTGACCACCAAGTCAAATTGTTGACCACAGCTCATGAATCAGTATACGCTTTTACCACTGGCCATTTCTTTCTCCAAGCAAAAATAACAACCAGGTGTATTGCTCAAAGCTCAAAGTTCTGCCCACTGGGAGGATTTCCCTTCACCACTGTCCTTCAGGGATGTCTTAGAAAGGGGCTATAGTGCTGCAGCGGTCCCCACTTTCAGGTGGTGCCTGCATATCAAGCAAAGCCATCTGAAACCCGGACCCAAGTTTACACTTCCTCAGTCAACTGATCATAGAGAATGCCACATGAGGCCACGGGTGCAGGCTGGGAGAGAAAAGGCAATGTAGCACGAGTAGGAGCCATGGGCATTTGGGCCACTTCTTCATGTAATTTACTTGTGCCTTCAGATCCTGCTCAAGCCTGATCTCATGTATCCCACTTTCATTTGATGTTGGATGGAATGCTGCTGTACATGCCCAGCCTTATGGCTTTGAGGGCCAGACAACATCCAGTTCATAACAGACAGTGGCCCATGGTTAAAGTTTTAGTCTCTACTAAGCCTAGTAACACGCCAAGTGCTGTTTCTCAAAAGGAGAGTAGTCCTACGCAGAGAGTGGCAGGGCTTTGCTACAAAAAGGGCCTGTGGTGTGATTCACCTACAGGGGCCTGCCAGAGGCTCCAAATCACACCTCCATCTGCCACTGACACCTCAAGCACCACTGGATCTGCTGGATCGTGATGCAAGTGGCAGAGCAGCTTGCACAGCAGCCTGGACCTACCAGAATCCTTCTCTCATTCTGGGTCCCACAGAAAACTAGAAGCTCTTCAGTCCCATAGAAAACTAGAAGCTCTTCAGCCACTCAGCAAATGGGCTAGAGTAGCACATCCAAAAGAAGAATATGCTGTCTTCAAAATCCAAAGAGCCCCACTTGGTCTTGTGCCTCATTTTGGGTTGTAGGAGAGGACAGATACAACAACTTCTCTTTCACCTTAGAAGGGATATCTAGAAATTTCAGTGAAGTAGAAGACCCTTGAATTCTTGTCAAATTTATTTCCCACCTTCTGACATGCAAACGTTTTACCAATAAGTCTGAGTAGCTTCTACTTCTTGCCCATTTGATCCAATTAGACTGCTGTCATCAATTTTGTGGACCGATGTGATATCTTGTAGAAGGGAAAGATGATTAGTTCCCTGCAGACTAAACTGTGGCATAGGGCTGAAGAATTGATATACCTCTGAGATAGGGCAGTGAAGGTGTATTGCTGGCCAACTGAAACAAACTATTTCTGGTAGTCTTTACTAACAGGTGTGGAGAAAAATGCATTTGTCAGATCAGTAGCTGCATACCACGTAGCAGGAGATGTGGTAATTTGCTCAAGTAATTAAACCATATCCAGAACAGCAGCTGCAGTTGGAGTCATCACCTGGCTAAGTTTAGGATAATCCACTACCATTCTTCAAGATTCATCTGTCTTCTGCACAGGACAAATAGGCTAGTTTAATGAAGAATGTGGTAGAAATCACCACCTCTTTATCTTTCAAGTCCTGAATGCTGGCAGTAATCCCTGCAATCCCTCCAGGGAAGTAGTATAGCTTGTAGTTTACTATTTTTCAGGTAGGGGCAATTGTAGTTACTTCCACTTGACCTTTCCCATCATAGCAGCCCTCACTCACAGGTCAGAGAACCAATATGGAGTTTCTGCCAGCTACTGAGTATGTCTATTCCAATTATGCAATCTGAACTAGGAAAGTAACCACAGGATGAGTTTGGGGTCCTACCGAACCCACTATGAGATGAACCAGAACTAAAACTCTATGGGTCATCTGACCTCCATAAGCCACTACTCTAACTGGTGAACCACAGAGATAATTTGGGTCTCCTAGAATTAGTTTCAGTTCAGAGTCAATGTCCAGTAGTCCCCAAAAGGTCTGATTATTTATTTTTCTTCAATGTACAATTACCCTTGTAAAAGGCATACATCTCTTTTGGGAAGACTGAGAGAAAGAGTAACAGTATAACTATTTCTCATGTAGTGGGGGTATTCCTCGAGGGGACCTGGCCTCTCCTTCATTCAAGAAAGAGGTTCTACTCTATAAACTGGCTCAAATCTGGGAACTGATTGAGAGACTGTGACTCTCTGCTTCAGAGAGTCAAATTAAACTTCTGTTCTCCTGACCTAGAACCCTTGCACTTATACAGATCAAGTAGCAATTTAGTAGACTGCTCATGGGTTTTTTTTGTTGTTGTTTGTTTGTTTGTTTGTTGAGATGGAGTTTCACTCTTGTTGCCCAGACTGGAGTGCAGTGGCGCGATCTCGGCTCACTGCAACCTCTGCTTCCCGGGTTCAAGCGATTCTCCTGCCTCAGCCTCCTGAGTAGCTGGGATTACAGGCACCCACCAAAATGCCCAGCTAATTCTTCCATGCCTGTGGAACATGGAAAGACTAGTCTGGCTGAGTCTTCAGCCTCCATTTTTCTCCTGTGCTGGATGCTTCCTGCCCTCGAATATTTTTGTATTTTCAGTAGAGACGGGGTTTCACCATGTTGGCCAGGCTGGTCTCAGACTCCTGACCTCAGGTGATCCACCCGCCTCAGCCTCGCAACGTGCTGGAATTATAGGCATAAGCCACCATGCCCGGCCTCTTTTTTTTTGGGGGGGGGGGGTGTGGCAGGTAGGGGGACAGCATGTTCAACTAGCCAATGCCGTGGTTCTCCATGAATCAGACTATTCTGATTCCTGCTTGAAATCCACTGTCCCTTACAGCAACAAAACCCACCTGGTCTTTGGCATTAATTGCCACCACTTGGTCCCAGCTATTCCAAAGTCCATTGCATTTAAGGATCCCAGTTCAGTGGTAGTAATCTCCACTGCAATTTCTGACCTACATGGAAGAGAGACACAGTCACGCCCTGCTTAATGACAGGAATACGTTCTGAGAAATGCATTGTTAGGTGATTGGGTCACCTAACAGAATACTTCAGTGCTGTTAGGGTTCCCCTCACAAATTTGTTTCTCACAATTACAGTGAAAGGTGTGTCCTCGGAATCCCTCCCCACAAGGAGGGCAAACATGCCCTACATGATAAATCCACTCTAATATCCTATGATGGTTAATATTGAGTGTCAACTTGATCGGATTGAAGGATGCAAAGTATTGTTCCTGGGTGTGTCTGTGAGGGTGTTACCAAAGGAGATTAACATTTGAGTCAGGCGACTAGGAGAAGCAGAGTCACCCTCAATCTGGGTAGGTACCATCTAATCAGCTGCTGGGATAAAAGCAGGCAGAGGAACATGAAAGGACTAGACTGGGTGAGTCCTCCAGTCTCCATCTTTCTTCTGCGCTGGATGCTTCCTGCCCTCAAACATCAGACTCCAAGTTCTTCAGCTTTTGGACTCTTGGGTTTACACCAGTGGTTTGCCAGGGTATCTCGGGCCTTCGGCCACAGGTACTGAAGGCTGCACTGTTGGCTTCCCTACTTTTGAGCTTTTGGGACTCAGACTGGTTTCCTTCTCCTCAGCTTGCAGATGGCCTATTGTGGGACTTAACCTTATGATCTGTGAGTCAATATTCCTTAATAAACTCCCTTTCATATATACATCTACACTATTAGTCCTGTCCCTCTGGAGAACCCTAACTAGTACACATCCCAATCTCCTTAAGCCTTGGATGCCTTCCTCTACGGTGTACCAGTTCTGCCATTTCATCCTCACTTAGAGTAGGCTCACCTTTCAGTTCATGTTTCGGTCACCAACTCTTTGCAATCCATCATTGACCAAAACATCATTGTATGGAGTATCACACACTCACACAAAAAGAGAGAGAGAGAAAAAAAGAGATTTGCCATAAGGAATTGGCTCATGCAATTATGGAAGCTGAGAAGTCCTACAATCTTCCTTCTGCAAGTTAGAGATCCAGAAGTTAGTGGTATAGTTTAATATGAGTTCAAACTGTTAGAGCTCTTTCTAACTCCTTGAGTTACAACACTGAATTCAGAATCTCTACCTAGTGGGCCCATGGCAATAAATTCAACCTGATTCAACTTTCTGTTCCTTGCACAATTATCCTATACCTTCACTAATGCATTTGCCTGATTTCTGTCTGTATAAATTGCAAAAAACAATGCAGAAGAATCAACAGTGTCTTGCAAGTCAACAACCTCAAGGGAGGCCATTACAGGTTCTGCAGGCAAAGCAGGGCCAGCCTCCTCTGACAGGGGTGGGAGGCTGCTTACATTGTTAAATGAAGCTCAGAAGAAGGCAGAAGTTCAGTGTCCCCAGCTTCATCGGAATCTCTCCATATGTTCCATTCCCATTTCCAGGATCCCATTTCTTCCCAATCAATGCAGGCACTTCAACAGAAGACAGTTGGCAAGGTCTGAAATTCAATTTGTGTTGTAGTTTGGCCACTTGCAGGATGATACTGTGAGCTTGGCTTTCAGAAATCTCAGGTCTGAGCCTACAGGACAAATGGGTTTCTTTCAGAACACAGAAACTTTCAGGTTATTTATGCAGAATTTGAGCTGGGAATTTAAAGCCCTGAGCTCATCCTTTTCTTTCTCCACTTTCTCCAGTGCAATTAAGAGCAAGCAGCCTGTATTAGCATTCTCCAGACAGAGCCAATAGGATATATATATACACAGTCATGCACCACTTAATGACAGGGATATGTTCTGAGAAATGCATTGTTATATGATTTTGTCATTGTGTGAACATCATAGAGTGTACTGACACAGACCTAGATAGTATAGCCTACTACACACCTAGGCTATATGGCATAGCCTATGGCTCCTAGGCTACAAACCCGCATGGCATGTTAGTATACTGAATACTGTAGGCAACTGTAACATAATGGTAAAATTTGTATATATAAAAATATCTAAATATAGGCCAGGTGCAGTGGCTCACACCTATAATCCCAGCACTTTGGGAAGCCAAGGTGGGCAGATCATTTGAGGTCAGGAGTTTGAGAACAGCCTGGCCAACATGGTGAAACCCTGTCTCTACTAAAAATACAAAAATTAGCTGGGTGTGGCGGCACACACCTGTAATCCCAGCTACTTGGGAGGCTGAGGCACGAGAATCACTTGAACCCAGGAGGCAAAGGTTGCAGTGAGCTGAGATCATGCCACTGCACTCCAACCTGGGTGACAGAGTTAAACTCCATCTCAAAAAATAACAATAAATAAATAAATATCAAAAATCTAAATGTAGAAAAAGCACAGTAAAAAAATGGTATTATAATCTCATAGGACCACAGTTGTATTTGCAGTCCATCATTGACCAAAACATCATTGTATGGAGTATCACACACACACACAAAAAGAGAGAGAGAGAGAGAAAGAGATTTGCCATAAGGAATTGGCTCATGCAATTATGGAAGCTGAGAAGTCCTATAATCTTCCGTCTGCAAGTTAGAGATCCAGAAGTTAGTGGTATAGTTTAATGTGAGTTCAAAGGCCTGAGATCCAGGGGAACTGATGCTGTAAATTCCAGTCCAAGTGCACAGAATACTGAAGTCCCAGCTCAGCAATGAAGCAAAGAAGGAAAAAGTTATCTCTTCCCCTGCCTTTTGTTCTATTCAGGACCTCAACAGATTGGATGATAACCACCAACATTGAGGAGGGTAATCTGCTTTGCTGGATTAACTGATTCAAGTGCTAATCTCATCCAGAAACACTCACAGACACACTCAGAAACAATGGTTAGACACTGACCCAGTCAAGTTGACCCACAAAAATTATCCATCATTGGCCGGGCGCGGTGGCTTATGCCTGTAATCCCAACACTTTGGGAGGCCGAGGCGGGCAGATCACAAGACCAGGAGATCAAGACTATCCTGGCTAACACGGTGAAACCCCGTCTCCACTAAAAATACAAAAAATTAGCTGGGCGTGGTGGCGAGCACCTGTAGTACCAGCTACTTGGGAGGCTGAGGCAGGAGAAAGGTGTGAACCCGGGATGCATAGGTTGCAGTGAGCCGAGATCACTCCACTGCACTCCAGCCTTGGCAACAGAGCAAGACTCTGTCTCAAAAAAAAAAAAATTATCCATCACACAACAAATCTCATTATCCTCCATTTGACAAAAATGCTCTAAGGCTTCAATTACATGGCCACCCATAACCTTGCCTCTTATAACTATTTGATTAGGAGTATCCAATGGTGACATTTTGCATATCTCTATTGCCACATCATGTCACAGACTATCAGTATCATTTTTATCACTGGATTTAAACCTAATCATATTCTATACCAATCCAGAAAACTCATCCTTAAAATGCTTTCCTCTAGAGCCATTCTTAGCACAAAACTCTACATTAATCCAGCAAAGTTCTCCAGGGAAACAGAACCAGTAGGAGAGAGATAAATAGAATGGATGAGTACATACATGCATGCATACACACGTACACACAGAGAGAGACAGATACACAGAGACAGGATTGATAGAGAGAGGTTTCCAGGAATGGGCTTACAAGAGTGTGGAGGCTGGCAAGCTCGAAATCCATAGGGCAGGCTAGCAGGCTGCAGACGATGAGGGAGGAGCTAATGCCACAGCCTTGAGGCAGGATTTCTTCTTTCTCAGAGAAACCTTGACTTCGCTCTTCGGCTTTCAACTGATCGAATGAGGCCCACACACAACAATAGTCTCCTTTACTTAAACTCAATTAATTGTAGCTGTTAACCATATTTACAAAATACCTTCAGAGCAACACTTAGATTAGTGTTTGATTGAACAATTAGGTACTATAGCCTATCCAAATTGACACGTAAAACCAGTCATTACAATCTCCAACAGTTATTTAAATAACAGAATTCTTTTGGTCCTCCAATTACAATTAAGACATCACAAGTTTTGTCTAAACTATCAATGCAGTCACTTCCAAAATCATGAAGAAACTATTATTATAATATTATTATTATATTAAACTATTATATACACAATGCTCCCAGCCCTCCCAAAATCATGAAGAAACTATTATTTAAATTTAATTTATATCAGTAGTATTTATTCATTGTTAAACACTACTTACAGCATCCAAATCTCAAATAGAACAGCTCTACCACTAGGAAAAAACCCTTAGTGGTTTTTGGATAGTGTTTTGAAAACATTTATTTATAGCCAAGAATTGCCAGGAATAACAGCCAAATTAATAATTAAATAGAAAGCTTTTATTGCAAAAGGAGCAAGCTAAAATAAATAGCAACCATCTGAAACTTTTCAATATACAAATTCATAAAGCTTTTAGTTAACTGAACAGTTATTACAATAATAACTAACAATCTGACACCTTCGAGATCCCCTGGAGCTCCTGACCTTTAAATCCAAGAAAGCTGACAGGGACAGCCTAGCAATTCAGCCTGTGTGGGAGGAAATAAGAAAGAAACCAATGGAAAACTGTGGGAAAACACGGAGGCAGGCAGAAAATATTGGGATGTGTTTTGCGTTATTATATACAGGGGAATGGGTTTTTATAGTCAAGGACTAAAGTGAGTAAAACTGTATTTTTATTTTCTTATAACAGGATTTAATTGTTTCCCTGAGCTTCCATTACTATTAGCAGAAAGTTTAATCTAATAATTTCTAGGTAAACTCAGTCAAATCAATGATTACAAAAAAATTGATGTTATTAGTTAAGTCAGAATTTTTTTCCCAGGAAAATCCAAGGACCTTATATTCCACTTTAACCTAAAGGTATGAGTTTTAGAGAGCTTGTGGAAGTGCCTATATTTGAGTGGGAGAAGCAACTGGGGTTTTTTGTTGTTGTTCTTGTTTTTTGTTTTTTGGTTTTTGGTTTTTTTTGAGAGAGGGTCCCGCTCTGTCACCCAGGCTGGAGGGCAATGATGCAATCACAGCTCGCTGCAGCCTTGACCTCCCAGGCTGAAGCGATTCTTCCGCTTCAGCCTCCTGAGTAGCTTGGACTACAGGCATGTGCCGCCACACCTGGCTAATTTTTTTTTTAAGAGACAGGGTCTCACTATGTTGTCCAGGCTGGTCTCAAATTTCTGGGCTCAAATGAGCCCCTAGTCTCGAAAACTTCAGCCTCCCAAAGTACTGGGATTGCAGGCATGAGCCCCCAGGGCCAGCGGCATCTGGTTCTTGATGGCTCTCCACCCTCCAGGGCCTCCACGGAGCTAGCACTCACCTTGCTGGGTCTTTAGTGAGGGGCATCTATGCCAGCTGTGGTTTCTCTTTCAAATGGGCCATGCAGCATCTGCTGACGGCTCCCCTTCATCGTGATTGGCAGCCACTTCTACTCCATCCAGCTTCTCTCAGCCAATCTTGAGCCTCTCTTGAGAGCACGAGAAACTTTCCAGTGCTCTTCTGTCCCACTCGCCATGACTGGTGGTGAGCAGTGTGGGGAACAAGACCCAGGCACCCTGCCTAGGCCACCACCCTCACAGGCATTTGCCACTGCCATGCCAAGCTTTGGTGGGAGGGGGCTTCTCTGCAAAGCTTGGGTCTCCCCCAGCCTTACCTGGGAAAGGAAGCACTCACACACCACTAGCCTACCTAGAGTCGAATTTATTATGCTACACACATGCACAAACACACATATAGAACCCAGGGAGGGGAAGCAGAACTCTGGGACCCTTCTCAACTCTACTCTCTGCTGTCACTGAACAAACGTGCTTTTCCCATTAGATCATCCTTTTGGATGGGGGACAGGTGCATGCACAGACCCCTGGCTCTTAGCAGTGACAGGATTTTCTCTCTAACCTATTTTCTCCCTTAGGGAAACTCTAAAGACATTTTTTCATAACAATTGTTTTTTATTTTGGCTGTTTCACCCCTCACTAGAAAAAACAAAGTTCCACAGATGTAATGAGCTGAGAGTTTTGGCAGAAAATAAAAGTGAAGAAAACCTTGATTTGTCCTTTCATGCTACAATAGCTACAATGTTCTAACAGAGAAACCATTTTTGTTCCCCGTTGATGATGGCACATATAGTGGAGAAATTTTCTTGGGTTTCAGGTGGTCTAACAGGCTTATATTTGAATCCCAGTTCCATTATGGTCCCTCTAATTGCTCTTGGACAAGTTACTTAACCTCTTTGAAATTCATTTTCCTCATTCCCCATACCTATCTCATGGGATTATTGTGAGAGTTAAATGAATTACTCTTGTTTTCCGCAAGAATGTTGGTTCCATAACCCAATTAGGCAAAATTTGAAAGCCCCAGTTGGCACAATGTCAACATAAACTATAGTATAAATGCTAAGTTTCTTTGTAAATTAAATAGTGGTAAGAAAATCATGATAAACAACTATAGAACTCTAGCAGGTGTTCTTAAATGCAGGTTTCTAATAACTTTGGAAATTGTAACATTAGAACAGAGGAAACAACTTTCAGAACTCTCATGAAGAGCTGGAATGTTCATGAATATCAAACAGAAAAGGAGTTAACTGAATTAACTGAACCAGCAGAAACTGAAGTAATCTTTTTAACTTTGCTTGAAACACTGCTGACCCTTTGTTTTGTTTTTCAGAGTCAGTGAAACTTTTCTTTTGAGCTATTTACAGCTTGTAGCAGTTAAGTAAATTATACTGCTGTGAACAAAATTTGGAGCACATTTTTTTCTCTCTACCTAATTTCTCCAGACTTTGGAAACTAGTTGTGAGTATTCTTAACTTATGGCAATATAGTTATTTGCATAAGTGCAATAAGAATCTGTTTTCTTTTGTAACAGGACACAATTTGAGAAATTCGTTATTTTACCAAGGAATTTTACTGGTTATTTTACCAAGGAATTTTACTGGTTATTTTACTGGAATGGTGTGTTTTCCTTTAAGGAATTAAACTTACAGAGCCAATAAAAGCCCCATGGGGAACTGGCTTCATGCCTTGCCTACAATAGTCCTTGTACAAGGTTTCTAACCTGTGGTAAATAAAGAATGTCACTTTCTAACAGGTCCAGGAGCCCCAATTTACCTTGGGACCTCAAGAGGAAAGAAATGTACCCAACTCATAGGTATTTGAGGGTACAAACCTATGGCTGGGTTCAGCTTTTAAAAAGTCTTCTCTGAAATTCCTTCTATGGAACAGAGTTCCATCAAAGCCAATTTTAAAAGAGCTTATGTGAAAAATAATTATTCTTGCTGCATTTTATGCAAATAATCAGGCCAAGGATAATAAAGCAAATCAGTCTTACCATGATTTGTCTTTAGTAAAAATGGGAAACTGGAGAGAGAAATATTATGTTTCAAGAACTGTGGTACACTTGGTATTAAATTCTAGTCTCATTAGTTGTTTTTTAGTTTGTTTCTGGAATTTAGGCTAACCCTGCTTATTCTTGTGAACCAATCAGTAATCTCTGACTGCTACTCAGAAGAAACAAGAGGTTTGGTAATGCAAAAATCTGGATCAATATTCTAATCCTAGGCACACACTGGAATCATCTAGCAACCCCATATCAGCTTAGTTCCAACAGTGGCCCAGTTCATGAAAAGCCTTCTAATTTAGTTTACTTGGAATCACTTTACTTATTTTGCTTTACTCTTGTGGAATATATTGCTGTTATATTCTTTGTGTAGGAATACAGGACAAGTTTACTGAATGTTTTCTTAAACACTTAATAATCTTCCAGATACCACTTTTTGTCGAAACTCAAGACTTATGAATGGACCTTACTATACTGATGCTTTCTGACTGAGCTCCTCTCTACCCTGAATGCAGGAGACCCTCATAGTTAGGCAGGAATATCATTGCCCCTATTCAGCCTAAGAAGTTACAGAAGATGGATCTTCATCCTTCTGCAATCCTTAGGATTAAGGGTTCTCTTATAAAAAGAAGGGGGGAAATGTCAGAGGCATGTGAACCAGAGCAACTCCATCTTAAATAGGAGCTGGGTAAAATGAAGCTGAAACCTACCAGGTTGCATTCCCAGATGGTTAAGCCATTCTAAGTCACTGGATGAAATAGGAGGTCAGCACAAAATACAGGTCATAAAGGGCTTGCTGATAAAACAGGTTTCAGTGAAGGAGCCGGCCAAAATCCACCAAAACCAAAATGGCCATGAGAGTGACCTCTGATCGTCCTCACTGCTACACTCCCACCAGCACCATGACAGTTTACAAATGTCAGGAAGTTACCCTATGTGGTCTAAAAAGGGGAAGCATGAATAATCCACCCCTAGCTTAGCATATCATCAAGAAATAACCATAAAAATGAGCAACCAGCTGCCCTCGGAGCTGTTCTGTCTATGGAGTAGCCATTCTTTTATTCTTTCACTTTCATAATAAATTTACTTTCACTTTACAAAAAAAAAAAAACATGATAAAATAACCACCTATTCAGGAAGTTTTGAAGATTTTTTTTTTTAAGACGGAGTTTTGCTCTTGTTGCCCAGGCTAGAGTGCAGTGGCGTGATCTTGGCTCACTGCAACCTCCGCCTCCGGGGTTCAAGCAATTCTCCTGCCTCAGCCTCCTGGGTAGCTGGGATTACAGGCACCCGCCACTATGCCAGGCTAATTTTTGTATTTTCAGTAGAGATGGGGTTTCACCATGTTGGCCAGGCTAGTCTTGAACTCCTGACCTCATGATCCACCTGCCTTGGCCTCCCAAAATGCTGGGATTACAGGCATGAGCCACCACGCCCAACCCGCTTTTGAAGACATTTTAATATTTAAGTATTCAGAATGGGATGACATCTTAGGCCAGTCACTCACCACTCCCTACCTCGTTCCACACAAACACACATACATTTTGTCTGCTTTATAACTCTGTTTCACAACTAGCAGAGCAGAATCTACCCAGAGTGGTCAGCTCTTACATTGCAGCAGCTTTTCTTTTACATTTTTTTTTGGTCTGGAAATTAGAATATTTTATTTTATTTTATTTATAATTTCAACTTTTAGATTCAGTACACATGCAGGTTGTTGCTTGGGTATACTGTGTGATGCTGAGGTCTGGGATACAAGTGATGCCATCACCCAGGTAGGGAGCATAGTACCCAATAGTTGATTTTTCACTCCTTTCCCCACTCCTCACTCCCGGCTTTAGCAGTCCCCAGTGTCTGCTGTTGCCATCTGCACGTCCATGAGTACGCAATGTTTAGATCTCACTTGTAAGTGAGAACATGCAGTATTTTGTTTTCTGTTCCTGCGTTAATTCACTTAGGATAATGGCCTCCAGCTCACTGCAGCCTTTCAACATTAGCTTGGCCATGCCCTGAAAAGGCCAAACACTGGGTCCTGGTGCATCTGGGATTATGTGAGAAGTCTTCTGTGGTTTAGAGGCTTCTTGATCTATGGATATTGTATCTGTGCCTGCATTTCTGAATCGATGCTTGCTCCTGATTCGGTACTTGCTCTTCACCCCTAAGGGGAGTTTTTCACTTGATCTATTCTCAAGCTAAACCCCAGACTCACCTCTGCTATTTCTGTCTTGCTTCTGATCCTGCTTCCAGGATTCACTGCTGCCCACAGTGTCCCTCCCCGGGAGATGACCTAAGTCCAAAGTCCCATGGAAGCTGTACTCCTAAATTTAAAGCCAAAAACAACAATTTGAAAGGTTTAAGGAAAAAATGATCACTATCAAAGTAAAAGAGAAAGATGCTATATGCTAAGTATGGTGGCCCTTGAAAAGGATGTGACTGGCAACAGGAGACAGAGATGGGATCTTTTAAGAAATGAGGGATTTCACAGGCAGAGGAGCTCAGAACCTACAGTATTGTACCATCCTTGCAAAGAAGGGGTGAATCCCATTCACCATATTCATGATTATCAGAAAGTGGGTTTCTAGCCAGAGGTGCCCTATAAATCAATCATCTAGTCTGATCCCCATATGTCACCTTTGAAGATTCTGACCCAGGAAGGTTAAATAACTGCACCAAGTTCATACGGCTGCCCAGTGGCAAAGGTGAGACCAGAGCCAGCCCACACTTTTCCCACTGTGCCTTATTCCCATTGCTTTTCTGTTTCTAGAAGTTGGACCAAGACCACCTTCCTCTAGGTGGATGAGGCAGTCATACAGTTACCTGTATCATTTTCTCCAGATTTCCTTCCACATGGTTATGTCTAAGACCATAAAATCAAAGTTTTAGAAATTAACTCCACCCAACAAGGCAGGCTTCTGCCTCTGCTTCCAGAGTCCTTCCAAGGTTCTATAGCCACATGTCACCCATGCCCCATGCCTTCCTTCAACCTTTATTCCCCATTCTTTTATTTTTTTTTTGAGGCGGAGTCTTGCTCTGTTGCCCAGGCTGGAGTGCAGTGGCACAATCTCAGCTCGCTGCAACCTCCGCCTCCCAGGTTCACGCCATTCTCCTGCCTCAGCCTCCCAAGTAGCTGGGACTACAGGCGCCCGCCACCACGCCCGGCTAATTTTTGTATTTTCAGTAGAGATGGTGTTTCACTGTGTTAGCCAGGATGGTCTCGATCTCTTGACCTTGTGATCTGCCCGCCTCAGCCTCCCAAAGTGCTGGGATTACAGGCATGAGCCACCATGCCCAGCCCCCATTCTTTTCCCACCTGTTCAACTAGCTGGTTTTGGCTGGTAGAGTAGTAAAGTATATTTTAATAGAGGTCCATTAAAAGCCAAAAATCTTCAAACCCTTAGGAATTAGGTTAACAGTAGGATTTGAGAAAAGATAACAGGTGGTGAAAAGGAAATCTCCCCATCACAGCTCAACTCTCATAAAAGGGACTGGGGAAACGCTCATGGAAGAATCATGTTTTTCACTCGTCAGTGAATAGAGCTTAGGGAGAGTGAGTTTATCAGACCTTCCCAGTATGATAACTGAGAGCTACTTCTGATGGGGGGCAATAGGAAGAATGTGTTCCGAAGTTGGGAAGACAACTGTGTGGATGACTCTGGTCTGCCTGGGTAGCTTGATGGCACTGGGAAACTGAACAGAGGGAGGATGGTGGTTTGAGTGAAGGCCAGGTCCCCAAATGGCACTGAAGACAAACTTCACTTAGTTCATATATGTGTTTAGAGCTGGCTTAGCACTCATGGCAATCTCCAGAGGTTCTGTTTTCTCCATGGTTTCTGGGGTTCTTTCATGCTTTGTATTTATCCATTGTACCAGTCCATTTTCACACTGCTGATAAAGACATACCTGAGACTGAGTAATTTGTAAAGAAAAAGAGGTTTAATGGACTCACAGTTCCACGTGGCTGGGGAGGCCTCACAATCATGGCGGGAGGTGAAAGGCATGTCTTACATGGTGGCAGACAAGAAAGAAATGAGAGCCAAGTGAAAGGGGTTTCCCCTTATGAAGCCATCAGATCTCGTGAGACTTACTCACTTCCATGAGAACAGGATGGGGGAAGCTGCCCCCATGATTCAATTATCTTCACCGGGTTCCTACCATAACATGTGGGAATTATGGGGAGCTACAATTCAAAATGAGATTTGGATGGGGACACAGCCAAAACATATCACCCATTACCCAAGCATACTAAACAAAATTTTTTTTTGAGACCAGTCTCACTTTGTCACTCAGGCTAGAGTTCAGTGGCAGTATGATCATAGCTCACTGCAGCCTCAACTTCCTGGGCTCAAATGATGCTCTTTCCTCAGCCTCTCAAGTAGCTGGGGCCACAGGTGCACACCACTGCACTCAGCTAATATTTTATTTTTTGTAAAGACAGGGGTCTCACTATGTTGGCCAGGCTGGTCTAGAACTCGTGGCCTCAAGTTATCCACCTGCCTCACCCTCCCAAAGAGCTGGGATTACAGACACAAGTCACTGCACCCAGCCGAGAAGTTTTTCTTCATCCATCTGAACTCCTTCTGCAGCACAATTGCAGTGCTAACCACCTGGAGATCACGCAGACCCCACAGGCTGAGAACACAGTCCTCCATAAGAACCTCCCCACTTAGGCACCAGCCACCACTCCAGAGTCCCAAAGCCACCCATGCTTCTGCCCAACTGGTTAAAAACCTGGAGGTTCTTATTAGCTGCCTCAGATTTGATAATTTAATAGGACAATTCACAGAACTCAGAATAGCATCATATTGATTGTCTTCAGTTTTGGGGTTCTTTTGGGGTTGTGGGGGGGGAAATGTCCCTTGGGCCATTCCCATTTTTTGAGACGGAGTCTCACTCTGTCACCCCGATTGGAGTGCAGTGGCATGATCTCAGCTCACTGCAACCTCTGCCTCCCAGGTCCAAGTGATTCTCCTGCCTCAGCCTCCCAAGTAGATAGGATTATAGGTGTGCGCCACCACACCTGGCTAATTTTTGTATTTTTAGTAGAGATGGGGTTTCACCATGTTGGCCAGGCTGGTCTCAAACTCCTGGCCTCAAGTGATCTACCAGCCTCAGCCTCCCAAAGTGCTGGCATTACAGGTCTTGACTACTACTAATAATAATATTAGTAAAGAAATGAAATTTTGGCCAGGCTCGGTGGCTCACGCCTGTAATCCCAGCACTTTGGGAGGCCTAGACGGGTGGATCACCTGAGGTCAGGAGTTCGAGACCAGCCTGGTCAACATGGCGAAACCCCGTCTCTATTAAAAATACAAAAATTAGCTGGGAATGGTAGCAGGTGCCTGTAATCCCAGCTACTCAGGAGGCTGAGACAGGAGAATCTTGAACCCAGGGGGCAGAGGTTGCAGTGAGCCGAGATCACGCCATTGCACTCTAGCCTGGAGGACAAGAGCAAGACTTCGTCTCAAAGAAAAAAAAAATGAAATGAAATTTTGATACATGCTGTCAACCCTTGAAACCTTGAAACTGTTATGCTAAGTGAAATAAGCCAGACATAGAAAGACGAATATTTTATTATTCTACTTATATTAAGTATCAAGAATAGGCAAATTCATAAAGATAGTAATAATGGTTGTACAACATTGTAAATGTACTTAATGCGTAGAATTTGTAGAGTTCCTCTTGGAAACTGTGAGTAATTTATCTTTCAGCAGCAATCATTTCCTGAACTGTTGGCCTTACTATACCTCAAATTTTCTATTAATGTATTTCATTTTAGAAGAGATCACAACAGAGCACAGAACAGAAATCAACTTACAATTTAATACTAGGTATCACTGTCACTCAGACATTCCCTTAAAGGGAATTTCTTAGCAGCCATATTTGCATGGGACTCTGCTCCCCACTGGGGCCGTTTCTCCCCGTGGTTTTTCTTTTCTCAACCTTGGGGTTTCCCATCCCATCCCTCTTTATGTAGCAAAGGAATTTGAGAATGCTCATGGTATTACTTTATTAGAGAGAATGGCTTCATTTTCCTTTTTTCAATCTTCACCAGTCTAAGACTTCCATAACCAAAAGATCCACTAAGATTTTCCTAAAGAAAAAAACAAACCATCTGCCTCTAAGATAAATGCTGCTACTCCCTACATATGGATAATGTGCAACAACAATTTAATCTTTTAAAGCAAATGTTCTTTCTGTTAAATATATATATATTTAGTAAGTACAAAAGCAATCCATGCAGAGAAGGATCCTAAGTACACTACCAATTTAAAACATTAACTAACAGTTTAGGATTTATCATATAAATATTATTAAAGAATGGTATCAATAATAACATTACTATGCAAGAATTAATGGCTTTCTAGAATACCAACAATAAGCAGTAGAAAATAAAGTGGTAAATATTCCACTAAAAATAGCCATCAAAGGCTAGACGTGGTGGCCCACACCTGTAATCCTAGCATTTTGGGAGGCCAAAGCGGGTCGATCACTTGAGGTCAGGAGTTCAAGACCAGCCTGGCCAATATGGTGAAACCCCATCTCTACTAAAAATACAAAAATTAGCCAGGCGTAGTGGCACACACCTGTAATCCCAGCTACTCAGGAGGCTGAGGCAGGAGAATCGCTTGAACCCAGGTGGTGGAGGTTGTAGTGAGCCAAGATCGTGTGCCACTGCAGTCCAGCCTGGGCAACAGAGCGAGACTCTGTCTCAGAATAAATAAATAAGTAAATAACCATCAAAGAACATACCTAAGAATAGTCTTAAACAATGCAGAGGAACAATATTAACATGCTCAAAACTCTACTGAGGGCACAATTATTTAAACCTGAATAATAGAGAGGCAAGACATGATACTTGAATGGGAAGTCTCAATAGTGAACCAATATCAATTCTGATATTACGCAAAACAAAATTTTAAAAGCATTTGACATTAGAGAGAGGAAACCCAGCAGACTATTTTCAGATTAACCAGAAAATACTAACATGATGGAATTGCTAGAAAAAAAATTTAAGGAGAAGGATAATGGGAGGAAATACACACTGAGGGCATGATAAAATTACATTCCAGATACTTGTACATCAATATTCATGGCAGCATTATTCACAGGAGCCAAAAGGTGGAAACAATTCAAATACTCACTGACAGATGAATGGATAAACAAAATGTGATATATACATACAACAGAATCTTATCCAGCAATCAAAAAGATTGAGGCTGGGTGCAGTGGCTCACACCTGCAATCCCAGCACTTTGGGAGGCCAAGGTGGAAAGATAGCTTGAGCCCAGGAGCTCGAGACCAGCCTGGGCAATATAGTGAGATCCTGTCTCTACAAATAATAATAATAATAATAATAATAATAATAAAGAAATGAAATTTTGATACATGCTATCAACCCTTGAAACCTTGAAACTATTATGCTAAGTGAAATAAGGCAAACATAGAAAGACAAATATTTTATTATTCTATTTATATTAAGTATCAAGAATAGGCAAATTCATACAGACTGAAAGTAGAATAGAAATTACCAGGGGCAGTTGGGAAGGAGCATGAGGAGTTATTATTTAATGGGCATAGAGCTTCTGTTTGGGATGATGAAAAAGTTCTGGAAATGGATAGTAATAATGGATGTACAACATTGTAAATGTACTTAATGCACGCAATTTGTATAGCTGAAATTTGCTGACAGATCTTAAATGTTCTCACCATAAAACAAAACCAAAAAAAAAAAAAGGTAAGTAGGTGAGGTGATAGATGTGTTGACTAACTTGATTGTGGTAGTCATTTCATAATATACATGTATATCAAATCATGGGTCGTACACCTTAAACTTCTACAATTTTGTTTGTCAATTATTTCTCAATAAAGCTGTGGGAGAATAAAAATAGGGATCTGCCAATGACATAAGATTATTGTGAGGACTAAAATTAAACAAGGTGTGTTCCACGGCTATCACAGTCAATTCTTCATCAACATTTTCTTGTACATTCTCGTCTTTCCTGAGTTCTAGCTGGAGCACTGCAACCTATCAGATATGTAACTAAACTCCTCAAGATGTAGTTTTCCACCTGTAAAATAAGGGATGAGATGATCTTTATTGCTATGTTCGCCTCTAACATTCTCCAATTCAATACAAACACCCCGAAAATTGTCCCTGGGGAAGGGGTCAGAGTACATTCTGATTGCTAGACGTGAATTTGGCACTCAGAATAAGTCCAAGTTGTGGAAGTGATACAGAAAATGTTAATAAGGAACAACAGGAGAATCTGGCTGGCGGCAGTGGCTCACACCTGTAATCCCAGCACTTTGGGAGGCCAAGGCAGGCAGATCACTTGATGCCAGGAGTTCCAGACAAGCCTGGCCAAAATGGTGAAACCCCATCTCTACTAAAAATACAAAAACAAATTAGCCAGGTGTGGTGGCATGCACCTGTAATCTCAGCTACTTGGGAGGTTGAGGCAGGAGAATCTCTAGAACCCAGGAGGCGGAGGTTGCAGTGAGCCCAGATCATGCCACTCTACTCCAGCTTGGATGACACAGTGACACTCTATCAAAAAAAAAAAAGGAATAATAGGAGACTTCAAACATTCCATTTTGGGAGTAGAAAGGGGAGTTCATTGTCAGAATATATGCATCTTACACAAAGGATCATCATTAAAATCAAATTACTCATGAACAATGAGTAGGACTTTGTAATATTTCAATTGCATCAAAACTGTCCTTGAACAAAAAAATGTACTTCCTCCTCCTCCTCCATTCAGGTAAAGTATAGCCTGTGTCATCCCATGCACTGTGGCATTTGTTCACTGAACTATTGTCCTTCTCAAGAGATGGTTTTTCACCCTAACAAAAATAACTATGAATCATTGATTCTGTGAATATTTTCTCCCTTGCTTTTTTCACAGAACGATTGACAAATTTCCATGTATTTATTTCTTAAATAAGCAAAAGTTACCATGAACCTGAAATGGTCTATACTGCAAATGCAAACTGTTGCTTTTTAAATGTCACTTGGGGGTAACTATGAGTTTCTAATTAGGATCATAATTCTCCTAAGGAAAGGATAATCTCCATGAGTAACAGGGGGAAAAACTTTCACAGAGAATGAAAAGTCTGCTGATATTTAGAGGTCTTTTTTATTTGTTTAGTTTTTAGAGTTGTTTTTCCTTTAGCTACACCTGCTAGAATAAAATAAAGTTTTGTTATATACAACAATTTATATGCCTTGAAAACTAAAAGAAAAATATTACCCTAGCATTTGTTTTCATAGCTCTACTCTAGTGACTATAAGTGATTTGTTCAAAAAAATTTTATGTATGTTTCCAGGTTTCCAAAGGCAAAAAAAAAAAAAAAACCATTTCGCACAGACACAAAATGCTTTTTATCTGTTTCCTGTTAAAGGATTATTTTTTATAAACATCTGTGTACAGTCTAATGTAACATACAGTTCTTTCCTTATGAAGCTGCCATGAATAGTAATTTTCATCTCTATTACTATGTTCTCACAGAGATTCTTCTATTTCTCTACTTAGATCACTTACTACATTCTTATAATGGCTTGGCGAACTAATTGTCTGTGCAGAAAAATGTAATCTCCTTGAAGGCAGAGCCCACAACTGGTTCTCTCAATAAGTAAGTTATATAAAAGAAAAACAATGAATATGTTAATTCAAAGGGAATATATATGACATTTGCAAAATATATCATATCCCCCAAAAAAAATTGTATAGAATTCTTCAAGGTCAGATTTGTGATACAGAAATTCTATAGTGATTTTTAAATGTAGCAAGTAGAAGGCTAATGTTTCTAAAACATTTACAGCTCTAAGATGCTATCATAATAGACTTCTTAATTTTTTTTTTTGAGACTCAGTCTCGCTCTGTCACCCAGGCTGGAGTGCAGTGGCGTGATCTCAGCTCACTGTAACCTCTGCCTCCCGAGTTCAAGTTATTGTCAGGCCTCAGCCTTCCAAATAGCTGGGATTGCAGGCACCCGCCACCATGCCTGGCTGATTTTTGTATTTTTAGTAGAGATGGTGTTTCACCATGTTGGCCAAGCTGGTCTCGAAATCAAGTGATCCATCCACCTCAGCCTCCCAAAGTGCTGGGATTACAGGTGTGAGCCACCATGCCCGGCCCAGACTCTTTAACTCTTAACCTATTATTTCTTTAACTAAAACTTTAAAGTTTTCATTCTTGGAATTCCAGGAATGAAAATCACTTCTGGTATTAAAGAAGAACATTATATATGTATATATACCATCTTATGAAATGAAGAAATTGAAATCAAATTAAATGGCTCTCCTATACTTTATTATTTTGCAACTGCTTAAAATAAAATAATCGAAGGCTGCTAGAATTAGAAGGGACCTTGGAGTTCTCCAGTCGAAATCTCTCATATTACAGCTAGAAGAGGTCCATCAGGCAGGTGCCTCACCCAGCAACCTGCTAACTCCTTATTCAGATTCCGTGGGGAAGCTCAGGCCACCTGAATGCCACTTGGGACACCAGTATTTCACTTCTCCATTCAGCCATCAAGTGTCTTCAGTTTTAGCAAAATTTTAATCATTCAAGGAAAAACAAATGAATGGGATTTTTGTTTGTTTGTTTGTTTGAGACAAGGGTCTCACTCTGTCACCCAGGCTGCAGTGCAGTGGCCCGATCTCAGCTCACTGCAGCCTCGACCCCCTGGGCTCAAAGGATTCTCCTGCCTCAGCCTCTCAAGTAGTTGGGACCTCAGGTGTGCACCACCACACCCAGATAATTTTCAAAAAAAAATTGTATGTTGGCCGGGCATGGTGGCTCACGCCTGTAATCCCAGCACTTTGGGAGGCCAAGGCAGGTGGATCACATGTGGTTAGGAGTTCGAGATCAGCCTGGCCAACATGGTGAAACCCTGTCTCTACTAAAAATACAAAAATTAGCTGGCCATGGTGGTGCACATCCATAATCCCAGCTGTTCTGGAGGCTGAGGCAGGAGAATCGCTTGAACCCGCTAGGAGGAAGTTGCAGTGAGCCAAGATGGCACCATTGCACTCCAGCCTGGGCGACAGGGCAAGACTCTGTCTCAAAAAAAAAAAAAAAAAAGGATCACCTGAGGTCAGGAGTTCGAGACCAGCCTGGCCAGCGTGGTGAAACTTCATCTCTACTAAAAATACAAAAATTAGCAGGGCGTGGTGGCCCACACCTGTAGTCCCAGCTGCTTGGGAGGCTGAGGCAGAGAATCACTTGAACCCAAGAGGCAGAGGCTGCAGCAAGCTGAGATCACACCACTGCATCCCAGCCTAGGTGACACAACAAGATTCCATTTCAGAAAAAAATAAATAAAATGAAATAAAATTTTACTAATAATCTTTACAAAATCTGAACTTTGGCTTTACAGTTTCTTGACAATTTTTCAAAAAAAAGCCATCACAGCTTTTAGAAAGACAAACAATAGTTTGATGACTTAATGAATTACAGCCTCAACAAAAGCTAAGTAGAAAATTCGGTTACAAGATCTATAATACAGACAGACCACCTCTGCTGGGCCAACCTAAACGGCTCCGTCAGTCATCCGAGTTCTCTCTGCGGTAACGTTTCCCTGCCTGGAAGCACCAGGGCGAGCGGCGTTCTGGCACTTACGGTGCAGCACCGCCACCTAGAGGCGTTTTGAAGGACTCACGCATCCAAAACCTCAGTCCTTGGCCTTTCTGGTTTGCCGATCTTTTTAGATTATCAGGACCAAGATGTGATCCTGAAAATACTTCTACCTTATTACAAGGACGGCTCTGATCCACAGATTGCAATCCATGTAGCAAAGAATCATCATCTATGAAAAAGCCAACCGGGACCAGAAACAATTTATTTTGTTGAGCAGAAACCTCAATCTTCACATCTTTCACTTAAAATAAATATCTCAATTATTTAAACTGCATTGTTTTATTTCCAGCTGCTTCCTATGTATAAAAGATGGCAAAACTGGAATTTAAAGTAGCAGTCTGAAGTGCAACATTTTACAGAAACCTTCATGAGACAGAAAAGAGAACACAAAAATGAAATGGGAAAATACAGCATTTATTTGACCATTATGTATATACTAAATTTGACATCTTGCACCAAAGAGGCACTTGATTATCTCTGAATATAGTTAGAAAAAAGAGAATATGAGATACTTTTCTCCAGGTTTCCTTAGTGGTACGTGAACTTGAACTTTCTAAAAGTTCCTGTTCTTGTCCTGTGTTTGCCTGGACTCATGTACTTTAGATATAAGCTAAAATGACTTTTTTTTTTTTCGAAGACAGAGTCTCGCTCTGTCACCCAGGCTGGAGTGCAGTGGCACAATCTCAGCTCATGGCAACCTCTGCTTCCTGGATTCAAACGATTCTCCTGCCTCAGCCTCCCAAGTAGCTGGGATTACAGGCGCATGCCACCACAACCAGCTACTTTGTGTATTGTTAGTAGGGACGGGGGTCTTGCTATGTTGCTGAGGCTTGTCTCGAACTCCCGGCCTCAAGTGATCCACCCTCCTCGGCCTCCCAAAGTGCTGGGATTACAGGCATGAGCCACTGCACCCGGACCAAAATGACATTTTTAAAAAGAATCTCCTCACCCTTGAGGACCAATGGCTGAAGAATGAAGCCTGAAGGAGTCTTTGTTGGTTGGTGGATCCCAAGTTAATGGCCAAACTTTGCTCTTCACAATCTATCTCCCAAGTAGTTCATGCATTCTATTCTGCATAAGAGAAGTCTGCAAGTTCTCTACAGGGTGATTTTCCACAGAGAAAGACCAGAAAGTAATTTGTAACAACCTTTTATTTGATTAGCATAAGAGTGAATTTGGTAATTTCAAGCAGGAAAAAAAAAATAGAACTGCTTGAGTCAGTACCTTAAGAAGAGCTCATTCATAAGAAAGAAATCCAACAAGTCGTGTCTGGGTTTAAAAAAACAAAAACCATGAGAGCAAACAACCCTGCTGCAGTCTGAGTCTCTCTCACTTTCTATGTGTAGATGACTCTTCCAGACACTTGCCAGCAGTTACTGGATGATGCCTCATGTTGAAAGTGACCTTGGGCTTTCATAAACCAGGAGATTATTAAAATGGATCTTCGTTCTACAAGAGAAGTTCTGAAAAACTCCTTGCACATCTCAGGCTATTCTTCGTTTCTGCACCTCATGAAGGAACAGAGTGTTCCCTGGGAACTCTGGGTAGCCTTGTGGAGAATGAGCTTCCCTGGGCTGCTTGTCCTTATGCTACAGGTCAGAAATAGAAAGCATTGCCTGAATTGCCAATGTCACTTGATGGTCAGTCAGTCAAAAAAAAAAGGGTGAGGCCGGGCACCGTGGCTCACGCCTGTAATAATCCCAGCACTCTGGGAGGCCAAGGCAAGCAATCTCAAGAACACCTGAGGTCGGGAGTTCGAGACCAGCCTGGCCAACATGGTGAAACCCTGTCTCTACAAAAAACACAAAAATTAGCCAGGCATGACGGTGCATGCTTGTAATCCCAGCTACTCAGGAGGCTGAGGCAGGAAAATCGCTTCAACCAGGGAGGCGGAGTCTGCAGTGAGCGCAGATCGTGACACTGTACTCCAGCCTAGGCAACAGAGTGAGACGCCATGTCAAAAAAAAGTGAAAAAAATCTTAAATAACTTGTCAGTGCAGAGGTTTCTAATATACATGTGAATGACCAATTCTAGAAACAATTTCTATAATAGTACAGGTGCTAAAGAGAACTAAAGCTGACTCAGGAAATGGCTACACAAAACCTAAGAGCCAAAAAAGGAAGGTTTTTTTGTTATCACTGATCGTGCTCTTCTATTTTTCTTATTCACAAAATTAATAGATGCTTCCTTGGTAGCTTCAAAGTGAGACATTTGCTGCCACTGTTTCCTTTAGGAGAAAAGAGGAAGGGATTTAGTATCACAAAGGAATTTAGAAAATAGTAGACTCATTCTGGAAATTGCCCGAACCCAGTTTATGAAAAAACAACCACCATAAAGGCAGGGAACTCCCTTTGATTGAAGAAATCACTAATATCAGAATAAAAATTAGAAATCAGCAGCTATGTCATTACTTCTCAAGTGTGCCCAAATATTGTCATTTTAGGGACTAATTATTCTTTTCTCATTATTCTCTTTCTCATTATCATTCTTTTTTCACTAATGATACTTTGTAAAAATACACATTTTGCTTTCAGGTGAGACTCAATATCACTACTTTCATTCTGAATTTTTGAAATGATCTAGAAGCATTTTTATTTTCCCTTAATTTTCCCCAGTGTCATAAGGAATGTCAGATTTCCTTTTGTTGGGCAGCCTTGCCAAAAAGAGACTCTTGAAAGACAGGAAGAGAGAGCTGGGAAGGGGAGACACCACGCACATGGCCTAAAGCACATTCCACCTTTTTATTCAAATGCTGCAGCCCATACACTTTCGCTGTTGTGTCTTGCCATCTGTGTCCTTATTATCATTGGGAAAGAAAAGCAAACTCAGGGTCAAGCAGCTGAATCTTTAGGTGTTAGAACAGTCTGGGTCACACTTTAACCTTTGTCTGATAAAAAAAAGAAAAAGAAAAAATTATATAAAAATAAAAATAGAACAGTCCGGGGTCTCCTTTTATCTAGCAAACCAATGATCCTGGTTGCCAAGGATACCTTTTCACCACAAATATGTAAAGTAGGCAGACTTTGACAAAAGATTAGCAATACTGAATGGAATCTTACAATGAGGCTGCCTGTTTCATATTGTTTTTCTTACACCTGAGTGTTGTTTTGAAATGCTATTACACTCATAAATGGCATCACAACCCCAGCTTGTTCAAAAATAATTCCAGGAACTTAATAAAATCAAATTCTGCAGCCTAACCTGCAAAACTAGAATTACTACAGTTAGCACTAGAATTTTTAGAATTTGTACACAGTTCCAAGTGAAGTCGAAACCGGGACTGAATTTACCACACTGACTGCCTGAAAAGCTAAAATTCCCTACATTCTGCTAACTTGAGCTTCATTTCCTGCTGCCTGGTGATGGCCTAAGAGTTCATTCCACACAAAATGAAAAGGAAGAGGGGAGAGAAAATAATTGCAATGCTAATTCTCTTTGTATACATTATATGGACTTTATTTCTTGGACAATGAGAAATGAATCCTTAAAATTGTCAAAACAAAAGAGTAACAAGCTACAACTAGTAGCTTATTAGAAAATTGTCAAAACAAAAGACTAAGAAGCTACAGCTCATCCAGAGCATGCTACCGCTCTGAGAACGTCTACGTGAAAAAAAAATGGGCATAAGAAAAATGTTAGAAGTCACGTAACTCATGAGATTCACATATCAAATAAAAGATTCATCAAAAAATACATTGAGCCAGGTGCAGTGGCTCACACCTGTAAGCCCAGCACTTTGGGAGGCCGAGATGGGAGGATCACTTGAGGCTAGGAGTTTGAGACCAGCCTAGACAGCATCACAAGACTCAGTCTCTACAGAATTTAAAAAATTAACCAGGCATCTGCAATCCAGCCTGGGCAACAGAGGGAAACCCTGTCTCTCAACACACGTGCACATACACACACACATACACATATTGAATAGTATATCTCTCATACAAAATAGAAAAAAAGTAATTCTTCACAGTGTGAGCATTACAGAGGAGGGTGTTTTCAAGACAATGTCATCAGAACCCCTCCTGAATAACGGAAGTCGGGATTCAGAAGATGAAGAGACTTCCCTACATGGGACCAGACAGGTCAGGGGCACAGCTACCCAGATCCACCCTCTTTCTATTTCACATCAGTGTCAAGGCCTCCACTACAGCTCTCTCCATCTAGCCCAAAGTGGGCCACGCACAGGCTTCCCTGGGGCCCAGCAAGCAACACTTTTAATAAAAATTGAGCCAACATTTAAAAATCAAAACGTCTTATACAAAACAAAGCCCAGATTTCCTGCTTCTATTAAAATGAGAGGCCAGACGAGGTGGCTCACCCCTGTAATCCCAGCACTTTGGGAGGTCGAGGCAGGTGGATCACTTGAGTCCCGCAGTTCAAGACCAGCCTGAACAGAAAAGCGAGACCCCGTCTCTACAAAAAATACAAAAATTAGCTGGGTGTGGTGGCGCATGCCTGTAATCCTAGCTACTTGGGAGTCTAAAATGGAAGGATTGCTTGAGCTCAAGGAGGCCGAGGCTGCAGTGAGCCAAGATCTCACCACTGCACTCCAGCCTGGGCAACAGAGTGAGACCTTGTCTCAAAAAAAAAAAAAAAAAAAAAAAATCTGATCTGCTGGCAGTGAGCAGCAATCTGCCAGAGCTGTGCCCCCACCACCACCACCCCCGCCCACCCAACAAACTAGAACAAACTAACCCTCAGTTTTCCAAACGTTTCAAAGACATGAGTCCTGGAAATATCCACATACGATTCCTCTGTTGAGGTGAAACCTAATCAAACTATGTTTAATCCCTCCAGAAATGAATCCTCTATGATTTGTTTTTAAGATGGAATGTCAGTAAAAAACTGCATTTTCAACATACGTGCATTAGGCGATATTATGATATCATAAGGTCCAATGGCAAGCATGTTTTCCTTTCTTTTAGAACTTATTGATGTATTTTATTTTTCATAAAAGCCAGGTATGTTATTTACAGTTAGTTCTACACTTAGACAGTTATTAGAATAAAAGATGAAACATATTTATTATTACACATACACCATATATATTATCAAAATGAGTTTCTAAGTTTTTTGTTTTTTGTTTTTTGTTTTTTTGAGACAGAATCTTACTCTGTCACCCAGGCTGGAGTGCAGTGGCGTGGTCTTGGTTCACTGCAACCTCTGCCTCCCGGGTTCAAGCAATTTTCCCGCCTCAGTCTCCCAAGTTGCTGGGACTACAGGTGCGTGCAACCATATCCAGCTAATTTTTGTATTTTTAGTAGAGATGGGGTTTCACTATGTTGGCCAGGCTGGTCTCGAGCTCCTGACCTCATGATCCGCCTGCCTTGGCCTCCCAAGGTACTGGGATTACAGGCATGAGCTGCCATTCTCACCCTCTACGTTCTTTTTTTTTTCCTCCTGACTACAAATACGCAGAAAACTTTCTAAGTTCTCAAAGACAATAGTTCATTTTCTTTTTTATTGACAATCTTTATAACCGCTGTTTCCATTTTCAGTTAGTTCACTTATAAATTCCCAGAAGCATGAAACCAACTCATTTTCTCAGTCACTAAAAGCTTCCTAAGTTTGCTTTTTTTTTTTTTTTTTTTCCTAAATTGCTACTTTCAGGCTGGATGTGGTGGCTCACACATGTAATTCCAGCACTTTGGGAGACCGAGGTGGGAGGATCACTTGAGACCAGGAGTTCGAGACCAGTCTGGGCAACATAGCAAGACCCTGTCTCTATTTTTAAAAAGATAAAAATTGATTTATTAATAAATTGCTACTTTCAGCCAAACTCAAAATATCTCCTCTTTTACAAACCAGCCTGCTAAGTATTCTGGGTGAATACGGGAAGCCTGGCATTTAGCTTAATCTCCATAGAAAAGGATAATGCTCTACATTATGAAAATGAAGGTGTTCTCACTTAACCCAAGACGAATAGGCTTGTCCCATTCTACTACCACTGTATTACTTACAATATTAAGCCTCACTTTGAAAACAACGGATTCATTAAATTAATAAATGAGAAAATGAATCACCAAAAAGGTTAATATAATGCATGATTTATTGTATTACAAATAAATCGGGCTGGGCGCAGTGGCTCATGCCTGTAATCCCAGCACTTTGGGAGGCCGAGGCAGGTGGGTCGCCTAAGGTCAGGAGTTCGAAACCAGCCTGGCCAAGATGGTGAAACCCTATCTCTACTAAAAATACAAAATTAGCCCGGTGTTGGTGGCACATGCCTGTAATCCCAGCTACTCAGGAGGCTGAGGCGGGAGAATCACTTGAACCTGGGAGGCAGAGGTTGCAGTGAGCTGAGATCGCACCACTGCACTCCAGTCTAGGCGACAAGAGTGAAACTCCATCTCAAACACACACACATAAATTGGACACTTCCCATGCTTCAGGTACACCAATTCCAAACACAAAACTCAGCAGCAAATCTTTCTTCTTCTAACCCAGGTTCATGTTTGAAGTAATAACATGAGGGCTGTAGGAATAACTTTTGCCCAAAAGTGCTTCCCCCAAAAGAATACTGAAATTACTTTTCCCATTAAAAATTCTGTGAATGATGATTTATCTTCTTCTACCAGTCATCATTAAAAATAGCTAATTTAAATTTTTATGAAGTAACTCAGAAATCTAACTGCCAAAAACCCTAAAGAGAATGAAGATATATTCCACTTTGAATGACAACAGCTAATGAAATGTTATTCTTCTGTGTAATGAATAGAGCAGCCAAAAGTCTGACACGAGCTATATTTTTGGCTTCAGCCTCACACCCAACCCAAGAGGAAGGCTCAGCACTCCTTGGCTCTATCCTGATCCTCTGTGGCTTCTCTGGGGGTTCCTTCCTGAATAATCTCACTCTTGCCCTCCATTCTCTTCAAGCCTACTCTTTTCCAAAAGACCCAGGGGGAACCGACCAGACAGTTTTGTATGAAATTCCTCAAATTCTAACCACAAATGTATTTATAGAATAGACAGAAAACCTGTTGTGGGTTCATGGTGAGGAGAAATGTTACTGTAGGAGGTGGAATTCTAAGATGTCCCCCAAGATTCCTGCTCCCTGGTATACAGGCTCCGTCTCACCCTCACCCCTGAGCGTGACTGTGACTTGAGCCTATGATGGGACAGTTGCTCTCGTGATTATGTGACATCCTGTGACCAACGGGATTTTGCAGATGTAATTAATGGCCCTTAGCAGCTGACTTTGTTGTGTGTATGTGTTTTTGGGGGGTTTTTTGAGATGGAGTTTTGCTCTTGTCACCCAGGCTGGAATTCAGTGGTGCAATCTCAGCTCACTGCAACCTCCACCTCCCGAGTTCGAGTGATTCTCCTGCCTCAGCCTCCTGAGTAGCTGGAATTACAGGCACCCGCCACCAAGCCCAGCTAATTTTTGTATTTTTAGTAGAGACGAAGTTTCGCCATGTCGGCCAGGCTGGTCTCAAACTCCTGACCTCAGGTCATCAGTCTGCCTCCACCCCACAAAGTGCTGGGGTTATGGGCGTGAGCCACCATGTCTGGCCTGTGTTTATTATTATTATTATTATTATTATTATTATTTGAAAAATTGCTTAATTCATTGCCAACTTTTTTTTAATGGGACACTTCACCCCCTTTGTTGAAAAATATCTGGTACCCTGGCCCAGCATTCCTGTGTGTCCACAGCTGGCTGGAACATCCCCCTACCTGGGGCCATGCTCTCCTGTAGGCCACAGTGCTGCTGGGGCTCTACGGTGGCCATCTGTGTTTGAGACCCTGAGCAATGGCCATCAGACAGAGGCTGACCCAGTTGGAGGGTGTTATCTCCATCCCCTGAGGGCCCCAAAACTTATCTATCTCAGATATAAGAACTTGGCTCCTCACCATCCCAAATGGGGAGATAAGGGCCTGGAAGACAGAATGTCAATCCACCTTTATTAGAGGAAACCCTGCTGTAACTGTTTTAAATAACGTATGCCCTGCCCCACCCAGTGCCTGGTGGGCTGCCGGGCATACTCAACTCGGAATGGTGGTGTCTTCCAGCTTCTGCTGCTGGCTGGCAAAACTGTAGTAGTTGTTGGGGCCCAGGACCCACCCTCACTTCTTGGTGTTGTCCGTCATCTGTTTGGGTGTGTTGAGGAAGAGGATCCGGGTGGCCTTGGTGAAAAGGATTTTCTCATAGGCCTTCTCAATGCACCCAGCCATCTCATCCCTGATAGTGTCAAGCAGGATGTGGATAAAGGTGTAGCTCTTGGCAGGGATGTTACCCTTGGCCAGGAACACCTTGTTGTAGCCGCCCTCCATCAGGTATGGCTCCAGGGACACAGGGCGCTTGATGTAGGCATTGGTCTGTATGTCCTTGGCAGGCAGCCACTCCAACTCCATGTGGAACTCAGCCACCTAATCCTGGGACAGCAGGAAGAGGAGGTTGAGGCCCAAGAGCTGGTGCATGTAGGCTGACTTGGGTAGCTCTTAGCAGCTGACTTTCAATCAATCGAAAGGAAAATTATCCTGGATGGGCCTGACCTAATCAGATGAGCTCTTCAAAGTCCCTGGGCCCATCCTGAAGGAGAGATTCAGAGTATAAGAGAGATTCTTCCACCGGCCTCACAGGAGCAACTGCCATGTTGGAGAGAGGACCACAGGGCAGAAAACCACAGGCAGCCTCCAGAGTATGAGAAGGGAGCCCAGTTGGCCAGCAACAAGAAAGCAGAGACCGCCATCCAACAACCCTTAGGAACTGAACTCTGCCAACAACCCATAAGCTTTAGATGAAGACCCTGAGCTCCAGGTGAAATTGCAGACCTGGCTGAAACCCTGAATTCAGCCTTGGGAGACCTTGAGCCCAGGACCCAGCAAAAACATTCCTAGACTCTTGACCCTGGAAACGTTTTTCCATCTCTGAATGTGATATATCTCTCCATTTATTTAGCTCTTCAGTGTTTTCAATAAGGTTTGCATTTGGTTTTGTAGCTAATTCTAAATGTAACTGGGTTTCATGCTCATTACCAGTCCTTTATGCCACCATCTCACCATCTTTCATTTCTTAAATTCTACATTTCATCTAAATTTTGATTTTTTTTTAAATCTCAGCTCACTGCAAACTCTGCCTCCTGGGTTCAAGTGATTCTCATGCCTCAGCCTCCCGAGTAGCTGGGATTACAGGCGTGCACCCCAATGCTCGGCTAATTTTTTTTTTTGACGGGGTCTAGCTCTGTTGCCCAGGCTGGAATGCAGTGGCATGATCTCGGCTCACTGCAACCTCTGCCTCCTGGATTCAAGCAATTCTCCTGCCTCAGCCTCCCAAGTAGCTAGGACTACAGGCATGCATCACCACCCCCGGCTAATTTTTGTGTTTTTCGTGAAGACAGGGTTTCACCATGTTGGCCAGGATGGTCTCGATCTCTTGACCTCGTGATCCACCCACCCTCCCAAAGTGCTGGGATTACAGGTGTGGATGCTTGGCTAATTTTTTATACTTTTAGTAGAGACAGAGTTTCGCCATGTTGCCCAGGCTGGTCTTGAACTCCTGACCTCAAGTGATCCTCTCACCTTGGCCTCCCAAAGTGTTAAGATTAAAGCATGAACCACAGCCCCCAACCAATTTTGATTTGTCTCTTGATGAACTGGGATATATCAGAGCTTTCGCACATATAATAACATATTTCTTTAGTCTTCTCAAACAGATAACAGTTTGGCCAAGCATAATGTTCTCTAATTGTACACATTTCTCTGCAAGCAGTGATGGCATTGATCTGGTTTTTTTCCAGCATTCATAGAGGTCTAAGCCTCTGTTTTGTTCCTTTCAGGCAACCTGTTTTTATCTGCATGGGCTTTTACAGCACAATATTTCTTCTCTATCTGTGCAAAAGGGTAAAACTGCACTGAACCAATGGTCATTATGTGGTGCTATGTCACTGTTAGGTGGAGTACACAGGTCTTGGAACCCAAAGCATAGAAGTAGTGGCTGTCCCTGCAAGTTTAGACTCTGCTGGACCCCAGGTCCTGGTTCCCTGAAAGGGTAATACTTCTTCCAAAGGAATAAGTAAGGGGTTCCACTGAACCTAGCGCTTCAACTGCCATTTGGAGCTTCTCATGCTAATGAATCAGAAAGCAGTGTGGGAGTTATATACTAATAGCAGCAGTTGCCCCTGGCTGTCCTGAGGAAATAAGATTGCTCTACCTAATCAAGGCAGGGGAGAGTACATCTGGAACTCAGGGATTCACTAGGCCATCCCTTGTTTCCCTACCCAGCAACCACACCTGGCAAGAACACAGGAGTTAAGAGCTCAGGTCCCTCACAGGAAAAGGTCTGGGTTTCCCATTGGACAAGCAATGGAGACTAGCAGAAAGATTAGCCAAGCATGAGGGGAATTTAGAATGGAGGATGAGGGAAATGGTGAATATCAGTTACAATCTGGGTACCAACACAGCAGAGGAAGCTGTAGCATGAGCTTCCTGCCATCCTGTTGTAAGTCTAGTTTTGAGAAATTTTGACTGGTCACCCCAGAGGAATTGGTGACAGAATGTCATGAACCAATTGGGGCATGAATGGATCTGAGTGGTGCAAATGCTGGACAATAGTGACGCCCCCAATGCAGCCCCCATATCTCCAGTCTCTTAATGCAGCCAGTCTGACTTCCAGCTGCTAGCACCCACGCCTCCTACTGCAAGCTGGAATGCCATCAAAATATGCCCATGGAAGCAGACTTCAACCAGTGACTGACAGAAGGAAGCATACACAAATATGCCCCAGTTTCCTTGACTTTCAAGTGAGATAAATCTGAGCTTCCTGGCCGGGTGTGGTGGCTCACGCCTGTAATCCCAACACTTTGGGAGGCCAAAGCGAGCGGATCACCTGAAGTCAGGAGTTCGACACCAGCCTGGCCAACATAGTGAAACCCCGTCTCTACCAAAAATAAAAAAATTAGCTGGGTGTGGTGGCGCATGCCTGTAATCCCAGCTACTCAAGAAGCTGAGCGGAGATAGTGCCACTGCACTCCAGCCTGGATGACAGAGCGAGATCCTGTCTCAAAAAAAAAGCAATCATCTGAACTTCCGTTCTCTGCTGTCTCCCAGGTCTCTGTTTAGGATTATGCTCGTGCATTGACTTATTTTCCTTCCCTGCCTCAGTTCCTCATCACCTACCAGCAATTCCTGAGGTTGCTTCCCATATCAACCACAAACACTCAAATCCCCATCCCAGTTCTTCTTCTGGAGAAATTCAAACCAAGACACTTGAGCAGATTCAGCGCAAAGCTATTGATGCATTGTGCCACAGCCCTCACTAGCGGAGGCTCCTTCCATGGCCCTGGCAGGGGTCCTAGCAATGTATTCTCGTGGTCATAAGTTTTACAAAATTTGCCACGGAAGATAATTTTGGTTTTAATTTTCTTAATGTGTGCCCTACATCTGTGTAAGCTCCAGACCTCACAAAACCCAGATCTGCTCCTGATTATCTCATATTCCGTATACTCTACTCACTTGTTTATTTGTTAGTATCTCTCTTCCTTCCCTCGAATGTAAGCTTCATTTGGGCAGAAATGTTGTCTCATTCATTCACTGCTCAATTCCCAGTACTGCTGACCACATAGTAGAGGCCAATAATTTTTGTTGAATAAATAAGCGAGTAACCCCCAAAAGAATGACGCCCTTTCCTCTGTCTCCCCACATTTGCTCTGTCCTCTGATCAGAATCCCCTCTGCCCTCCCTTGAGTGGCTACTCACTCAAGACCTCTGTCAAGTGTCCAAGAATTGCCTGGGTAGAAGTGCCGAGATGAATTTCGAGAAGGATTTACAGCTGCCCACAATGCCTATTTCCCTTTCCAAGTATGATTTCTTAAATGTGCCTATTTTGGTTTAACTTCTTATTTTGAGTTTTTTGGATACAACTAGAACAAGCACAATAAATAATCATCTATCCACCATCTAAATACAATTGTTAGGCCAGGCACGGTGACTCACACCTGTAATCCCAACACTTTGAGAGGCCGAGACGGGCAACTCACGAGGTCAGGAGTTCGAGACCAGCCTGGCCAACATGGTGAAACCCCAACTCTACTAAAAATACAAAAATTAGCTGGGTGTGGTGGCCCAGGCCTGTAATCCCAGCTACTCGGGAGGCTGAGGCATGAGAATCGCTTGAGCCCGGGAGGCAGAGGTTGCAGTGAGCTGAGAACATGCCATTGTACTCCAGCCTGGGCAACAGAGCAAGACTCCTTCTCAAATAAATAAATAAAGTTGTTGATCTTTCACCATATCATTTAACATGTATAAAGATAACACATTTTGCATATAAAATATGCATGAAATAAGATTTATTTATTTATTTATTATTTATACATGCACATATCAAATTTTTAATGATGTAAAACAATTTCTTATATTTCTTGACTCATAGCTCGGCTGGGCATTTCCTCTGCTGGACTTGCTCATGTGGCTGCAGTCACCTAGAAGCTCATCTGGGCTGGAAGGTCCAAGAGGGACAAACTCCCATGTGCAGTGAGTGGTTGGTGCTGCTGTTGGCTGGGTGCCTCAGTTTCCCTCTGTCGCAGTCTCAGGGGAGTTTCCATAGTGGGAAGGTAAAAGCACAAAGCCTCTTAAGGCTTGGGCTCACACAACATCACTTCTGCCATGTTTTTTTGAAATTGGTTTTATTGAGGGATACCTCAATAAATGATGGTAAATGATAATTTACCATGAAATTCATTCATTTGAAGGGTACAATTCAATGATATTTTTGGTAAATCTACAGAGTTGTGCAACCATCACCACAATGCGGTTGTAGAACCTTTTCTTCACCCAAAAAGATACCACATGCCTATTAGTAGTAAATCTCCATTTCTACCGTGAGCTTCTGAGCAACGACTAATCTACTTACCATCTTTAGAGATTTGTCTTTTCTGGGCAGTTCTTATAAATGGAATCACAGAATATGTTGTCTTTCGCATCTGGATTCTGGCTTCTTTTACTTAGCATAATGTTTTTGAGGTTCATCCATAGTTTCTTTCTATGGCAGAGTAATATTTCGTTGTATGAATAGATCACATTTTCTTTTTTGTTTGTTTGTTTCGTTGTTGTTGTTGAGACAGAATTTTGCTCTTGTTGCCCAGGCTGGAGTGCAATGGCACGATCTCAGCTCACCGCAGCCTCCGCCTCCCGGGTTCAAGCGATTCTCCTGCCTCAGCTTCCCAAGTAGCCGGGATTATAGGCATGCACCACCACACCTGGCTGATTTTATATTAATAGTAGTGACGGGGTTTCTCCATGTTGGTCAGGCTGGTCTCGAACTCCCAACCCCAGGTGATCCGCCTGCCTCAGACTCCCAAAGTGCTGGGATTACAGGCGTGAGCCACCACACCCGGCTGGATCACATTTTCTTTATTCATCTGCCAGTTGATGGACATTTGGATTGTTTCCAGTTTTTGATCATTACAAATAATGCTACTATGAGAGGGGTGCAGTGGCTTACACCTGTAATCCCAGCACTTTGGGAGGCCAAGGCAGGTGGATGACCTGAGGTCGGGAGTTCAAGATGACCTGGCCAACCTGGTGAAACCCCATCTCTATTAAAAATACAAACAAAAAAAAACAGCTGGGTGTGGTGGCACATGCCTATAAATCCCAGCTACTCGGGAGGCTGGGGCAGGAGAATCATTTGAACTCAGGAAGTGGAGGTGGCAGTGAGCTGAGATCTTGCCACTGCACTCCAGCCTGGGTGACAGAGTGAGACTCCATCTCAAAAAAAAAAATAATAATAATAATAATAATAATAATAATAATGCTACTATGAGTATTCATATACAAGTCCTCGTGTTCACATATATTTTCTCTTGGGTAGATATCTAGGAACGGAATTGCTGGACCACATACTGGAAACATTAATTATTTTCCAGAGAGGCTGTACTATTTTACATTCTCACCAGTAATGAAAGTTAATCTAGTTTCTGTACATCGTCCCGTCTCTTTTATTCTAGAACAGACTCCATCTCCCCAATTATTTTCATGAAATTAAGTGTTTTAGGCAACCTGGCTAGTTGCATTGCATTAGTTGGTGCAAAAGTCATTACCATTTTTGCCATTACTCGGTTTTGGACTTGCTTATGTGGCAGTCACATAGAAGGTTGTCTGGGCTGGAATGGCCACATGAGCAAGTCCAAACCAACTAATGGCAAAAACCGCAATTACTTTTGCACGAACTAATACAGTCTCCCACATTCCAGGTTTGACTTTATTTCTTTGTGATATTGTTTGGCTTATTTCTCTATCCCCTGTATTTCCAGGAACTGGAAGTAAGATGTAAAGGCTTCATCTTATTCAGGTTAATATTTACATCAAGAATCATATACTGCCTGATTGTAATTACTGCACTATTAGTAATTTTTAAATTGATTGCTATATTGGGGTAGTAAAAGCCAGATGTCTCCATTTTAAAGGTATTTTGCCCTTTGCAATTAGCAAGTAACCCATGGGAAAATGCCATGCCTACTGCCAAAAGTAAAAAATAGGAGGGGTGTCTTAGATAACTTACAACATATTAAAACTGACAATGACAATTGAAATTAAACATGGGCCAGGGACTCATACCTATAGTGCCAGCTGCTCAGGAGGCTGTGGTGACAGGATCACTTGAGCCCAGGAGTTGGAGGCCATAGTGAGCTACGATCATGCTACTGCACTCCAGCATGAGCGACAGAGCAAGACCCTGTCTAAATAATAATAATAATATTATTTTAAAGAACCATATGTGTACTTAGCATCTGTTAGGAATCAAGCAGTACAACTGAGCACTCATTTGGCCCTGAATTTTCTGATAACCAAAACAATAAAGCAAAGATATTTAGTTAGAGGGCCGGGTGCAGTGGCTCACACCTGTAATCCTAGCATTTTTGGGAGGCGGAGGGAGGCAGATCACCTGAGGTCAGAAGTTAAAGACCAGCCTGGCCAACATGATGAAACCCCATCTCTACTAAAAATACAAAAATTAGCCTGGCATGGTGACGGGGGCCTGTAGTCCCAGCTACTCAAGAGGCCGAGGCAAGAGAATCGCCTGAACCCAGGAGGCGGAGGTTGCAGTGAGCCCAGATCACACCTCTGCACTCCAGCCTGGGTAACAGCGAAAGTCTGTCTCAAAAAAAAAAAAAAAAGATATTAAGTTAGAGGTCTCACTTCCAACTGGAATAAGGTACATGAATTGTTTCATAAAAGTGTACTGGACTTCAGCAGGAATTTCTCACAGGGATGCTTATATAAATACCTCAAATAAGATAGTGAATAATTATTCTAATGAGTACGAAAGCCCAGACATTTGTATACCTTCACTAAGGAACCAGCCTTCTGTATCTGAAAAGAACGACCTCCTCCACCAAACATCCAGTTTCATGAGGCAGACCCCAAAGAGTGAGAAAAGGAGACACCTGTCATTCCTGCAGGATCAATTAAAGCAGCTTTAGTAACTAGTAAAATGACAGACATTACAAGCAATTTCGCCTAACAGTGTTTTTTTGGTTATTTTTATATTGATATTTCTAAGGGAAATAGGACTAAACACATACACACACACACACACACACACACAGAGTCAAAAAATATTTCTAGGATGTGCGTGGTGGCTCACACCTATAATCCCAGCACTTTGGGAGGCCGAGGCAGGTGGATCACCTGAGGTCAGGAGTTCGAGACCAGCCTGGCCAACATAGCGAAACCCCGTCTCTACTAAAAATACAAAAATTAGTTGGGCATGGTGGCACACGCCTGTAATCCCAGCTACTCAGGAGGCTGAGGCAGGAGAATCGCTTGAACTCAGGAGGTGGAGGTTGCAGTGAGCCGAGATCACACCACTGCACTCCAGCCTCAGTGACAGAACAAGACTCTGCCTCAAAAAAAAAAAAAAAAAAAAAAAACATTATTTCTGATCACCTAATATATTACAGTCAGATAACAGATACCCTAGAACACTAGACAAATATAACTCCCACAAATCTTCTTTCACATTAAAATTATTCCTTTCTCTCTCTCTCTTTCTCCCTCCCTGTCTCACCAGATGTCACAAGCAAACTTCTGTCAAATGCCGAGTTGCAACCAACTCAGTGGTGAGTGAGTAAATGCCAGTCTTCTGTGTTGTGAGTAGAAGAAAACACACATGTCTTAGGCCCCAGACATGCAGATGGCAGGACTGCAAGTGTTGGGAAAATGGAGGAACGTGATTTATTTTCTTGCCAGAGACAAGCCTGTCCTGCTTCCTCAGGGGTGCCGCCAGAACCAATTATTTCTCTCAAAAAACAGCTTTGAATCCGCTCAGAAACTCAAAGAGAAGGGCTTTGTTGATAAATCCATATCATAAAACATGGAAGAAACAAATTTGTCTTCAAAGTGCTAAAAGTATAGGTTTTAGAGTCCAGACAAACTGAATTTCAGCTTTATTACTCACTAAGTAGCCCAGAGTTACTAATGTCCCAAATTTTCTGCTTCCATGTCTTTGAACCAGGGACCGCACCTATCCCCCAGAGTCGTTTTGAAGAATAAAGAAGATAAGGTACAGAAAGTGCCCAGCACAGTGTGAGCGCTTCAAAGATGGCAGCTCCTGCACCCCAGAGCTCCCAGCGCCTTTCTGCAGCCCAAGGGGTGGAGCTTGCACAGCAGGAAGACCTCAGGAGGCAAGACAGTGGCTCTTTGTGAAAAGCTGAGTAAGCCCTTGACATAAACTCTGCTAAAAGCTGGACTGGAGAAAGGCTTAGGACTGAGGGTAGTGGAGCTTTCCACTGCTTTCTCCATAAATATCTGCCATTTCACCTGCAAATCTTAGGGTAGATGGAACTATTGCTGCCTAAGGAATACCCAATGCACAGTGCATTCCTAGTGCCAGAGCAAAGGGCAACATAGCACGAGGGAGTCACACACCTTCCACTGGCCCAGGCCCCAGCTCCGAGAGGACTTTGGCCATTTAGCCTGTGGCTGGGGCAGGAATGCAGACCAAGCTGCCGCAAAAGTGCAAAGTGAAGGAGGAAGGGTGAAGTCTTTGGCACAGTAATCTCACTGACGAGTAAAACCTGCCTCGGTGAATATTCTGGGCTCACAATCAAACTAATCACTCCTTTTCCCAGAAGAAAGAGAGAGAGAGGCTGTACCTGCTTCCTCCAACACTGGCCAGAGTGGAGAGGAAGTAGAAGGCCCTCATCTGTGAGCTGTGGTGGAAATGAGGTAGAAGGGCCTGACCCTAGCAGTCCCTCTGGCCATTAAAGGATTCCTGATTGCCTCAAAGCCCCTGGGTTTTCAGTACATTGTGTATTAGTGAGTTTATTAGAATTATTTAGTAATGCCGCCAGGCGTGGTGGCTCACACCTGTAATCCCAGCACTTTGGGAGGCCAAGGTGGGGTGGATCACCTGAGTTCAGGAGTTCGAGACCAGCCTGGCCAACATGGCGAAACCCTGTCTGTACTAAAAATACAAAAATTAGTCGGGCTTGGTGGTGGGCACCTGTAATCCCAGCTACTCGGGAGGCTGAAACAGGAGAATCGCTTGAACTGAAGAGGCAGAGGTTGCATTGAGCTGAGATTGCGCCACTGTATTCCAGTCTGGGCAACAGAGCAAGACCCTGTCTCAAAAAATATATATATACAAAAATTAGCCAGGTGTGGTGGCATGTGCCTGTTATCCCAGCTCCTTTGGAGGCTGAGGCATGAGAATCTCTTGAACCCAGGAGGCAGAGGTTGCAGTGAGCTCAGATCAGCCTGGCCAACATGGTAAAACCCCACCTCTACTAAAAATACAAAAATTAGCTGGGCGTGGTTGTGGGCACCTATAATCTCAGCTACTAGGGAGGCTGAGGCAGGAGAATCGCTTGAACCCAGGAAGCAGAAGTTGCAGTGAGCTGAGAGTGCGCCGTTGCACTCCAGCCTGGGCAACAAGAACGAAACTCTGTCTCCAAAAAAAAAAAAAGAATTATTTAGCAATGGAAAGTGCTAACTCTTTGGGGGTAGGAATAATTAGTATTGTTCTCTTTAAAGGCTGAAACTTGTTTTATACATGCAAAAACTTTGGCAGAGTTCTTTGTTCCTCAAGGAGAGTGTCATTAGCACTTGGGAGTGGTGGTGGGACAATATTTGGTTGTGCCCAGATCCCATACTGGCAGAGAATTTTAGCATCCCTGGTTCCAAGATACTAAAGGCCAGCTGTACCTCCCTATTCATTATGACAACCAGAAAGGGCCCCTGTGTGGTTCCAAATGTCCCTTGGAGGGTTAACCCCCAACCTTATTGAGAATCACTGGCTGATGGGCAGATGCGCTTGCTAAAAATAGTCAACAAGTATCAATTTATTTTTGTAGCTATTGGTTCATGATAAACAAGCCAAATGATTTTATGATATTTATTTTTCTATTTGCTACAGTTAGAGAGAATAAGTCCCATTTACGTAACAGTTTTACATATTTGATTAGCTAACGCATAAGACACTTAATATTGTGCTCAGCAAATTCTGAGCACTCAGACAGCTACGATTTTCCTTACTAGTACTATTATTAGTTATACTTGACTGTTAAATATTCGCTAAAAGGAAGACCAAAAGTGGCAATAGTGTATACGATTTTGAACTCAAATTTCCCCTGAAAATGATTATTTTTATCTTTTCCAATTCCTACATTAGCACTCTCATCTCCCCAAGACTCAATTTCCTTACCTATAAGGTAGGGATGCTAGTAATGACACTGTGGGGTGATTAGGAAGCTTAGCTGAGATATATGTGTGAAGGATCAATGAAATCAGTGAATGATAGCATCTAAACATACTTCCTCCTGGGTTATCTTAACAGGTATATGAGAAACCAGGTGGAGATAGGGGGAAAAAAAACAATCAAAGAACCTCAGATAGCTTCAAACATTTCTATGTAATGTAGGTCCAACCAATAATACACATTAATATACAATTAATGTGTATCCCAACCACCTAGGGAAACTTGTTAAAATGCAGATTCTGACTCAGTAGTTCTGATGGGGGGCACCTAAGATTCCCCATTTCTAACAAGCTCCCAAGAAGAGGCTTTAGAGTCCAACAGAGCAGGATTTGCACCTGATTCAATAATAACTATGTGACAAGTTATCTTTGAAACTGTTTCCATATGAGTAAAATGGTGATAATAATACATGTGTTACATAATCAGTATGATAATTATATAATACAGCATATGTAAAGCAATTAGCATATTGTAGGCACTCAATATAAGTTCTGCTTTCCCACCCAGAAGAAAACTACTAGAGTTTTAAAAAAGATTTATCAAAATAACAAAATTCCATTTCATTTTGGGTGGAAAAGTCACTCATGAGATTGGAAAAATGCCTACTTTTTCCTGACATTTTTATTATCATTACCTTACTCTTTGAATTAATAATGGTCAGATGCACTTTTGAAAAGCAACAATATTGAGGGACAGAATATATTTTAAAAAGAAAAATGATCACTTTTAATTTGGTCTAAAATAGTTACCTCAAAATGAAATAGGTAAAGAATGACTGATTATTAAATTGTCAATTATTTTTCAAAAAGCAGCCCTTCATTTGATATGTTAATATATAGTGTTATCGGCTCACAACAATAAATTTACTTGGCCAAATGGTTTTCATTTGAGTCAGACCAGTATTCCCAGAAAAATGGTCCATAGGTCCAGCCTCTGCACACCAGGATTCCTGTGGTTGAAGGTTAAAGCACCCCAGTGCCAATCCTAGTGCACATTTCCTAAAATTATTAAGCAAGTTAATGAGGGCTTAAGAGGTCGTCACATTTGTTCTAGAGATCTGAGAGTTCTAAACGCACAGCAAAAAGAAGTATGTGCATGTTAAAGCAGACCAAATGGGACTAACCAGAAACGTGGACCAGGAGAAATAACATCTTCCTGATGTTAGGGAAGGTCACCCTGGCCATCCCCACCACTTACTTTTCCAGAAGAGCGAATAAGGAAGTATCTAAAACTTTGGCTCAAGGGTGTTGTTTGGTTTGGCTTGGTTTCCTAAAATTGTTCCTTTGTAAACAGATCTGATTAAAGGCCGAGAGGAAGTTTAGAAGGTCACAATCTTTGCATTCGCTTACCCTCCTATCACATTTCAGAGAGGAAGTTTAGTCATGAGGAAATGAATTCCTGCCTGGCATGGAGTCTCACAGCTGTAATCCCAACACTTTGGGAGGCCAAGACAGGAGGATCCCTTAAGCCCAGGAGTTCGAGACCAGCCTGGGCAACATAGCAAGACCTCATCACTAAAAAAATAAATAAATAAATGAAATATAAATAAATAAATAAGAACCTCATCATTTGCCCAGGGAGCTTGAAGGAAAGTGATTCCACAGTGGCTGCATTACTGTTACAACCAGGGTGAGAGAGCCCTTAGTCTCACCTGGACTGGTGGGCAATATTTGTAAAAATGGAGAGGAGAGAGGACAAAATAAAAAGTCATCCAGACGTACATGGTGATCTGACTGCTGGAATGAAATTAAGTAAGGGTTAAAATCTATTGAAAGAGCTGGATCGGGCCGGGCACAGTGGCTCATGCCTGTAATCCCAGCACTTCGGGAGGCTGAGGTGGGCAGATCACTTGAGGTCAGGAGTTCAAGACCAGCCTAGCCAACATGATGAAACCCCAACTCTACTAAAAAAAAAATAATAATAATAATTAGCCAGGTGTGGTGGCAGGTGCCTGTTAATCCCAGCTACTCAGGAGACTAAGGCAGAAGAATCGCTTGAATCTGGGAGGCAGCGGAAGTTGCAGTGAGCCGAGATCGCGCCACTGCCCTCCAGTCTGCATGATAGAGCGAGACTCCGTCTCAATAAAAAAAAAAGAGCTTGATGATTCACAAAGACAAATCTAAGGAGGAATTAATTCAAAGGGCTAAGTGGCTGGAGATAGCTCTCAAAGAGCATGTCAAAGAAGTTCAGAGTTCATACAGATTTCCCACTTACGTGAGTATTCAAATAGAAATTGACAAGAAAACATTCACTGGGGGCTGGGTGCAGTGGCTCACGACTGTAATCCCAGCACTTTGGGAGGCCGAGGCAGGCGGATCATGAGGTCAGGAGATCGAGACCATCCTGGCTAACACGGTGAAATCCCGTCTCTACTAAAAATACAAAAAATTAGCCAGGCGTGGTGGCAGGCGCCTGTAGTCCGAGGTACTTGGGAGGCTGAGGCAGGAGAATGGCATGAACCTGGAAGGCGGAGCTTGCAGTGAGCCGAGATTGCACCACTGCACTCCAGCCTGGGCAATAGAGCAAGACTCTGTCTCAAAAAAAAAAAAAAAAAAATCCACTGGGAAATTTGACCGGGATCACATGACCTCCTGAGGGAACTAATGTTACTAGGCTGTTTTCTGATGAAGAGTCTCATTAGAAACCATCCTAGGATAGATTGACAGGAAATTCTGCGACAGGGAAAAAATGAAAAAAAGTTTTGGAAAAAATGCCCAAAATACAAACTACCACTTCTTGCAAGTTAAAACGCAGGAAGAAACAGTGTTCCCTGCATTTTGTGCGCTCTGGACTTGTAGTCAGGTTTTGATTTTTCAAAGGATATCTGAGGGTTAGAACCACAGCAATTTACCAAACACCACATGTTCTCACTCATAGGTGGGAATTGAACAATGAGAACACTTGGACACAGGGTGGGGAACATCACACACCAGGGCCTGTTGTGGGCTCAGGAGATGGGGAGGGATAGCATTAGGAGATATACCTAATGTAAATGACGAGTTAATGGGTGCAGCACACCAACATGGTACATGTATACATATGTAACAAACCTGCACGTTGTGCACATGTACCCTAGAACTTAAAGTATAATAATAATAATAACAAGGAAAAAAAAAGAACCACAGCAATTTATCATAGCAACCAAGGTGGTGTGAAATGAGGCCGTAGATATAGGTTGGAGGTAGGTCCTGGCCACATAAAGAATTTCAGTTTTACCCTACATGCAATTGGAAAATTTTTAAATGTTAGAACTGCTTGGTTATTTTCCTTTTCTTTTTTTTTTTTTTTTGAGATGCAGTTTCGTTCTTGTTGCCCAGGCTGGAGTACAGTGACTGGTACATATTAGGCTTTCATAAAATATTTAGTGAATTAACGAAAGGGAGTAATGTAGCTGCAAGACAGATTTTTTTGTTTTGTTGTTGTTGTTTTTGAGACGGAGACTCCACCTGTCGCCAGGCTGGAGTGCAGTGGCGCCATCTCAGCTAACTGCAACTTCCAACTCCCTGTTTCAAGTGATTCTCCTGCCTCAGTCTCCTGAGTAGCTGGGATTACAGGCATGTACCTCCTCACCAGGCTAGTTTTTGTATTTTTAGTAGAGACAGAGTTTCACCATGTTGGCCAGGATGGTCTCCATCTCTTGACCTTGTGATCCACCTGCCTCGGCCTCCCAAAGTGCTGGGATTACAGGTGTGAGCCACTGCTCCCAGCCAGGATAGAAAATAACCAAGCAGGCTGGGCGCGGTGGCTCACGCCTGTAATCCCAGCACTTTGGGAGGCCGAGGCGGGCAGACCACCTGAGGTCGGGAATTGGAGACTAGCCTGACCAACATGGAGAAACCTCGTCTCTACTAAAAATACAAAATTAGCCAGGCGTGGTGGTGCATGCCTGTATCCCAGCTACTGGGAGACTGAGACAGGAGAATCGCTTGAACTAGGGAGTCAGAGGTTGCAGTGAGCCGAGATGGTGCCATTGCACTCCAGCCTGGGCAGCAAGAGTGAAACTCCATCTCAAAAAAAAAAAAAAATACTGTCCTGCAGCTACATTACTCCCTGTTATTCATTCGCTAAATATTTTATGAAAGCCTAATATGTACCAGTCACTGTTATAGACTATGAAAATAAACTGCTGGATAAGACACACAGGGCCACATCCACTGCTACCCTGGATGGTGTCTTTGGACAATTTTTTTAAAGATAGCCCTTCTGGTCGGAAAGTGGAGGCAGACTAGATTTGAGCCCACGCACCCACCTCAGCTAGGTGTCCTTGCACAGTGCACAACCTGTACAAATATTTATATGTGCCTGAACAAATGACGACTTCAAGGGACATATGTTTTGATGGGAGCAGACAGACAACAACCAAGCAAAATCCAAGATAATTATAAAGGATGATGTGATCAGGAAAAACTACAGGGGAAACACTTTCATAGATAGGATGGTCCGTAAAGTTTCTCTAAGGAGATGGCAATTCAGCTGAGACAAGAAGTCCAAGAAGAAGCCAGCTGTGAAATAAGCAGTGAAAAGTATATGCTGGTAAATGAGAAAAGCCCGTGCAACGGCCTTGGAGCAGGAATGAGTTTGACATCTTTGAGAAACAGAAAGAAGGTTGGTGTGGCTGTGTAGCAGGACGAGTCGCAGACAAAAAACTCAGACATCGGATTAAAGAAGGAAGAGGTTTTTATTTGGCCAGGAGCGTCGGCCGACTCGCGTCTTAAGACCCAAGCTCCCCGAAAAAGAAATTCCTAGCCCTTTTAAGGGCTTACAACTCTAAGGGGTCCACGTGAAAGGGTCATAATAGATCAAGTAAGCGTGAGGAACATGACTGGGGGCTACATGCATCAGCTAACAGAACAAAAAGTTTTACAGTGCTTTCTCATACAGTGCTTTCTCATTGTATGCTTTCTCATACAATGTCTGGAATTTATAGATAACACCAGTAGTTTTGGTCAGGGGTTATTATTATTATTATTATTATTATTATTATTTTAATCACCAGGGCCAGGTGTTGGCGCCAAGGTCGTCTAGCTATTTATCTTACTTCTGTTTCTTTCCAACTTTTTGCTTTCTCCCTTTTCTCCTATCTTATAAACTAGGGGAAGGGGAGGTGAGGGAGAAGCTGGGAAGGACAACAGGAGAAGTGGTGGTTTCATTCCAGCTGGTGTGCCCTGACCAAGTAGAAGAGCAATATGGGATGAAGCTGGAAGTGGGTAAAATTCCCGTGTTATGTGGGCTTTGATAAATTGCATGGCCTATGGGACATGAATTTAGAGATGTCCAGTGGGCATGGGTGTGGAATGACAGTGCACACAGTGACTTCACATGCATCAGCATAAAAATGTCATTGAATCCCTGGGTGAGAATAATACTCCCTAGGGAAATATGGACTGTGGACAGCACCTTCAGGAAGGTTAAACTTCAAGAGGCATGATAGAGGAGTCAGTATAAGATCAGACAGTAAGAGCTCACCTTCTGAACACCAGTGTCTCTGGGTTTGAATCTGTTACTTTCTGTAGAACATGGACAAGTTATTTAAATTTTCTGAGTCATGGGCTCATCATGTAAAACGGAAATTTAAAGTACTGATGTCAAGGAGCCATTCAGAGGATTACACTATAAAATGTATGCAAACTATTACAGTGCCTGGCACTTAGGAGGGGCTCAGCAAATGACAAACAAGAACTTACACAAACACACACATACACACTCGCATTTTCAAAAAAAAACTGAAAAGGGATTTTTAAAGAGGAAGAATAAGAGTCTGGATAATAGTGTCACTGAAGCCAATTGAAGAGAGAGTTAAAAGATGAAGATATGGCTAGGCGCAGTGGCCCACACCTACAAGCCTAGCACTTTGTGAGGCTGAGGCAGGAGAATTGCTTGAGCCCAGGAGGTTGAGACTATGAACCCTGAACTCCTGGGCTCAAGAGATCCTCCTGATTCAGCTTCCCGAGTATGTGGGCATGCACTGCCACAGCTGGCTAATTTTTCTTTTTTTTTTTTTTCTTTTTTTTTTTTTTGTAGATGTGGGGTCTCCCTATCTTGCCCAGTTCATCTCAGACTGCTGGGCTCAATGGATCCTCCTGCCTCAGCCTCCCAAAGTACTGGGATTACAGGCATGAGCCACCACACCTAGCCTATAGTTTTTAATCCACAAGTTTCTCATAAAGAAAATAAAATGACCATAAATGTAAAGGAACTGAGCTCTTGCAAGGAGTTTTTGAAGCTACCTCTTTGGAGGGTACATTTTTAGTCTGAAACTTTTCTGGAAAAAAAAAAAGTAGGAGTTAAACAAAGGGAGTGGGTATTTGTAGTCCAAAGCCAGAGGCATTGTTATCTCTTTCCTTGAGGGTTCAAGGACTAACACAATGACAGAAAAACTCCCTCCCACTTCCGCTCTATTATCATTTTATATCATTTGTTTTGTGACAGAGCCTGTGTTGCAGACACCCTCTATGCCCATGGATAGGAAATTAACAATCCAAGGCCATTTTCAGAATTTTTTGTTCCAGTAACTCTTCTGAATCATACACCTGGCTCTCCAATCTTACCAATCAGCCATTTTAAAAATTATTTAGAGACAAAAGAGGCTGTCGTGGCTCATTGTAGAGTGACCCTGACTTCATCACCACTCAACAAGTGCTGGAACATAAACAGCACACACATCAGATCAGTTTTATAACTATTCTGGGAAACACATGAAATAGGCCTGAATATGAAAATGAAGTCATTTTCAAGGTCACTGTTTCAATAAAGGAAAACCTAATTAAAGCAAGCTGATTGTAAGTAAGTTCTGACTAACAGCATGGGCCTTCTCTCTCCAACAGGCTGCATATGCCATAAATTATTCACATATGTGGATGAGTTGTTCTGATTTTCATGATGAGATCCTGGCTACTGTGCCATGTTCAGCTCATCCTCAATTTATTCTAACAAAAGAGCTCTCTTACCCTGGTTAGGGCACCCTGTCCCCTGGAGAGATTGTTCTCTAATGTAAATAGAAGCCCATCTAGCAAGCTGCCTGGGCTCTCACGTCCCGCTGAGCCCGCTAACAGCACTGCCAGTTTTGACCACAAGGTGGCGCCCGCAGAGCTCCACAGACGCTGCACAGCTGTGAACTCAACTCCAGCCCTCAGGGAAGGCAGTTCGCAAAGATCTAGGGCAGCCCGCCCATTTTCCGAAAAGAGCACTGAGAACCCAGGAAGGTGAGGGCCTAGCCCAAACTACACTGCTAGTTTGGAGGAGACAGAACTATGCCTCCTGATATGGTTTGGCTGTGTCCTCACCCAAATCTCATCTTGAATTGTAGCTCCCAGAATTCCCACGTGTTGCTGGAGGGACCCAGTGGGAGATAATTGAATCATGGGGTCAGTTTCCCCCATACTGTTCTCGTGGTAGTGAATAAGTCTCACGAGATCTGATGGCTTTATAAGAGGGTTCCCCCTTCCCTTGACTCTGTCTCTCTGGCCTGCCCGCCATGTAAGACGTGCCTTTCATTGTGAGGCCTCCCCAACCACGTGGAACTGTGAGTCCATTAAACCTCTTTTTCTTTATAAATTACCCAGTCTCAGGCATGTCTTTATCAGCAGCGTGAAAACGGACTAATACACCTCCTCACTGTCAAACCCAAGTTCATCCAGCCAAACCAAAGTGGTTTTCAAACCAGAAGCAAAAAACAACACCACTTTTTTTAGTCAAATTTTATTGATAAAATATACTTTTGTCACTGCCCCCATCCACCACCCCACCCACGCCCCCACGTCTCAACAAATGAAAATGGAGTCGCCCTGATTGAAAGAATCATTCCTGAGGCATCGCTAAAGAACCATCAGTTTCCTCAGAAGAGTTTGAAAATGATTGATGAGGCTAGGTGCCGCGGCTCACGCCTGTAATCCCAGCACTTTGGGAGGCCCAAGGTGGGTGGATTGCTTGAGGCCAGGAGTTTGAGACCAGCCTGGCCAACATGGTGAAACCCCATCTCTACTAAAAATACAAAAATTAGCCGGGTGCCTGTTATCCCAGCTACTGCGGAGGCTAAGGCAGGAGAATTACTTGAACCTGGGAGGCAGAGGTTGCAATGAGCCGAGGTCCCGCCACTGCACTCCAGCCTGGGCGACAGAGGGAGACTCTGTCTCAAACAAAAATAAAAAATAAAAATAAAAAAGAAGAAGAAAATGATTGATGGAGTGGAATAAACTGTGAGCCGGGAGCCCTCAAACATGCTTGTCGTATTGATATTCTCTCTGTGGTCATAATTCTCTTCCCTGTTGCATTTCCACCTCCTCCACAGCCTCTAAATCTCCCCTGGACTCTGCCAGGGCTCAGACACCTGATGTCCCCTGACCTCTGAGTTTACGAACCCCAACCTGGACCACAGTTGAACCATGTCGCCACAGTCATGGGAGTACTTGAGATTCTCCAGCCCCTGGCCCTTCTGCCCCACCTCCCCGGCTAATGCCTTACCTTGGCTTCTTCCTGCTGCTGAGTTCTGCCAAAAAAAATAAAATAGTCACTAGTTGGTTCTGTTACAAAATTAATGGTTTCCAGCTTTAGCTGGGCCACTGACACTATGAACACCGCTTTGCAGCTCTAGTGGGTTTCTTTTTCCATGCCTCACAGAGATGACCTGGCCATCCAACCCATTCCTTGCCTCTATCACTGTTAACACAAAACAGTCCTCACTGCATGCCAGATATTATTCCAAAAACATCATAGGTACTAACTCCTTTAACCTTCGCAACAGTCCTACAGGGCAGAAAAAAATCCCCATTTTACAGATGAGAATCAGAAGAACAGAGATCAAAGGACTGAGAATGTGAGCCTAGGTCATCTGGCTGTAAAACCTATGTTCTTGGTCACCAGTGCCATGTGGCCTCTGGTGACTGTGCCTGAAGTGCCACTTAGAAAATAGAAGCTCTCTTGGCCGGGCTCAGTGGCTCAAGCCTGTAATCCCAGCATTTTGGGAGGCCAAGGCAGGTGAATAACCCGAGGTCAGGAGTTGGAGACCAGCGCAGCCAATATGGTGAAACCCCATCTCCACTAAAAATACAAAAAATAGCTGAGCACAGTGACACCCACCTGTAATCCCAGCTACTTGGGAGGCTGAGGCAGGAGAATCGCTTGAACCTGGGAGGCAGATGTTGCAGAGAGTGGAGACCACACCATTGCACTCCAACCTGGGCGACAAGAGCAAAACTTCGTCTCAAAAAAAAAAAAAGAAAGAAAATGAAAGTAGAAGCTCTCAGGCATCAAGTCCCTCTATTTCCATCCCTTCTACCTAATTATTTAACCGTATCTCCATCCATCCTTTAAACCTTCCCATTCTACCTGTAATTTTGCTTCCAATTTCTCCAGAGTTCAGAGAACTTGCTCACCAATGATTCTTCCCTCATTCTTCTACTAAAACTGCTCCTATTAAAGGTTCTGATGAAACCTTGTTTGCCAGACCCAGTGGCTGTCCCTAGTCCTCGTCCTTTCAAACCTCAGAGGTGCTTTGTCACTGCTATATCCCTCTGCCGCAGCCTTTCCTCCTGCAGCTCATGTTATGCTATTCCCCTCCCATCTTCTACTTCTACAACAGGCATTCTCACTTGCTCTTTCTAAATGCAGGTGTTTGACGCCTTCCTCATACCACGTAGGTCAGAATCGCTAGCTGCATAGCCCAGGCATTAGCAGGTTTTCAAAGCTCCAAAAGTGAATTTTTTTTTTTTTTTGAGACAGAGTCTTGCTCTATCACCCAGGCTGGAGTGCAGTGCCACAATCTTGGCTCACTGCAACCTCTGCTTCAAGTGATTCTCCTGCCCCAGCCTCTCGAGTAGCTGGGATTACAGGTGTGTGCCATGATGCCTGGTTAATTTTTGTATTTTTAGCAGAGACAGGTTTCACCTGTCATCTCAAACGCCTGAGCTCAAGCGATCTGCCCACCTCGGCCTCCCAAAGTGCTACAATTACAGGTGTAAGCCACTGTGCCCGACCTCAGATCAATGGTTCTTTTTTTTTTTTAATACTTTAAGTTTTAGGGTACATGTGCACAATGTGCAGGTTAGTTACATATGTATACATGTGACATGCTGGTGCGCTGCACCCACTAACTCGTCCTCTAGCATTAGGTATATCTCCCAATGCTATCCCTCCCCCCTCCCCCCACCCCAGATCAATGGTTCTTAACCCTGACTGAGCAGCAAAATCACTTGTGGAGGCCGGGTATGGTGGCTCATGCCTGTAATCCCAGCACTTTGGGAGGCCAAGGCAGGCAGATCGCTTGAGCTCAGGAGTTTGGGGCCAGCCTGGGCAACATGACGCAACCCCATCTCTGCAAAACTTAGCCAGTGTGGTGGCACGTGGCTGTAGTCTCAGCTACTCAGAAAGCTGAGGTGGAAGGATCACTTGAGCCGGGAAGCAGAGGTTGCAGTGAGCCAAGATTGCACCACTGGACTTCTGCCTGGGCAATAGAATCAGACCTTGACTCAGAAAAAAAAAAAAAAAAAAAAAAAGGAACCACTGATCTGAATAAGCCAGACACTGACAATAAATTCTGTATGATTCCACTGAGGTACTGGAATAGTCAAATTCATAGAGACTGACTAAACGAACCTGCTCTTGGCCAAGAGAACCCCAGAGAAACCTTTTTTTCTTTTTTTCATGGTGAAGTTTTGCTCTTGTTGCCCAGGCTGGAGTGCAATGGCGCGATCTCGGCTCACTGCAACCTCCACCTCCCAGGTTCAAGCAATGCTCCTGCCTTAGCCTCCCGAGTAACTGGGATTACACACATGTGCCACCACACCCGGCTAATTTTGTATTTTTAGTAGAGACGAGGTTTCACCTGTTGGCCAGGCTGGTCTCAAACTCCCAACCTCAGGTGATCCACCCACCTCAGCCTCCCAAAGTGCTGAGGTTACAGGCGGGAGCCACCGTGCCGGTGAGAAACCTAAAAAACTGAGTTCCCAGCCATGACAGAATGGGAGGGCAGGCACACCTCATTATATCCCTTCCCTTTTGCAGATTTGGCACAAAATCTGACCAGCATTGATGTTAAAATGGAGTTCATAATCCTGACACAATGGACTTTTTGTGGCAATAAGATACGACATTATAAACAGGACCTAAGGCCATGCCAGGCAAGGATTAAGTCATGTACTCCCTAGAATTAAAGAATAAACTATGTTCCCACTGCCATCAGGGTTTTCTTTTTCTCTAGCAGCTAAACAAGCACTGGCCTTGAGATGAGCAATGTTGAAGCAGTTGCAGCTCAGCCACCATCAGACACTTAGACCGACTCCTCGTTCCACCAGCCATCACTACAGCTTTGACTGGACCAGAGACTGAGTTCTGTTACTTTCTCCTGATAAGAGGCCACCAACTGTGGACTGGTTCTGGCCAGTTTACAGAAGCTGTGCACTTGAGAGGCTTCATGTCCCTGCTTCACCTTTTGATGTATAGGCCCTAATTGTAATACATTTAAATGTTAAGTCTCCGCTCCAAAGTGAACATGGGTCACATGTAACATGCACGTTTGCTACATGCTTCAGGACCCCTTTCATGAACATTCATAGCTCCTCCTGTAACCTGTTGAATATGTATGTTTGGCCAACCCCCTCAGCATAATTCCTGTCTCCCTTGAAAAACCTGCCTTTCAGCCTCTCCCAGAGGCTATACTTCCCAACCTGTCAGAACGGCCACCTTGCAGGCTGTAATCCTTTATTAAAAAAAAAAAAAACAACCAAGTCTCCTTCTAAATTTTCTTTCTTTCTTTCTTTCTTTTTTTTTTTTTTTGAGATAGGATCTTGCTCTATGACCCAGGCTGGAGTGCAGTGCAATCATACTTTACTGCAGCCTTGAAATCTTGGGCTCAAGCAATCAATCCTCCCACCTCAGCCTCCGGAGTAGCTGGGACTACAGGCACACGCCACCCAGCTATTTTTATTTTATTTTTTGTAGAAATGGGGGTTCTTTCTATTTTGCTTAGGCTGACCTCAAAATCCTGGGCTCAAGACATCCTCCCACCTCAGCCTCCCAAAGTGCTGGGATTAAAGGTGTGAGCCACCACGCCTAGCCCTCCTTTCTAAATTTACAAATCCTGTGCTTTTTCAGTTGATCCCAGGGACCTGCAGGTTTCTTTGCTGTCACTATTTCCTCCACCTGAAATGACCTCTTCGGCCTTCTTTCCTAGCTAATTCCTGCTCATCCCTTTGGCTCAGCTCAGGGCTGTGACTGGACTAAGTGGACACTCCGCATTCTCTCTCTCTCGGGAATCTCATTTGTTCCACAGCTTCAGCTCTTACCTACATGTTATTGATTCCCAAATCTATCTCCAGCCCTGGCAGTGCTCCTGAGTTCTGCCTCCCATTGACACTTCCACTGGCTTTCCCTCAGACACCTCAAACCCAACATGCCCAGCACTCAAGTAATCATTTCCCCCTTTGCTATCCTGCTTTTTCTCCTGTGTTTTCTATTTCAAAGACTAGCATCATCACGTATTGTCTGTCTAGTACTTAGAACAGTGCCTAATAGCTATAGTTTTCTCTTTTCCAGAATGTCATATAAATACAGTCATACAAAATACAGCCTTCTGGCCAGGCGCAGTGGCTCATGCCTGTAATCCCAGCACTTTGGGAGGCTGAGGCGGGTGGATCACCTGAGATCAGAAGTTCAAGACCAGCCTGGCCAACATGGTGAAACCCCGTCTCTACCAAAAAATACCAAAAATTAGCTGGGTGTGGTAGCAGGTGCCTGTAATACCAGCTACTCGGGAGGCTGAGGCAAGAGAATCACTTGAACCTGGGAGGCAGAGGTTGCAGTGAGCCAAGATCACACCATTGCACTCCAGCCTGGGCAACAGAGCAAGGCTCCGCCTCAAAAAAAAAAAAAGAAAGAAAAATTCCAGAAATAAACAATTAATAAGTTTCCCGCGCTGTTCTGATAACCAGGATGAAATCTCTCGCTGTCCTGTTTCATCCTGCTTGGGGCTGGTTATGAATCATCCCTTTGTCCAGTGTCTCCATGCCATCTACACTACCTGCCCATCAATCACTTAGTAGCTGGCCCAGTTATCAGATCAACTGTCACGGTATTGAAGAGTGTGTGCTCACGTAAGGTTTTTTGTTTTTTGGTCCAGATTTATAATGTAATGGCTGTGCAGGTTCCAGTCCCTCATTTCTGCTGCTCACGGGCCCACTGCTCTGGGGTCAGGGTTTTCTGTTCAAAGGCATGGATGTGTGGGAGCTCTTCTGCTAGGCACGCATTCACCAGCTGGTGTCTCTGAAGCAGCGGCTTCCCCTCGAACTTGGCTGACACCACCAGGACTCGGAAGCTACAGGCGCAACGGTTGAAGGTCGTGTCCTCCACCTCCACATGCTCCGCCTCCAGGTCCCGCTGCAGCTTCTCCTGGAGGTAATTGGTGCTGAGTTCCCTGGCGGTAGTCCAGCTGGGGCGGCAGCCCAGCGGAGACAGAACCCCAGCTCGGACCCCTGCCACGCTGCTTTGCGCCCTTACAGGAGCCACTTCCCTGACGTAAGCTTTCTTTGACTTAATGATGGCATCAAAGCACAAGGGTAGGGATGCTGGCATATTGTTAAAATTGTTCGATTTATCATTAGTTATTGTTGTTGATCTCTTCTGTGCCTCATTTATAAATTAACTTTTATCATAGGGATATGTGTGTGTCTATATCTACAAAAAACCGCAGAATCTATAGAGTTTGGTACTGTAGCGATTTCAGGCATCCACTGGGGATCTCAGAATGTATTCTTCACAGACAAGGAGGGACTACTGTATTATTATATGGAGGTTAACCACACTATTAGCAATAGAATTATAATAAAAACTTTCAAAAACTTGGCGAAGCTGGTAATAGTGTGCCTAACATCCTACAGCACCTCCCCATTGTCGACAGAAAGAGTCGAACTTTCTAAAATATGTGAAGAGGTTTATTCTGAGCCAAATATGAGTGACCATGGCCCATGAGACAGCCCTCAGGAGGTCCTGAGAACATGTGCCCAAGGTGGTCGGGGTGCAGCTTGGTTTTATACATTTTAGAGGGGCATGAGACATCAATCAAATACATTTAATAAATACATGGGATTGGTCCAGAAAGGTGGGACAGCTCAAAGCTGGGGCTTCCAGGCTATAGGTGAATTTAAACATTTTCTGCTTGACAATGAGTTTACCTTGTCTGAAGACCTGGGATTGGGCTGGGCGCAGTGGCTTATGCCTGTAATCCCAGCACTTTGAGAGGCTGAGGCAGGCAGATCACGAGGTCAGGAGTTCGAGACCAGCCTGACCAACACAGTGAAACCCCATCTCTACTAAAAATACAAAAATTAACTGGGCGTGGTGGCGGGCACCTGTAATCCCACCTACTTGGGAGGCTGAGGCAGGAGAATCACTTGAACCCGGGAGATGGAGGTTGCAGTGAGCCGAGATCATGCTACGGCACTCCAGCCTGGGCAACAGAGCGAGACTGTGTCTCAAACAAACAAACAAACAAAACCTCCAAAGTGGCCGTCACTAAATGCTAATAAACACTAGAGGGCACAATTGAGTTGTGGAAAATTTCGGCCAATATTGCAAATGAAACAAGGTATGGACTCTAGCAAAAATTAATACACCAGAAAAATGGGTAGTGAAAATCATAAGCTTTGAAAACAATTGCTTTCTTTGTAAATCTGTTGATTAACCTTAGCCCTTTGAGATAATTGAATTAAAGTAGACTTAACACT